>NC_035443.2:82098343-82698343 GCF_002127325.2 Helianthus annuus | reverse complement strand
TTTACATTGGCATGATGATGGAGGCTACATTGGTTGCACAAGGGTGCAGTTCCATTGTATGGTTTCCTAGCAGGGGGTTGAGCTGGTTGGTTGGGGACGACTTGACCATTGTGAGCGACCACGGCGAAATTCTGAGAAGCCTTTCGCTTCTTTGACTTCTTAGGGGATCCAGTCTGTTCATTCATGGTCTTTGATTCCTCGATTGGTTTCGATTCCTCGACCGGTTTCTTGTCACCTTTTCGGAATAGTTTACCTTTCCTGATCTTTGATTCAGTCAAGGTTGCAGATAGCTCAATGGCCTGTCTAACTGTAGTGGGATTACTACCGGTCACAATGTCTTGTACTGAGTCAGGGAGGCCATCAATGTACTTTTCGATTGCCTTATCCAAAGGCGTAACCATATTCGGGCATAACAAACTTAACTCCTCATAACGATCCGTGTAGGCTCGATGCTCACCGCTAACTTGCTTAAGATCGTCGAACTCCCTTTCCAAGGCCCTGATCTCGTGATGAGGACATAATTCCTTCATCATCAGAGCTCGAAGCTCTTGCCATGTTTGAGCCAGTGCCACATCGGCACCCCTATCTCTCATCACACCATTCCACCATGTCAAAGCTCGTTTCTCAAAGACGCTAGATGCGAATTCTACCTTTCGCTCGTTTGGACATTGAACATGTCTGAAGGTGCTCTCTAGACTCTCGAACCATTGCAGAAGTGCAGTCACTCCTTGAGACCCAGAAAACTTTGATGGCTTAGCCGAGTTGAACGTCTTGAAGTTGCAGGGGGCATTATTGTTGTTGAGGGCTTGGTTACATTGAGCAATGATGTTCGGGACTGCAGCAGTCATTTGCTGTGTAATGACAGCTGCCAGCTCTTCAATAGATACCTAATTTTCGCGTCGTGGAGGCATTCTAAAAGGGGAAAACAAGAGAGAAAACAAATGAAATGGCATTGGGTAAGAATAGGATGTTACAATTACCGACCAAAATCATGGGTGATGGTCATTTGTTTGAACCACGAAGCAAACAAACGACCCACAAAGGCTGAATCAAAGCAAATAGATCCTCATAATGTATCATGAAGACATGCTCGCCTATAAGTGGACACTCACCCCAAGAGTTCCCAGGTAAGAGTGGCTGGTCCGATTATGTGGATTTGTACGAACACTCTGGCCTTAGACAGAAAACTCAGGGTACATGCATTCACTCTTCCAGTTTGCACGTGTTCACATTATTTAGGACCGAAAACTTTGACGAGATTTTGAAAACTCAAAGGGGTTCAAAACCTTATAATAGAGGGTTCAAAACCTAGTAATCAATTATCCAAAAACAGATGATTAATTTTCAAAGCGGATTCGGAATTGATGTTCTCGTTGTGGTTATCACCTAAGGATAGGTGAAGGTATCATTTTATGACTAAACGCAAGTAAACTCGCGTTAGGGTCCTAAGAAGGTTATAGACTAGGTCAAAGTATTACTAATAACCTAATTCCCTATAACCATTGGCTCTGATACCAACTTTTCTGTCACACCCCGACCACGTAGAACAACCGAACGTGGCGGAAACGTCGGGGAGTGTTGTAACAGAATCATTGTTTCATATCACATGGAAATTGAAGTATTGTTTTATTGATTAAAAGAGTTACAATGTCTTGACAATCAAAGAAATATAACATAAATAACTAGTCTTGCATCTTTTATTGTCACTAAGGCCCAAGTCCGCCTAAGTGTATCTTGATAAGTCCTATGCATCATATCGTGAAACACATGTGAAAATAGGTACGCCAGCATAAAAATGCATGTGAGATACATAGGTTTTGTGGAAATAGAATTCATGACTTATGTTTGAGAAAATGTTTAGTCATGAACCTTGTAATTTGCTTTGTCTTGTAAATCATTGAAAAACGATAAGATCAGATGATATGTATAAATAAATGTAAGGTTAAATGAATAACCAAGTAAAATGAGTTTGTATAAGATAAGTTGTTTGTAAAACAATGTCTTGTGAAAAGTATGTTATTTGTATAAAATGTTACATGTCTAAATTGAAATGATTCAAATAACGCTACGATATGTAATACCATACAAGCACTTATATACAGGAAGTACCAGCGGCGTATCCACCATACTTGTATCACATTACACACGCCTCGTTACTTAAATCACTTATTCAAACCAAACCACCATTGTAAAATGTTCATGTATAATCAAATGTCAAAATGTTTGTATGAAAACCATGTCTAATGTGAATCATGGATTGTGTATATCAATGTCAAAATGTTTATGTCTAATGTAAATCATGAATTGTGTATAACCAAACCATCAAGATGTAATGTTTAACAATTGTAGAAATGTTTAGGTATAGTCAAATGGCTATTGTCAAATGGTTCACATGGTTCAATAGATACAAATGGTTCACATAATGTAATATAATGTGTTCATATGCTGGATGAGCATATGCAACAAAATGTAATGTAAAACAATGTACTAAGTATGCACATAACGGACGTACATAGCATGAAATGTAATGTAAAACAATGTACTAAGTATGCACACAATGGACATACATAGCATGAAATGTAATGAAATCGTGTACTATAATGTACTAATGAACATAATACGCATATGATATGAAAACATGAAAGGCACGAAAGTAACAAGTAGGCACATGTGTTTCACCCCAAAATAGTTTGAAAACAGTAAAAGAGGGGTCTATGTACTCACTTGAGATTGCTTAGAAGTCCTTGTGTAACAACCAAACAATGCTAGAGATCACGGATATCAAACGACACCTAATATAGGTAACTATGTTAATATATCGGACCTAAATCGGAGGATTGGATAAAATGAGGGTTCGTAAACCAAACGAGTATGGAGACTCGTGTAATATGGTTTAACAAAGCCTATATACTAAAATGAAACCTAACCTAAGTGCTTACGACCCATTACGACCCGTTTAGGTAGCTTATGCTACTTTAACGCGTCGTTTGCGTAAAATGCGTTTGGAACGCCTAACTAGTCCTATGATAAGTAAAATATGCCTTAACATGTCTAATGTTGTTGCCAAACCAGTTTAGATACCAAAAGTTATATTACATATGCTTAAAATGAATTTTGGCGTTCAAAGGGTATTTTGGTAATTTACCTAAGGCATATATACTACCTATCATACAACTACTCAAACGATGTGTCCATAAGGTATAACCTCAGAAGGTTATTCCCTATACAACTATGGTCACCTAATGTGTTTGGTCGGATCCTAATGATCGACCAAACGGGTCGGGTTCGAAAGCATAAGCGATTGTTTAGATCGCTTACCTTAAGACCCTATATAAGCACTAAACTTAAAAGTGACGAGCTAAGCATGTTAGAACATGCTTAACTAAGTTTAGAAAAACAGGTTTGGTATCAAAACAAACGGTTTTGATACCTATGAGTAGTTTGGTTACAAAATACGCAAGAATGCGCATTTTGGCCGAAACTACGACTCGTCACTGAGCCTAGATAACGTGGCAATCAGTAGGTATAGTCAATAGGGAGTATAACCATCGTGATCACGCTCGAATCGGTTTATAGGATATGCAAGACCGTTAGGATTGTTTATCGGTTTACGTGCTCGAATCTCATCCGTACAAGTGTCGAAATGTTATGGTAACTCATTTTGACCCCAACCCCAGAGATTGGCAAGAGGCATTGCCCTTTGGAGTGCTGAAAGGCTGTTAACAGCAGTTAAAACATTTTGCTGCATCTGGCCCCTGCTTACGGACCGTATGGGTGATGGCTTACGGTCCGTAAGCCATCAACTTTGGCAGATTTACAATTTTGGTCCCTGTAGCTTGTTTCGTTGCGTAACGGCACTTCTAACACCCTTCAAACCCAATTTCAAGCCCCACAATCATGTTAAGACATAGGGAACATGAAATATGCTTGAAAATATCTCGGATGTCAGTTCGTTTGGCCGTACGGTTACGATGTTCGCTTAATTACGACGGAATGCGCATAAGCGCGAAAAACGATCCAAATTGTGCGACGAATGGATTTTTCTTATGCCAAACACTAAAATAAAATATTTTAGTGCTTACATAAATTTTTGGATGTCCGGATGTATTCAGAACGTAAGTTATGCGCGAAAGTGCAAACTTATGCACTTTTTGACACTTTTAGTCCCTGAATGACCCAAAAGTTTATTTTAGCACACCGAACCCCTTAAAGCCTATTTCTAAGCTATGTAAAGGATATTTATGGTATGTTTAACTTATGGCCATGTTCCGGAATGCCTGTTACAGTTCAAATTGGCATACTTTCGTAGTTTGTCGAATCTAGTCCCTGTAAGCGATTAAACTTGATTTTGCCCTACCAAAGCCTTCAAAACTTATTTCTAAGTTATGTAAAGGTTATTTAAGGTATGTTAAGCCTATTTCACTATTCTGGAGTGTTCGTTGCATTAAACTGATTATATTTACTCATCAGCGCGCGTATAACCTTCCAGAAAGCGATTTAGAGCTTGAAATCGAACAAGAATTGATATGTGCAAAAGATACACATATTTATACAGATCCCAAGTATGAAACACAATATTTCATTGGCTTGGTATTCGTTTGAAGATCGCAGTGACCCAGGTGTCCCAAGTTATCATTCCAGCATTCAGATGGCACCATTCGAGGCTTTGTACGGAAGAAGATGTCGATCGCCTATTGTGTGGCACGAGATCGGTCACTCGCAACTAACCGGTCCCGAGCTATTGCAAGAAACGACTGACAAAATCCTCCAAATTCGAGACAACTTTTTGAAAGCTCGAAGTCGACTGAAAAGTTACGCCGATAGACGACGCAAGCCCCTTGAATTTGACGTTGGCGACTTCGTACTCCTAAAGGTATCACCTTGGAAGGGTGTGGTCAGATTCGGCAAGAAAGAGAAACTAGCGCCTCGATATGTTGGACCTTCCAAGATTCTGGAAAGGATCGGAAAAGTCACCTACAGACTTGAACTACCGGAGGAACTTAGTAATGTCCACCCGACTTTGCATGTGTCAAACCTCCGAAAGTGCCTAGCTGAACATGATTTAATTGTACCTCTCAATGACCTCCAAATAAACGAAACACTACACTTCGTGGAGAAGCCTATTGAAATCATGGACCGCCAAACCAAGCAGCTCAGACGCTCGCGCATTCCTATTGTGAAAATCCGATGGGAAGGCAAACGAGGCGCAGAGTTCACTTGGGAACTCGAAAGCGACATGAGGGCGAAGTTGTGACAACCCATAATCTCAATTGTCCTTGTACTGATTCCCGCTCATACCTTGGACATTGATGTAGTCTATGTGTACGTTATTTGGTTCCATTCCCATCTTTATTAAAATCATTCTAATCTCTATTCTATTTAACCTATCATATATTTACCATCAAGAAAACGTGAACTCATAAATCAATTCTTATTACACGCTATTATTATTATTATTATAATAACAACACTTAACAACCAACAGATTACAGTTTCATCATCGAGTTATTGTTAGAACCCATTAATCAAGTCTTGTGCATACATCATGTAACAATCACACGACTCATCTAATAACACACATCCCAAACATGTATATATATTACCATACCATCAGAATTAACAACCATCTAAATGATATCTTAAATCAAAGCATTATTTAACCGGTTCTTTTATTCACACTAAATGTATTCATGTATTCATCTAAATGAAAGCATACTTGAGTGTTCTTTGGTTGCTGGGCTCGGCCCAAGACCCTTTAGAATGGTGTACTGATTTACAACCCAAACCAAGCCCAAGAATCGGTCAGTCATATTATGTGTAAACACCCGCATGCTCTCGTACACATCTTCTTCAAAACATAAAACATAAGGAAACCCTAGCACTCCTTCACCATGGCGACCGATGGCAGGAGACCCCCCCTCTCTTCCGAAACTCCTTGTGCTTAAACACCTCTTCTCACCTCTCGGTTAGTACAGTCTACCATAATATAATTTCGTGTTTGCATGTGGTCGGATATAATCTACGTGATTATGTGTTGTTTGTGTTCGGATATGATCCAAGAATTTGGCAGGATTAGTGGTAAGAATTCTGCTGAAACAAAACAATGATGATTACTGAATGATGGTTAGTGTGTTGTTTGATATCATGAACCTACTGTTTGTGCTTGGTCAAATTAAAGTGGTCCATTGAAATTGCAAACTCCAAATAATCAAGTGATAAATCAATAGTCTTTAAGGTCCAATAGAATTGCAAGTAAATGACCTAATGAAGTTGTTAACTTTGACTATAAGAAATGGCGGCCATATGCTTGATATAATCGATCAATATAGATGTTTTCTTTTTGTTGTCAGTAAGCACATTAGGTGCATTAAATGTTGAGTTGAGGATATGATCACTAGCTGATGATGTGGGTCGGTTATTATGAAATTAAGGGAAATTCGCATTCAGTAACCTAGAGTTCATGCTTTTGTTTAATCTTTATATTGGTAAATTAAGGATCCCAAAATACTATGGTCATGGTTGATTATGTCTGATGTGTACAAATGTGTTAATGATGATGCCGTTAATTTATACTGTGACACATCCGAATGGACTATTAATTCGGTAAATATGTGGACCGAATAGCTTGGGTAATGGATCATGGGGAATGGTTATATATGACTGAATTGTTTGTTGTTCTAGGGGTTTGACATGACTTGATTATTCACTAGATTGCCTGATGTAATTAACTATCGGATCTCTGATATGAACATCATACACATGATTCGGGACTCCTTGTTTGGACCGAGTACATAAACAGATTTCATGTATACATGTTTGGGCTGATAATTGATTTAGGGAATTGTTTGGACTTATCAATTTGGGCCACACATGTTTTGAGAACCATAAAGAACCGCATGAAATTGTATCATATATAATTAATCACACGAAGTCTGGTAGGTTGGTTTTAGGGGCCCAATTCAAGTCAATTGGTGAATCCGTTGAATTGGGTTAATGGGCCGGGTGCACCAGTTGGGTTAAATGAATGGAACGGCCCAACCGAACGGGTTTAACGGCTGGGCCGGTTGACTTGGGAGCTATATGATGAACCGAATCTATATAACACATTGTGTGTTATTCGGAAATATGGCAACGTGGAACACTTATGATCCGAATGTGAAGTGAGTATGATACATTAATTAGCATTGTGAATAGACTATGATCAGAGTACTTGCATGTTGCGTGTGTCAATATGTGTTACATGAATACGTTTGAACTTTATATGTGAACAAATGTGTGAATACATGGAACTAGCTGCCTCTGTAAACCCAGTAGGATTTGATTGGTTAACTGTTAAACAAGCACTAAGTCTAACCGAGCAAACCGAAGGTGAGTTCACTACTTTGAGCATGCGTCCCGGTGGTTGGGACAGTCAGTGGGTATCCCGTGGAGGGATAAATCTTTTGGGTAAAACTGGGATGTTGGATAATATTCTCACTCTCTATCGTTTAAGTCCCATCTTTTGCTATCGTGGGTGGTAGCGGGGTATTAGTTGGTAGCTACTTAAGTTTGGCACCCTCACCCCGTTCCTAGGAGAGGGCAAGTGTGAACTAATGACCCAGTCAGGCCCAGTGCTTTGATAGGAGCACTGGGGAAAGGGCAAAACATACATCAGGAGCCGTCTTGTTCAGTATCGAGATATTATCAACATTACTTTCGGAAATAAATTCAATAGAATAACTAATCACTTGGTAACTAACGTTTTCGTAAGACTATGAACTCACAAGCGTTGTCTGATACACTTGTTGCATGCTCGCAGGTCGTTAGATTTTATGGATTTGGAACTTGCTGTCTGAAGTAGCTGGAGCGGTCATGGGTCGTGCTGATTGGATACGAATGATGGGTTTAATGATTACGTACATTTAATTTAAAACAGTTAAACTATGATTTCTTTTATTTGCTTCCGCTGAACATAATGGTTGTTATTTAATAAGTGATTATTTCATTTGGAAACTTGTATGGGTTCAATGTATTTAGTGGCTCGTTATTGGTATGTCACACGCCTAGCAGGGACAATTCCTAGGCGGTATTTTGGGGGTGTGACAGTTTGGTATCAGAGCCACTGGTTATAGTGAACTTGGTTTTAAAACGATTTTATAAAACCAGGGTATAACCGAACAGTTCTGAAAACAAGAATACGACCATGACACTCAGCTCCAGATAGCAAGGTTCGTTTCTCGTTTACTATTGCATAGTCTATCTAGTGTTTGCTTATAAATAACATCACACGTGAATGCACACTTAGCACTGCCGTATGAACTTCTATGTTACCAACCCATGTCACGTGTTTCAAGAGTGCGACTCTTCTTGAAATTTCATGATCTATGTTGTGGTGTCATCTGTCTTATTGCTCGAACTCGGGGAAACTTTTAGCGCTAGTTAAGAGGCACTGAGATAAACATGCAAATTGCCTTATTATTATAGGTGCACACATAATAATAATGTGGGGTGCATGTGAGTCCCATTGAGGCTTAACGAGTGTGAGAGGGGTTCCGCCCTGTTAATTGATGTTATGTTAGAACTCAGCAGTCTATAGGAGTCATAGCAGTGATTGTCTCTTACTCGAACATGATCTTTTCACTCCTTTTTGAACCCTTATGAATCTCGATTGCTATCGAGTATTACTTGAACACACATCTGAACTCCTAGCGAAACGTGTAGAATGTTAGGTGCTTGCATGAACGTCCTTGAGTTGGTTTATACCTTTCTCGCTTCTCTTCGTTTGATGGAACTCTATGTATTGACGTCTTAGACTCCGAAGTGTGATCACTTCTGCAACACTCTCGCCGCATACCGCGTATTACTCAATCGACTTGCTAGATCGATGGACAAAAGGGTGAGCGTAGTATTTTACCGACCTTAGTAATTGGATAGCCCTGATTACCGGCAACTCACACCAGCAAATCGACTTCAATCGAATCCTTAACCCTAGTCAGCGACTTACGGGAGTCAACTCTTACGAATTAATCGGGGCATGAACAATAACAATTGACTATAGAGTGGAATGTGAAACTTCCCACGCGGTGAGTAGTGCCTTAGTACGTGACACGGAATGTGAGAGATGTACCATGTTGGTGAAAGGTCACAGGACCCCGTTACAAGCAGCGACATTAGGGGCAACAGTCACGGCGGCATCGAGGCGCTCGTAATCGTAGTCTATAGTATGAAAACGAAGGTGACTCCGACAAGAAATGACTACTGTTAAGTCAAGATGTAAACAACCCAGGGAACAATGACAGTTTTGGGAGTTCTAGTAGCAGTAGCAACAACACTGGATGTGGTACTCGTGAAGGGCATATAGGGTTGGCGTGAGCGACGCCAGGTATAGCAGCAACATGGTAGCTAGTATGAGTAGCTAATCTCTTCGTCTCTGTTCTGTCTAACCCTGACGCTTCTTGAAGCCGAACCTGTTGTGGAATTGACTGAGGGCAAGACAATCGAAACCTCATAGGTTTGTTGGGATGCAAACTTGACCTTGTGGGACAAGTATTCAACATCGGCCTTCCTTCTACTGCCCTTGATGGTTACAATGCAGTAGTTAGTGTGGATTGGTTATTCAGAAATCACGTAGACATACCTTGTGAGGAGAAAATTTTGTGTGGAGGATCGTTATTTGTTCTAAAACAACAGAGTGGTGCAAAGGTTAGCGCCATTCCAACTATGAAGGCCCAGAAGTGTCTACGGAGGGATCACCCCGCTACGTTAGCAATCGTTACTGATGTTGAGGCTAAGGAAAAGAGGATCGAGGATCCACCAATTGTTCGTGATCCCCCTCAGTGTGCTACCCGAGGAGCTTTCAGACTTACCTCCACCACTGTTAGGCAGAATCTCAGTTTGACCTCACGACAGGGGCAACCCTGGTTACCCGTGCTAAATACCGTCTTGCACCAGGATGGTTGCAAGGACTATCTACAGGAACTATTGGACCGGAGTTTTATTGGACATATTTTTTGTTCGCTTTGGGGAGCCCCAGCTATATTCGGGAAGATAAAGCCTTTTCGTATGTGTACTGATTATCCAGAACTCAGCAAGGTGTCAATCAAGAACTATTTGCCTCGACCATGTATTGACGGAAGACCAAGAGGAGAATGTTCCTACAACGGCATATCAAACGCAGTGTGGCCTTTGCAAGGTTGTATTCCATGACCTTCGGGCTAATCATCACACCAGCAGCTTATTGATCACATGAATCCACCATGCTTATTGATGACGTGTCGAATCATTTCCAGGAGAAAGGAACATCATGGACGACATCTATATCATATTTTAGAGCTCCTGAGGGAGGAGCCATTGCGTGTGAAGTCTTGTTAAATGTAACATCTAGATTCGAGAGATGCAATTTGACCATGTAATCAACGAAGTGGGAGTACACGTGGATCTCGCTAAGATCCATTTTATTAGAAACTGATCGACGCCAAAGATTCCTTCAGGGATATAGCAATTTCTTGGTTTTGCTTGATACTATCGCAAATTCATTGGGGGATTTTTGAAGATAGTGCAGCTTTAACTTCCTTGGCATAGCAGGGTGCTGTGCATTCGTGGGAGACAAAACGGGAGAACGTCTTTTCAGCTTCCGAACCCAAACTCAACACACTGAACATCGTCCTTACCCGAGGGTGCGGGTGATTTAGTGGTATATCATGATGGTTCGAATCAGAGTCCCAGTTATACGCCGATACAACACAAGAAGGTGATAGCTTACGTAGCGGACTTACAAGAAGAATTACACGAGTCACAACTGGCGGTGGAAGCCATAGTCCTTGGAATCAAATTGGAGGCATTTCTTGGGCGATACCAAAAGCACTACTTAGATCGACCACAAGAGCCTCCCGTGTACCCTGGTTTTGAAAGAGCTAATCAAATGATGGCCTCGCTGGATGGAACCTTCGAATGACTTCGACTACGTACCCTAAGCATGCATGAGTTTGCAGTTTGCTATCGACTCTAACTTACCTGATTAAACCCGCTTTGTTCAAGCTGGAGAACTGAAGGAAGAGAAATTGCAAGTTAAACCCATGCGGGGCATGGAGAAGTAACCTTTGGCAGGCCGGACGATATTCGCTACCTCATGGAATAAACGTGGATCTCATTATACGGCAACTTTATGGAATTTGTGTTGGGAAAAGCACACCGACTTCGACATTCTAGTCGTCTGGATTTTGATGAGAGATGTTAGGATCTATGAATCTTGTGCTGATAATCGGGCATGAAGACCCACCTAGCAATGTATGTGTATGATGTTTGACTTGTGGGAAAGTCAAGGTGGAGTATCAGCAACCAGCAACACCCATATGGAAGATGAGAGCAGACTGGTATGGATTTCGTCGCTAATCTGCTTACAACTCGAAACGGAAACAACATCACTTGGGTGATCGTTGATGGGCTCCCGTTACCAGCACACTTTCTTGCAATCAAGAGAACTGACGAGTCTCCACAGTTGTGAATGTTCCTCTGAGAGAGGCGGCTTTTAGGCACGAGGTGCCAACTCCTGTTATCTCTGAAATTGATCTATGTCAGTCAATGCACAATACCCTTGGCTCATGTCAGAAATAGAGCATTGCTTATCGCCGTTGGGCACTCAAAGACATGCTGTGAGCATGCGTGTGACTGGATTTGGTGCAAATTGGAAGGACTCTTACCTATGGTTGAGTACTACTGCGACAGTTATCATCTTGGTAACCAGACAGCTCTATCGAGGCATTACATAGACAATAATGCTAACCTTCTTGTTAGACTGAGATAGTTGACAACTTAATTACTGGTCCAGGATTGGTACTCGAAACTCCTGGAAAGATTGACCAGATCGGAAATCGTTTGGCGGCAACTCGTGACCGTCAGAAAGGTTGACAAGATTAGGAAACACTGGGAATTCGCTGTAGGCGATCGTGTCATGTTAAAAGTCTCACCCTGGGAGGGTGTGGCACGCTTGGGAAGCGTGGCAAGCTTAATTTACGTTACGCTGAGTTATTCAGAATTCTGGAAAGAATTGGTCACGCCGCCTACAAACTCGAGTTACCCGACGGATTGGGTAACGTGCATGATATCATTTATGTCTCGAATCTAAGGCAGTGTTTGTCAAATGAAACGCTTGTGATACCCTTATTAGAGTCTGAGGTTAACGACAAGTTGCAGTTGTTGAGGAATCTACTGAAATCATGGACTAGGACATCAAGATTCGTTAGGTAGTCGAATTTCAAATCCTGAGAGTTCGTTGGAACTCAAGACGTGGACCGGACTTCACGTAGGAACGCGATGATCGGAGTAAACTCTAGTATCCTCAGTTGTTTAAACGGTTGTATCAACTTCTGATATCATTGACGAATTTCGGGACGAAATTCCCTTTCAAGTTGGGGATGATGTGGCCCCTGGGAAAAATCAACAGTCGTCCTGATCTAACACCGTGCCGTTTTGGATTCCTTATCAAATTTCGGGACGAAATTTCTTTCAAGTTGGGGATGATGTGACAACCCGTAATCTCAATTGTCCTTGTACTGATTCCCGCTCACACCTTGGACGTTGATGTAGTCTATGTGTACGTTATTTGGTTCCATTCCCATCTTTATTAAAATCATTCTAATCTCTATTCTATTTAACCTATCATATATTTACCATCAAGAAAACGTGAACTCATAAATCAATTCTTATTACACATTATTATATTATTATGATAACAACACTTAACAACCAACGGATTACAGTTTCATCATCGAGTTATTGTTAGAACCCATTAATCAAGTCTTGTGCATACATCATGTAACAATCACATGACTCATCTAATAACACACATCCCAAACATGTATATATATTACCATACCATCAGAATTAACAACTATCTAAATGATATCTTAAATCAAAGCATTATTTAATCGGTTCTATTATTCACACTAAATGTATTCATGTATTCATCTAAATGAAAGCATACTTAAGTGTTCTTTGGTTGCTGGGCTCGGCCCAAGACCCTTTAGAATGGTGTACTGATTTACAACCCAAACCAAGCCCAAGAACCGGTCAGTTATATTATGTGTAAACACCCGCATGCTCTCGTACACATCTTCTTCAAAACATGAAACATAAGGAAACCCTAGCACTCCTTCACCATGGCGACCGATGGCAGGAGACCCCCCCTCTTCCGAAACTCCTTGTGCTTAAACACCTCTTCTCATCTCTCGGTTAGTACAATCTACCATAATATAATTTCGTGTTTGCATGTGATCGGATATAATCTACGTGATTATGTGTTGTTTGTGTTCGGATATGATCCAAGAATTTGGCAGGATTAGTGGTAAGAATTCTGCTGAAACAAAAGAATGATGATTATTGAATGATGGTTAGTGTGTTGTTTGATATCATGAACCTACTGTTTGTGCTTGGTCAAATTAAAGTGGTCCATTGAAATTGCAAACTCCAAATAATCAAGTGATAAATCAATAGTCTTTAAGGTCCAATAGAATTGCAAGTAAATGACCTAATGAAGTTGTTAACTTTGACTATAAGAAATGGCGGCCATGTGCTTGATGTAATCGATCAATATAGATGTTTTCTTTTTGTTGTCAGAAAGCACATTAGGTGCATTAAATGTTGAGTTGAGGATATGATCACTAGCTGATGATGTGGGTCGGTTATTATGAAATTAAGGGAAATTCGCATTCAGTAACCTAGAGTTCATGCTTTTGTTTAATCTTTATATTGGTAAATTAAGGATCCCAAAATACTATGGTCATGGTGGATTATGTCTGATGTGTACAAATGTGTTAATGATGATGCCGTTAATTTATACTGTGACACATCCGAATGGACTATTAATTCGGTAAATATGTGGACCGAATAGCTTGGGTAATGGATCTTGGGGATTGGTTATATATGACTGAATTGTTTGTTGTTCTAGGGGTTTGACATGACTTGATTATTCACTAGATTGCCTGATGTAATTAACTATCGGATCCCTGATATGAACATCATACACATGATTCGGGACTCCTTGTTTGGACCGAGTACATAAACAGATTTCATGTAAACATGTTTGGGCTGATAATTGATTTAGGGAATTGTTTGGACTTATCGATTTGGGCCACACATGTTTTGAGAACCATAAAGAACCGCATGAAATTGTATCATATATAATTAATCACACGAAGTCTGGTAGGTTGGTTTTAATTGGTGAATCCGTTGAATTGGGTTAATGGGTCGGGTGCACCAGTTGGGTTAAATGAATGGAACGGCCCAACCGAACGGGTTTAACGGCTGGGCCGGTTGACTTGGGAGCTATATGATGAACCGAATCTATATAACACATTATGTGTTATTCGGAAATATGGCAACGTGGAACACTTATGATCCGAATGTGAAGTGAGTGTGATACATTAATTAGCATTGTGAATAGACTTGATCAGAGTACTTGCATGTCGTGTGTGTCAATATGTGTTACATGAATACGTTTAAACTTTATATGTGAACAAATGCGTGAATACATGGAACTAACTGCCTCTGTAAACCCGATAGGATTTGATTGGTTAACTGTTAAACAAGCACTAAGTCTAACCGAGCAAACCGAAGGTGAGTTCAGTACTTTGAGCATGCGTCCCGGTGGTTGGGACAGTCAGTGGGTATCCCGTGGGGGGATAAATCTTTTGGGTAAAACTGGGATATTGGATAATATTCTCACTCTCTATCATTTAAGTCCCATCTTTTGCTATCTTGGGTGATAGCAGGGTATTATTTGGTAGCGCTACTTAGGTTTGGCACCCTCACCCCGTTCCTAGGAGAGGGCGGGTGTGAACTAATGACCCAGTCAGGCCCAGTGCTTTGATAGGAGCACTGGGGAAAGGGCAAAACATACATCAGGAGCCGTCTTGTCAGTATCGAGATATTATCAACATTACTTTCGGAAATAAATTTAATGGATTAACTAATCACTTGGTAACTAACGTTTTTGTAAGACTATGAACTCACCAACGTTGTCTGATACACTTGTTGCATGCTCGCAGGTCATTAGATTTTATGGATTTGGAACTTGCTGTCTGAAGTAGCTGGAGTGGTCATGGGTCGTGTTGATTGGATACGAATGATGGGTTTAATGATTACATACAATTAATTTAAAATAGTTAAACTATGATTTCTTTTATTTGCTTCCGCTGAACATAATGGTTGTTATTTAATAAGTGATTATTTCATTTGGAAACTTGTATGGGTTCAATGTATTTAGTGGCTCGTTATTGGTATGTCACACGCCTAGCAGGGACAATTCCTAGGCGGTATTTTGGGGGTGTGACAGAAGTACCCGTAGTTGTTTGTTACGGCTTCGGCCTAATTTCGGGACGAAATTCCCTCAACTAGGGGAGGCTGTAACACTCCGTATTTCGAAGTCAAAGTCAAAGTCTAGATTGATGTCAAAGGAAGAAAAGATTGCTATATGTCTCTCCTTGCTCAATTCCTGTTTTGATTTCTTTGACTCGAAGATTAGTCTATTTTATTTTCGCTTTAGTTGTATTATGTGGAGTATCTATTAATAATCGCATGGTAATCGTTATTTATCGCATATGTCGTCGCATTATCGCTATCGCAATCGCGCTCACAACTCGAATTACGCATTTTGGTTACTGATATATGTGTGTGTGTGCCTTATGTGTTACTTGTGCATGCTTATTTATGTTGTATGTGGTAATCAATCGAAACGCAATCGAAACTCAATCGCAAATCGAAATGGTAGGATAATTGGTGGAAAAGAGATAGTGCGAGGTATGAGTAGTTGGGATTAAAAGTAATTTGAATAGGAAACTCTATCACATTCGTATCACTCGCAATCGCAATCGAAACGGCAAAACTCGTCAAAACAATTGACTGATCGATCAGGTAGCTGACCGATCGACCAGCTGTCCGGTCGAACTGCAGTTCGATCGACCAGCCAGTCGGCCGGCCTGCCAACCGATCGACCAGCCCCTTTCCTCTTTTGGTAACCCTAAAAATACCCCTTGTCACCATCATTCTTTCTACTTTTGGCAACTGACGTCCGACCAGCTCGCTCTCCTCACTTTTCTTCAGATTTCTCTCGATTCCGGTAAGATCTGGTCCTAAATCTTGCACTTCCTTAATCTACACGCACTCCTACACTTTTCTATCTTTTGAATCTTAACTTTTAACCGTGAAATCATCAAGATTCAAGGTGTTCTAGGATGACGTCATCATGTGTTCTTGAAGAGCTTCATGTTTTGGCCTCAATCCACCAAGAACAACTTAGATCTAACCGATTTCCACATAAATAAACAAAGATCTTCCATAGATCTAAACATATTCACAATGAAAAGGATTGAAAGATGGTTTTTCTAACTTTCTTTCAACTCTTTTACACTCAATGCCTTCAAAACCGATAGAAACAGAGCTTGTGCCGGCCTACTACTCATTCTTGTGGTTGTGTGGCTCAAGATCTGGATTTTATCCACGAGGTTCACCGATTTCGGGATAAACATGGAACACAGTCTCGAACAGTTAACTAATCGGATTTGGGTGATTCCTGTCCGATCAGGAGTACCAAGTATTGATGAGGTTTCTGTTGTTTAGCATGTTATCACAACACCTCGATAAAAACGACAAACAATCAAAACTACCAAGTGTAAGACGAACAGGTCGACCAGGATGGAGTGTCGTCCGATCAGACTGCTGTCCGATCGAACAGCCAATCTGAACGACTTGCACCTTGGGTCCCACACTTAAACTATTCACCAACATTCAAAGTTTGATCGTTGAACGAGTTGTTGTCCAATCGAACTACCATTCGACCGGGTTAACCGCATGAACATGTAACAATTAAACTTCAACACTTAAACAATTTTCAACATGTTCAATGCACTAGGAATGCCACCCGATCGAACTGCTGTCCGATCGAGTGACAACCTGCTGTGAACTTGTTCTCGCTGAAGTGGCCAACCAATCGGGTTGCCGACCGATCGACCGACCGTCCGATCGACCGACATGAAAGGTAGAGATACTTCAATGTTTTCAAAATACTACAACAAAAATTTCAAAAGTCAAGCCATCATACACAAACACATCTTTCCCAAAGGAAGTAACAATCCACTCGAACGACCATCCGACCGGACAGCCGTCCGAACGGAATGTCACTCGCATGATTAGCTGTCCGATCGGACTACCATCCGATTGACCAGCTCTTCGACCCACCAACACTTGTTTCATTTTTACGCGTCACTTATCGTATCATTCTGATCAGGCTAACCATACTCTCAAGCGCTCCCTTCAATCCATTCAACCGCTGTGAGTATACTCGATCCCTTTTTGCTTTACGCACTTTTGGGTGTTACATACGTTACTTATACAAAATCACATTGAACACACTACGCAATACTTTAAATGCTAACCACTATCGCATGTATACATGACTAAATGAATGCTTGGTTGTTATGTTTACACATGGAATGCTGTCTACCTGCCTTAGCAACGGTAGTACTATTAGTTTGGACTCAGCACCCGTTCACTCGGGGGTTGTTAAGGACAATTACCTACATGGCTCACAGTGGTGAGTATGTATTGCGAACTGCCTTGGGCAGTCAACCCGCAGTCATTGGTATCGATAGGTTCATGTCGATAACTAACATGCCTCATTTCACTCTGTGTACGTGCTGGTTATGCGTAACGCTTTCTAACTCTATATGCTATCACTAAACTTGTATGCTCGCCTTTACACTATGTGTATTGACTTTTACTTTAACGTATGTGACAGGTGCTTAAGTTGCTAGGATACTTAGGTGCATGGTGATGAAATCGAGGCTAGGGAAGGTCTAGAAACAATAAACAATTGTCAGTAATAAAAATCTGAGTTGTCGGAACAGAACAATTTGCCTAGATCTTTTCTGTAATAATTGTATTATCTTATATGACATGGTATGGGACGTGTTGCTTTAAAAATTTGGTAAATATAGTTGTTATGGAAACTTCTGGACAATCTATTTCGCTCAATGCCGCGCCCCGATGATTCCGCCATTGGTTGGGTGTGACAGTTATGATCATTACATTGACATAACAGCTGGTGGAGGTTTTAACAACTCGGATTCTTACTCATCCAAGTATGCTTCTACAGCTAATGGAGAAAACCAGAATTCTGATAATTTGTCCTTTGAACTCAATGATCTCCAGCATTTTGATCCAACTGATCTAGAGGAGATGGATATTTTGCACCAACTTGCATTGCTGAGTGTTAGAACCAGCAAGTTTTATAAGAGAACAGGGAGAAAATTTCCAGGGTTACATGGGAACTTGAAAGTAGGGTTGGATAAATCAAAGATCAAATGCTATAAGTGTAATAGGTTAGGTCATTTTGCTAGAGAATGTAAGAGTCAAAACAGTGGACCAATCATCACACATCCTAGTGCTAGACCACAAAATAACCAAACCACTGTGCAGTATTCCCTTATGCCCCTGCTGCTCATGTAAGCACTGCTCACTATGCACACCCTGCAACCCCTGTCCCTATGCATTATGTCCAAACCACTGTTCCTCAGATACAGTATGTCCAGGCCCCAGCTCCTCAGGTTCAGGTGCAACAAGTTGCACCTCATCAAGCTACACAAACAGCTGTTCAAATAGATCAGCAAAGTTTTCTTCACTCAAGGCTTTGTTGATTCCCTAAGGATCTAGGTGATGAAAACTTTGCTTTATATGCTGAGAATGTTGTTTCTAGTAATGAATTGTGTTTTACAGCATTAGAGTCAATTCCAGAAGGGGTGGAAACTAAAGAAGGAACATCCAGTGCAGAAACAGTGGATACAATTGCTGAACCAGTGGTTACTGCTGTTGTTGGTGAACAACTGTTGGAAGAAAATTCAGAACCCTTGTTGGAATCATTTTCTGACCCCTGGTCTGCTAAAGAAGAGGAAAAGAAGCAAGAAGAAAATGAGGAGAAAAAGGCAGAAGAAAGTGAACACGTCTGTGATTGTGCCATGATGGCTACAACTAAGGTATCACCCCAAGTTCTTAAAAACCTTTGTTCAGACAAATGCATCATAGCATTTGCAAACATCAAGGAGGTGAATGAAAACCTTAGAGATAAGCTGTTAAATGATGAGTTAAAATTTGAAAAATCTTTAAAAGAATTGAAAATCAAATTGTCAGAAAAAAGAAAATGAGATTTGCAGCCTCAAACATGAGCATAGCATAACCAAGGACCAACTTCAGGCCATGATAGAAAAATATCAAACCTGCAAAAAGGAGTTGGAATCCACCCAAATCACTTGTGAAAAATGGGTGGAATCCTGCAAAGGTTATGAAATTATGCTTGAAAAACATATTGAAAGCAATGTAAAATTTGGCAAAGGGTTCAGGAAAAATGACCAAGTTGAAAACACTGCTGCAAATCAATCTGGTTCTGTTGAAATCATACCCACCAACAAGGACGGTCAAGAAGTTAAAATAACTGACAAAAATGGCAACAAAATCACTCTGGAAAGATCTGTGGGGTCCTCAACTTTTGAGGAGATTGAGAAATACCAATTCAAACCCACATGGTCTGATGTGTGTGACATCCTTGAAAATTTTAAACCCATGGACTTCACCACTGTTGATGGTGTCAAAGCTCCAAAGGCCAAGGTAATTCCTCTTAAGGACATTCCAACAATGGTTCAAAACTCTGTTGCAAAGGAGTCTGAAAAGAAGAAAAGGAAAGAAAAGATTAAAAACTTGTTTTGTGACTTTTGTGAAAAGAAAAATCATTTGACCAAAGATTGTTTTCATTTAAAAGTTTACGACATTAACAAAACAAGTACCATTGTGCCTTCAAAGAGTTGCACCATCTGTGGTAAAACAAACCATCTCACTCAGGAGTGTGTGTACCTCAAAACTTTGAGGCCAAAAATGAAGAGTACACATCAAAAACACTCATGAGCTCATCAAATTCACAAGTTAAGAAACAACCACCATTTGTGCCTATCCAAACAGCTGTTACAAAACAGCTGAACCAAAACTCTGTTAAAAGAGAGGTTCAAGTGACAGATGCACCCCCTGCTAACCAATACCAAAGAGGTAAAGGTCAACCACCATACCCAAGGGTCCCACATGTTTATGAGGCTTACAAAAGGCCTTCTAAACAAAAAAGTGAACAGACACCCCTTTGGTTATCAATAGTTGATAGGAAATGGCCCCCAATAGTGGTTAGAGAAAAATGTTCCAAAAATTGCCCAAACCCCTGAGCTAACCACTGTCCATCTTCCTGAACTTAACATAGACACTGTTGAGACCCCATCCAAAGCCTTATTCGCTTTGGAGACCCTCCTGAACTAATTATTTACTTGATGTGCAGGGAGCTTCTGCATGCTTAGATAGTCTTTGGTATGTAGATAGTGGAGGCTTCAGGCACATGACTAGATGTGGAGACCTACTCAAAGATTTCAAAACTCATGGAGGGGTGATATTTCTTTTGGTAGTAATAGTAAAGGGAAGACCAAACAAGCATGTTATTGTTCGAAACAAGTGAAGTGCTTGTTGGGATTATGTTGAATATGATGGTCTCAATCCATCATATTAGGCCTTGAATCGAATATATATTACGAGCAAGTTCAAACAATTGAACTTGGTTTAGTCACATTCCAACAATGAATGCATGTGTTGACAAAAGAATTTCGACATGGTTACAATGAACAAACCATGTAAGGTAATTCAAGAGAAATGAGTTTCAATGAGTTCGTTGACTCGATATCAAAGAGTCAACACTTTGCAACAATGAGGGTCATCTAGATCACAATGCAAAGATCAAGTATAGCGAAACAATATTTGAGCTTTGATAAAACAACAATTTGGAGTGAAGCCCTCCAATGATCTTCATAAATCAAACTAACAACATGCGAAACAAACAATGCATGTGTAACGTGTGAATTTACCAAGAAATGAAGCAAATAAGTATTCACTATTATGAAGGAAATCCTCATGATACGATGACTATCAGGGGGAGAAGAAATGTGAAAGTCTACTCACTATATGTAGAAGTCAGAATTTCAACAAAAGAAGTTTAAGGACTTTACCTGGAAATTCGTGTGATGACTGTTGCAATGCCCATAATCGTGATTTCCATTAGTTTGCGAAGCCCTCGCTTGAACGTACCTTGGTGTGATTTGTGTCGCTTGCAGGATCACGTGGCAAATTGCCGCTTTTCAGTCAGTAGTTCTCCCGCTGACGGGATTAGCATCGTTGTTTTCGTACCCAATCACGTTTTCCAAAGGCCTTGCCTTGAAAGTCGTGTGTGGTATACTTCGACGTCTGCTGGCGTATAGTTTAAGGTTCACGTATAGTTGCGTAATAGCGTTTCGTTTCGCATAGGTTACCTGCTCAGGTAATTGAAATAGCATAGACAATATAGATAATTGTGTTTCCCCGAGTTGTTAGTCACAGTTTCTAAGTGAGGACCTTTAATGAGTTTCGACATAAGCTTTCCAAGGGTCCTAAGTGCATGTTATCAAAATCCTCAAGGTTTTGCTTTCTGTGTGTAATCGTTTCGTGTACCATGTATCAACACAACACTTGTGTATGTTTAAAACCAAAACAGTTGGCTCATTGTTTTCGGCAACGGTTGGAAACCCATATTCGAGTCTTAGACGTTCTGTACGTATTCAAAGACTTAACTATCTAAGTCCCCAGAGGAAAGTGTGGTTAAAGCCTAGGTATCTCTAAAGAAACCTAATTCGCTGAAACCTATAGCTCTGATACCAATCTGTCACACCCCGAAATATCAGAGCTGGCGTGACTGGACCGGTATCTTCATTGCACAGCGGAAGTGTTTGTTTGCTAAGACTTCTATAAATGAACGCCCGCTAAGTGCTCGAAATCCCATGGGTTCTCCTATTCCAACCATTCCATAGTTTGAAAAATTTAACCTGAGAAAGAACATGCAAAAAAAGTCAACATAAAGTTGAGAGAGTTCATAGTTTGTTTTGAAAATATTTAAATAAATCTTTTTGATAACCGGTTTAAAAGTTGTTGAGAAAATATAGTAAAATCATTTTCTCGGCATGATATATGAAAGCTGTGAGTCTAGCCCACGAGAGTCTTTGTGCATTGCACGAGAGAGAATGGGCCGAGCCCAAAGAGTCTTTGTAAGCAGTACCAACTCGTCCCCTTACTTGTACATAAGTTGAAAACGTTACCAAAGTTTGTAAATCCATGTATTTGTGAGTTTCCATCAAATGAATCTTAAAAACATTTGAAAATTTAAGTATCAAAAGCTGGTATGTAAGCGTCTATGAACATGTTGATCATTAATGTGTAGCTAGGACATTAATATGTGTGCCGACATAAGAGATTTGATCATCAAAGTCACCAACAGTTGTTAGCTCAGATGATTCACATCTGCAGCCCTCACCCTTAAATGCCATTGTTCCATACAAAGGAGATTTGATCTTCTTGAAGTCTCATCCACCTGACCAAATCATTGGCAACATCAGTGAAGGGGTGCTCACAAGAAGTCAATCCTAAAACATCTGTCTTTTTGTTGGTTTTCTATCACTTCATCAACCTGTCAAGTACCAAGAGGCACTGAAAGACAACAGTTGGGTGGAAGCCATGCAGGAAGAGCTCCAACGGTTAAAGAGACAACAAGTTTGGGAGCTTGTACCACTGTCAGAGGGTGTGAGTCCTATTGGCACAAAGTGGGTCTTCAAAAATAAAACTGATGAAAGGGGCATTGTTGTCAAGAATAAAGCAAGGCTAGTGGTTCAAGGTTTCAGACAGGAAGAGGGCATTGACTATGATGAAACTTTTGCCCCTGTAGCAAGATTGGAAGTTATCAGACTGTTCCTGACCTTTGTTGTCAACCACAACATAAAGGTGTTTCAAATGGATATCAAATGTGCATTCCTCTATGGTAAGATTCAATAAGAGGTATATGTTTGTCAACCTCCTGGTTTTGAGGATCCATTTAATCCAAATCTTGTCTACAATCTAAATAAAGCTTTGTATGGCTTGAAACAAGCACCTAGAGCCTGGTATGAAACTCTTTCCACCTTTCTTCTCTCTATTGGTTTCACAAGAGGCAAAATTGACAAAACACTATTTTTAAAATGGAGAGGGAAAGATTTGATGATTGTCCAGATTTATGTGGATGACATTATTTTTGGAAGCACATGTTCAAAAATGTGTGAAGAGTTCAAAAAACTCGTGACAGCTGAGTTTGAGATGAGTGCAATGGGTGAACTACAGTGTTTTCTTGGTCTCCAAGTAAAACAACTGCAAAATGGTACATTCATTCATCAAAGCAAATATGCTAAAGAACTTTTAAACAAATTTGAGATGAATGACTGTAAACCATGTAGTACACCCATGGCAACCACCAAGCTAGTCATGACTGATGAAAAGGATGATTTGGTTGATCAAACGTTATATAGAAGCATGATTGGGTCTTTATTGTACCTAACTGCATCTAGGCCAGACATCATGTTTGCAACATGTGTTTGTGCAAGATCCCAATCAGCCCCTAGGAAGTCTAACCTCATAGCTGTAAAAAGGATACTCAGATACATAAAAAGTGCTCCCACACTTGGTATCTGGTATCCTGCTAATGGGAATGTTAAGCTTTCAGGTTTCACATACAGTAACTTTGCTCGATGTAATGCAACAAGGAAGTCCACATCAGGAGGGTGCCAATTTCAAGGTGATTGCTTAGTATCTTGGCAAAGCAAAAAGAAAGCAGTTGTTTCAACATCCACTGCTGAGGCAGAATATATTGTTGCTGCAAACTGTACAGCCCAACTGTTATGGCTTCAAAATCAACTGCTGGATTTTGGTATCAGTGCATTAAAGACTCCTCTCATGTTGGATAGTCAGGCAGCAGAAAATATCATCAAAAATCCAGTTTCACATTCAACCACCAAACACATTGACATCAAACATCGCTTTGTGAGAGATTGCTATGAAAAAGGTTTGATTTCTCTGCATCATGTTCATACAAAAGATCAGCTGGCAGATGTGCTAACAAAGGCTTTAGACACATCCACCTTTGAAAGCTTGATCTCTAGAATTTACATGCTTAACATGGAATAACATGGAATAAAAAGCATTAAAATGTTTTCAGAAAATAAAAAATTCACCCTTAAAAATAGTTAAAAATGAAAGTTTTCATTAATCCTAAAAGTCTGTCATAACCACTGTTTTGGGTTCAAACATCTGATCTATTGAATTCTATCCACTGCTGAAAGTCAACCTCCGTTCTCTCATATTCATTGTTAATCACTGTTGTCAAACCTCAGTGTTCTTGAACCCACTAATAGTTAAAAATCAGCCACTGTTTTCATTTTCACCACTGTAAACCACTGATATTGATCATCGGTGGTTTCCTAAACAACTGTCATCCATTATTCATCAGAGGTTGTCACGTGGATAATACTTAGCCGTCAGATCTTTGTAACCGCTGCCACGTCAGCATTCACTTTTTCACTTTATAAAACCCTAATTAAAACCCCAATCAGAGGTTTCACTGCCGTATCAACTTCAAAAGTTCTTTCGAAAGTAGTTTCCACCAAAATCCCTCGAATCATTCATCTTCGTCCTTCTCTCGCAACTACCTTCAAATCACCATGACTCTCAATCTCAAAAATCCTCATAACTATCTGTGTACTCTTGAGAAAACAAGTTAAAATACAGATTTTCCCTCCGTTATTGATGCTCTTTCTTCTTCAAAGTACAAAACTTTGTTGACTTGCAACGCACCAATATATCAAGAAACCCTACGCGAATTCTGGAAAAATGCAAAAGTTCAAGTTCAGGATAAAAAGCCCTGGGCTATTACATCTGAAGTAGGCAAAATTCTTGTTTCCATCACACCACAAACAATCTCTGAGGTTTTTAAGATGAACGACCACACAAGTAGTAATTTTTTCCCTAAAAATGAGTACCAGAAAGATCTGGCCGAAAAGGGGTATGAGGGACAAATGGATAAAGCAACTTTGCAAAAAGGGAATTTCCCACCTCCCATAAAATTTTTATTTCATACCCTGCTCATGTGTGTTTCAAATAAAACTACAGCTTTCAATGAAATCCCATTAAACATCCAATACTTGGGATATGCTATCATGGCAGAAGCTGATTTTAATTATTCTAAAAAAAATCAATGATATGGTTAAAAATGTTAATAATATAAAAGACAAAAAGAAACCATTTTTGTTGTTTCCTAGATTTTTGAGTTATTATCTACAAAAGAAGATACCAAAGGATAGTGCACAAGTGCTCATCCAAGGTGCTCCATGTCAAATAAACAGTCTGTCTTCTGAAACCTTTACAAGGATGTCAGAGTCAAAGGATTTGAAAACACAAACATAGGAACCTGAGCAAACTTTAGATAAGTCCACATCTGCTCCTCAGGTTTCTGCTGTTGAGCCCACTGCTCCTGGTGATCACAGTAGCACAACCACTGCTGTGAAACCCCCCCACCAAAACCCACCAAAAAGGCCAAAAAGAAAAATATCAAAAATCCCACCAACCCATCCAAAAAGGATATTCTGGAAGATGAGATCCCAGAAGTAACTCATGTGATAACACAAAAGTCACCAATAACCACTGTTGCTACTTCCTCATAGCAGTTGGTAGAAAGATCTTAACCTGAGCCTAAAACTCCTCTTGCGTCCTCACAAAAAGATCAGGTTGTATACACAGGGACGCCACATTATGAAGCTCTGGATCCACTTGAATCCATCTTCCACAGCCCTGCTCCCGGGGCAAATTCTCTTTCAACTCCCATCCTCACTTCACAAATTCCACCATCTTTCTTACCTCTGTTGAATGCATTGGATATGGATCAAACAAAAATCAGTTCTTCTCAACAACCTATCACTGAGAAAATACTCCAACAAGTGACTGAGCCTGATTCCTCTATCATTGCTAACCCATCAACAGCTAAGGAGGTTACACTGCAGGAATTACAAGTAATTCCTGTCAGTAGTTCAAGTGGAGCAGCTACTACAGGTATTGAATCCACTGATTTATACCTGGACAGTAGTTTCGTCAGTAAGTCTCCCTTGAAGGAAACCATTTCTGATGCTATCAAAGTTACCATTGGTGTGTTTAAATTACCCACTGGTGTGTTAAACAAGATAGTTAATGAAAAGGGAAGTCCCCGGTACCAAGAAAAAGGGGCATCAGTGGATGAACCAGTAGAAACTTCTTCTGGTCCAACTGCTGATACAACCACTGCTAGTGGGAAATCAGATGATCCTATTAACTTGGGTGATGATTTAAAATACAGAGAATTGACGGAGAGAGTAGACAAAATTGAAACATCTGTTGCAGATATCAAAATTATGCTGCAACAGTTGTTACAATCTCAAAAAGCTCCATCCACTGCTTCAACATCTGCTCCATCCCCCACTGAGCTATGGCAACTTTTCCAACCTATGCTTCATCAACAAAGGCAATATGATGACCAACAGCATGAAATTCAGCTAAAGATGTTCAGAAATATGATGGAAGCTAGATATAAAGATACTCAAGCTGATATAAAGGCCATCAAAGCTCATCTGCTCCAAACCACTGGCACTTCTCCTCCTACAATTGTTTATGTGGAAAACCCGATGATGCCAAAAAGGGGGAGAAAGGAAAGAAAGGAAAAGAAGGTTTGTATCTACCACCAAATCCAATGGCTAAACCAGTTGTGGAGATTCCTAAGCCAGATAGTTCAAAGAAGGTTGATGTGACTCTTAATGCTTTTGCTGAAGAAAAAGCAAAGAGAAAAGAGAAAATGGAAACAAAGTGTGATAAAAGATTTGCAGAGGAGAAGAAAGTTTTTATGGAAAAGGAAGTGCAGGGTACTGCAAACAGAAGAAAGACTCCCAGAAAGGTTAGCCAACCCAAAACCATAACTTCCAAAACCACTAAACAAACCTCTGAAATCCCTAAAAGTTCCTCACCTCAAACCTCCAAGCCAACAGATGTTACGAAACCTGTTGTATCAACAGTTGTTGATACTTCAGTGGTTTAAACAAATGTTGTTTCAACCACTGCCCTCATCATTTCACCAACATCACTAAATCCATTGCTACACCAAAAACAACACCACCATCACAAAAACCACCTGCCAAAAAGCAGAAGACAACAGTTGATACATCAATAATTGTAATGACAATAGTGGTTGAGATACCAGTTGTTTCAATAGCTGTTAATCAGTCACCCATCACTTCAAACACCCCTTCTCAAGCCATAATCCTTTCTGTTCCAAAACCTCAAACAAAAACAACTTCTCCCAAAAAGGTGTATACAAGAAAAAGAAAGTTTCAAATGCATGATGATGATATACCAGCATCTGTTCCCATTTCATCTACACCTTACAATGTAATCAAACCTCAACCATTCATTCCTCCAACCTTATCTAACCCAATCAAGGATCCAAAAGTACTTGAAGGATATGATCCTGTTGATGTTATACCAGTAGCAGCCAGTTATCCACTAGAATTGCATGCAGTAAAGAATGAAATGAAACAGTTCTACACAGTGGATGACCCTTCAAAAAGAAAATTCCCCTCTCTTGTTGGTTTTAGAGATCCAAACAACATGGATGAATATTTAAAACTCAAAGCCAGGCAAGCTGAAATAAGAGCTAGAGTTGAATGCAAAGGGGAAAGTGACAATGCCATCTCAAATCGAATGCAGTTTTTGTTCACTAAAGTCAAACAATTGGAAGATTATGCAAGAGATTTGAGTAAAGAAATGTCCAACCTGCCACCAGAAGCTGACCTGCAAAAGGAGATGAGAAAAGACCTCCTTGAATTGATCATGAGGGAAAAGTTCTACCCAGCCAAGGTTGAGCAGTTCAAAGACTGGCCACTCATTGCTCTGAAAGGTGAAGCAAACACAATTGAAAGAATTAAAAATGATCCAGGTATGAAAAGATCAGCACCAAACTGGAGCAAATACAAAAAGGCATTTGATGATCTTACCTTGGAGTACAAAAGAAAGAAGCAAGAGTTAGTTGCAGCAAAGGTTGGTACAGCCAAAGCCATAGCAAAATGGTCAAGGCAATACACTGATATGGCATATGAGAGGCTGGAAAGAAGGAGAGAGACAGATCCTAAACTTCCAAAGAAGCCAGTATACAAAGATAATAAGGCTGATTATCCACAGCAGCAGGCCCTTTCCTTGAAAACATTGTTCACATCATCTGACACCTCCATCATTGCCATAAATCATAAAAAGAGGCAAAAACAGATGGAAGAAAAAGAGAAGGATCAAGTAGATTATATTATGAAGATAGTCCTTCAGGATATGGTTGCAGAAAATTCCGACTCAGCAAAACTTCAAGACCTTGGTAAAGGAGTCATAAGCAGGCCTCCTTCACCAAACTCATCAAAAATAAAGAACTCTCCCAAGAAACCCACTGAACTCAAAAATACTAAAGTGGAAGTCTAATCAAAAGACCCACGTATTAACATTGCTCAATTCCAGTGGTGAAGTTAAGCATATATCTAGGGAAAATGCACTAGGCCTGAGTGTAGCTGATCTCCAAGATCTCCTAGAGCTTCAACTGTGCAGGGATGAGGATGGTGAGGATTCCCTGAACTTCGAATTACAATTCAAAGGGCAAATCAGGGAAATGCTGATGAGATAATAAAGATCTGAAATAATGAAGTGTTTTGGCATCATCTGTTCCAGGGGGAGATTGTTGGGATTGAACCCTACAAAGGAACAGTTGATAAAGCCAAAACTGGTTCAGAACAGTGGATCCTTCATAAGCAGTTGTTTGCACATATATTTCCCCTTGACAGTGGCTCTAAACAACTGATAGACTCAAAGTACTGCTCACTACAACTGCTGCTGATCTAAAGACTGATGAAGAATTAAAGTGCTGAAGCTCAATCTACTGATGTGTCTTAAGTACTACTGAAGACCAATGCACTGCTTAGCATACAACAGTGGAATGAAGAACCAGTGGTTTAGTTGTACATTATATTTGTAATCAGTTGTTTAGTTATCAGTGTTTGTATAAGTCAGTGGTTGTAGTTTGTTAGGAGGTTAGATGTCACTTTCATGGTGACGTCAGCCGAAGATGCTCAATGGTTGTCTTGTACTATAAATAGAACAGTACCATGTACTGTTCTGTTAGCTCTTTTTCTCCAAGTCAATTCTGTACGAACAATCAGTGAGCTCAGGCTGAGGGGGAGATCTGTGCATGCATGCATTTAGTTTGCTTATTGTAATCAAATACAATTATTCGATTAAATGTTAAACATGTTTGCTTAAACTTTTCTTCCATTGATTGTGTGTTAAAAGTTTATTTCATTTATTTCGCTACAATTCATCTCTGTTTCATCTTCATTCTAATTAAACAAATCTAAGAAACTCAAATCCTAACACAAAGACATGTCAATTCTCATTTATGTATTCAAAAGTCCTTATCTTTCCCTCTATGTATTCTTTCTTTTCACATAACATCGAACAATAATCTTCTTTCTCTGTTTTTTTATCTCTCATAAAACAACCAAATAAAGGTCGAACGAAGTCACAAATGGTAGAAAATTTGTAGGACCAATATCTCCAAGTAATGACATTTGAGAATACGGCTTTAACGTAAGATCTAAAGGGTTACACCAAGAATAATAACCAGATTAAGAGTGTTTAAAGAGTTAAACGAACTAAAAAGATGGATGCAAAAAGTTATGATTATTTATAAAATAACCATGTTCTATGAAGTAGTTATTATTATTTGAGAAACAATAATAATTAATCATTTTAATTAAATAAAAGGTCATTAAGCTTATGTATAAACCGTTTTGGATTAATTATCCAATAGTTAGACACTTATTTGACATTTGAATTACTAAATGTTAATTATTGTTTCTAATTAAAGGGTGAGAATCAAATACAAAGTTTATTTTGGCTAGAAAAGATAGAAAACAATAGGATTATGACATGTTACAAAATTTAAAATAAAGAGGAAGGGTATTTTAGTCAATCATATCCTTTCTTCTTTCTTTTTTCCCCAGTAACTTCAAAACCCACCATCTTCAACCATTTCTTCACTTTCTATCTTAATAATCACTACATTATAAAGCGATTTTCATCACCAATCAATGATTCAAACACCCGATCAACGTGTTCTTATTTTTTTTTTTTGAAGAAAACTCAGTTTAATTTCATTCAAAATCTCGTTTTTTCCCATGATTTTGAAGATAATCACTCGATCCGTTCGATTCGATCGCTGATAAGTGTTTCTATCATTCAAATATCGTCAATCGATGAAGAAATCGGCTTCGATCCATGTAAGAAAGTCTTTAATTTCATTTTTACGATCTGGGTTTTTGATTTAGTTATTGAGTTTTACGATCTTAACGGGGGTCCGGGGGCAGCGCCCCTGGTAGCAGGGTCCAAGGGGCAGAGCCCCTGGCTAGGGTCGAGTTGGAAATTTTTTTTTCGATTAAATTGCTTTAATAAAAATGCATGAGAAAATATAATTTTCTGTAAATTTGCCTCTAGAAAACTGCATTCGTAGACAGTTTTATGTCATTGCGTTTTAGGACTGCATTCCTGATTCAGACAATTCACAGACAAAACTATTGTCCTGGTTCAATGCGTTTTATAGAGAACACTTTCTTTGGTGTTTTTATGCCATTGCGTTTTATAACTAAGACATTTTTATGTGTTTTCTGGCCATTGCGTTTTAGAAAAACACATTTTTGAAGTGTTTTTAGTCATTGCGTTTTAGGTAAAACACATTTTTAGGTGTTTTCAGTCCATTGTGTTTTAGAGAGAACACTTTCTTTTGTTTTTTTAGGCCATTGCATTTTAGAAATGAGACATTTTTAAGTGTTTTCTGGTCATTGCGTTTTATAAATAAGACGTTTCTTTATGTTTTTGGTGCATTGCGTTTTAGGTAAAACACATTTTTATGTGTTTTCAGTCCATTGCGTTTTAGAAAACAAACATTTTAAGTGTTTTCTGGCCATTGCGTTTTAGAAATAAGACATTTGTTTGTGTTTTTTGTGCATTGCGTTTTAGGTAAAACACATTTTTATTTGTTTTCAGTGCATTGCGTTTTAGAAAGTACACTTTCTTTTGTATTTTTAGGCTATTGTGTTTTAGAAATAAGACATTTCTTTGTGTTTTCTGGCTATTGCGTTTTACAAATAAGACATTTCTTTGTGTTTTTTGTGCATTGCGTTTTAGAAAAATGTCATTTTTTAGGTTTTTTCTATTGTGTTTTACGCAACTGGGTTTTTTCCATTGCGTTTTACGCAACTGAGTTTTCGAAAAAAAAATTCGAAAATACAGCAATAGTATACTCGTTTTAAAGATAAAAAAACGCACGTTTTTTTGGTGCAATTTTTATAAAAAAATAATGTCGTATGAAAGAGTTATTAACGTTTAAAAAATGAGGGGGGGGGGGGAATTGGAGGAGAGAGAAGCTATTGTGGTGGAGTGACTAGAATACCCTTACACAACCCATGCGCCTCTTTTTTTATCTTCAATTTTCCTTGATTAAATCTATTGACGGTCAAGATTACTTTCTAGCTTTCTTAACCAAATAAATTTTCTATTATATTCTAATACTCAAATTAAAAACTCTTGATAATCCATAACATAATGTATTTGAAATTCCAAAGCCTATTAGAGCATTCACATTCAATCCACCATGTTTTTACCCTAAATTACACTAAAAAAACACTACATTTTCTCTCTCCTTTTCAATTAAATAATATTTTTTATACATTTATCATTATCTTTTCTCTCTCCTCCACTTTCAAAATATATTAAAAAATTATAGGGGGTGAACAGTGTCCCCCCAAATATACAGATGAATAGTAACATTTTCCCTCTCCTCCACTCATAACCACTTTTTATACTCTTTATATTTTAAAAACATCACACACATAATTTAGTTATTTGGATGTGAATGCTCTTAAGGTTTTGACTTGGACTAAAATTGTAAAACTTATATATAGAGCCCTACACTTCCTGTTTGAGTATTAGAAAAAAGTAACGTTACTCGTTCTCACACAACCATAGCCGCCACCACCCAAGTCTTGAGCACACCAAGTTTTAGAAAAAAACTAATGTTACTCGTTCTCACACAACCATAGCCGCCACCTCCCAAGTCATCGCAGACGCCAAATCGTTGTCGTTTTCCTCGCCACTTCAGGTTGCGTAGTGTTTTACATGGTGTTTTTCCGTGTAAATGGGTTCAATGACCAAGTTGTTTTGTGATGGGTAGTTTAGGTTCAATTATATACTACCCAAAAACATACTCATTGTAACAACTTGTATAGATCTAGTTTAGTGTATTTGCATTTGGACTTCTTGTGGGCTAATTACTGATTAGCTCAATAACAGTTTGTACACAGTGTTACGTCGTTATTATTAGTATTTTTTTTCCAAACCTATGTACGAAACCCAACACATAAGAAGTCTAGAAACACTCAAAACATATGTGTGACTGCACTAAGTAAAACCCAACACATAAGTATAGAAACACTCAAACATATGTGTGACTGCACTAAGTAAATCCATGTTCTTCCTCTTATCGACAAAAAGGTCTAGAGCATGTCTTTTTTTTTTTTTACGATTACCGAAGGGTGGTCGTCAAAAGAAAAAAAAAGGATAAATTACACTTTTCGTCATTTATGTTTGTAGCTAGTTGTAATGGATGACCTTTACCTTTAATAATTACAGCCACAATCCTTTATTTTGAAAACTCATTACATCTTTCGTCCTTTACCACTAACCAGGTTAAAATTTTGAATTAAGTCTAGTCACAGGAGGGTATTATGGTCATTTCACGCTTTTATTTTAATTATTTTTAATAAATAAAACCAAAAGTTCCTCTCTCTAAGATAGCAGCATAAGCCCACCACCACAGCCACCTGATACATCACCACCACCGCCACTTGATACATCACCATCACTACCACCATCATCATCGGAGCTACACTGTCGCCACACACACTCTCTCTCTCTCTCTCTATCTATCTATCTCTAAACTCATTATCTCATAACATCACAGCCGCAGATCTGGTGGGATTTTGTCAAACCCTAAACACAAATCTGGTGGATTTCGATTCCTAAAAAGAAACCAAAGTGATTTCAGATGGTAGACTAGAATCGATGGTTCTTGGCTTGGAATTGAAGCTCTCCGGTTGTGAAGACTCACAGATCTGATGGTTCTTGGCTCGGAATCGAAGCTCTCTGGTCTAACCGCACCACCGTTGATTGGAATAACTTATTTACCCCTTGTTTTGTTTATTTTCTAGTTTTTTCGCCTCTTGCAAAAGTTAAGGAAGAAGAAAATGGTGGTATTAGAGTTGGAACCGATTGAGAATAATCACAGGTACTCAACTATTAATGGGGTTTTCACTTTGTTTAATAAGAGATTTATTAATGAGTTCCATAGATCCAGTTTCACCTTGTTGGATTTAGACCGACCAGTGGATTCAGATCCGCCATAACACACAATAACTTAAGCAAGCAAGATGACATCAGTTCTTTCATCTTTGAACAGGGGTATCTCCCAAATTGAGATTTCTTAAGTGGGTTGTTCTGGATTAGGTGTAAAGGTTGAATCTTTATTGATTATTGCTTATTGAACCATGAGTTTGAGCTCATTGAGTGAAGTTTTTCCAGATGTGAAAGATCTTTGATCATGTTGCTTTCTTCTTTGAAAGAAACCATGGATTGTGAGATGTTGTTTGGGGGTTTTTCTGGGTTTTAAATAGGGGTGTGTATCGATCTATATACAGAGGGTTTTTCTGGGTTTTAAATAGCTCCGATGATGATGGTGGTGATGTTACAGGCGGTGGCGGTGGTGGACTTAGGCGGTGGTTGAGTAGATACAAGAAAGATTCAGATGTACAGATATAGATACAAGATCTTTTAAGTAGATTAAATAAGCTGTATTATGTATATATGTTATGTTTTAGTTTTATTATTAAATAAAAATATGAAATGACCATAATACCCTCATATGACTAGATTTAACTTAAAATTTTAACCTGGTTAGTGGTAAAGGACGGAAGATGTAATGAGTTTTCAAAATAAAGGACTGTGGCTGAATTATTAAAGGTAAAGGTCATCCATTGCAACTAGCTACAAACATAAAGGACGAAAAATGTAATTTATCCAAAAAAAATATACATGTCTGGTCAAACCGCGGCTAGCGATCAACCAACTTTATTAGTAATCGCCCTAACCGAGCGATCATCTTCAAGAAAACATAAAAGTTATCAACTAGACTACTAGTGTATGCAGTCCCCAGTTTAGTCGATCGGTGTAATTCGGTTGTGAAACGTTGATTTCTATCGATAGGTTTATACATAAGTGCTTCTTAAATGTTTTCATGTGATTCACTATAGAATGGATTGACCCAATAGTTAACGAGTGACCTTTTACAACCCTTCGTGTATTCTTTCAACCATTACACTCGTTCATGCATTTGCATGTTTTCAAAATCCTTGTTATTAATTATTTGATTCTAATCTTATTTAGTTTGACATGTAAATATTTACTTTTCCCATCAGGATTTTACCATTACATTAAGTATGCTCTTTTGGCTTCTTAATAACATTATGGAAATATTTCACTATCTAATCTTATCTAGCCTTATGGTTACTTATCATCAACCTTAAATCAATGTTTCACCAAATATGTTTCATTTCTTTCTAGTCTTATACTTACTTATCATCAAATTTTGATCATTATAATTATGCTAAATAAGGTTATTTAGCTTTGTGGTTGCTTAACATAAAATTTTATGGATATCTCATCCGCCAAGTTTGTAGGAATCCGTTCGTGTAAAATAAATAAAATAATTTATTAACTTGAAATACAAGAACAATAACAGAATTACAACTGAAAGAAAGTACAATTACAACTGAAAAAGGGAAAAACCAAAGACATAATAACTCGAACAGAAAAACTGTTATTGGCTGAGGATCGTGTTAGACACGGGTCCCTTAAAACAAATTTCGTGTCTCCCAGGAGAACACGTTTGTTTCCAGGATACAACAGCCTCAAGCAGTTGCACTGCCGGTCTTGACTCCAACCCGAAGGTATACCTTGCTGCTTGAAGATGATGAAGAATTCAGTAGAGCGAGATTGAAAGCTGTTGGTTTCGGTGTGTTTGATCTGCAATAGGATGCTCCTATTTATAGTTGCAGGTCTTGAAGAAACTGAAAATGAATTAAATGGGTGAATTAAACTGCATTAAACGTCTTTAATGCCCTTTAATTTGTCACTTAATTCTCAGTCAAACACATTAACTTCGTCAGTTTCAAATGCTAAATGTAACTGCACTGGCATTAACTGCAGCAGGAAGCTTCCACGCGCGCGCGCGCAAGACACACTGGCGCGCGTGCAGGTCTGCATCCTCACGCGCGGTGCGTCCACTTGGCTCACTGTCATGCGCGCGTGCGCCATACTCACTCAGGTCCATGCGCGCCTACGCGCGTGTGCCACGTCACATGTGAGCCTCTACGAGCACGCCACACAGTCGCGCCGTTTTGGCTCACTTTGGTGCGCCGCGCACGTCACATCAGGCCCATGCACCATGCGCGCAACCGCACGCTCATGTGTACTCGCTCGCGCGCGTATGCGCATGACTGTCGCGTCATGCGCCAACATGCCACATTACCAACCACTTGGTCCTTGCAACCCTTGTACTTCCACCACGCGCACACGGTCAAAAATACGAAGGCGGCTCTCAAGCGGCTCACGGCGATGTGAGCGGAGTGCAAAGTGCGCCATCAAAGCGCCACATTGCGCCTCATCGCCCACGCCACGCGCGCGCGCGTGGGCGAGTGCGAGTGCGAGTTAGGGTGCTCCGCACCCTTCGCGACTACACTAGTGAGTGCTTCCATGAAACAATAAGGATGGAGAGTTCCCACTTAAATACCCCTTTAAGTTTCATCTCTCATCCGATGTGGGACAACGTGCCACTTTCCCACATTTTCATCATTCAAGTTTCAAACACCAAACTTTTGAGCATCGATATCTCATTCATCTTAGCTCCGTTTTGGACGTGGTTTAGTTCGTTGCGAAGCCCTTCCAACGTAGAACACAAACCCACAAATAAATATATAAAACCCTCTTATTTTATTATATTTATTTCTAGTCCAAAATAGGAAAAAATCATTTTCCTATACAAAATTTCCAACAATCCCCCACATGAATAGAAATCGATCTATCAAGTTTCAACGATACACGTTCAACAGTTGAGCATTGCAAGATAGGTAGGTGTAACCTTTGAACCTACTTTTGTGAAGCATACTTAGCCTCCTAGGGTCTTGTAGACGCGGTGTCCTTGAACAATCCCCCATTTATGTAGGCGACAATATACATTCACACAATACTCTCCCTAGTCGAGTCAAGACCTCATGGTTGTGTCCGTTTATGGTCATGGAACACGTTCCTGGTTCTGCGAGAGCTCTAGGATTTGCGCCTCCCCACAAATCCATTTGAAGCGACCCCACTTCTCTCTAACATAGGTGAATCCTCTGAATCATTAAAAGCATCATGGTTAATCTTGGATTTCCTCAAAATCCTTAACCTCAGCATGCTTAACCTTTCATTCACGTCACTGATTGGAATGGACTAGGAAGTATACAACTCCCTTTGTGAATTTTTGGGGCACCCCCCACAGTGACTCCCTTTGGGTTTATGATTAAGTTTGCCTATTGAACCTAGATCTTGGGATCTCCAGTCAGCTAGGTTAGGTTTCCCTCATATTCCCTTCATCTATGGGCTTTAGTCCCATTCCTCTTGACAACCTATACACCTTATCTGTGCTTAATCCTTTTGTTAACGGGTCCGCAATGTTTTCATTTGACCTCACATAGTCAACTAAGATAACACCCGTTGAGATAAGTTATCGTATCGTGTTGTGTCTACGTCGAATGTGCCTTGATCTGCCATTGTACATCATGCTTTGTGCTCTAGCAAGAGCAGACTGATTGTCACAATGTATGCAGATCGCCGTCAACAGCTTTGGCCATCTTGGAATATCTTCCACAAATTGACGTAGCCACTCCGCCTCTTCCCCGCTTTTATCTAAAGCGACGAATTCGGATTCCATCGTAGATCTAGCTATAACCGTTTGCTTGGAAGACTTCCAAGCTATAGTTGTGCCAGCAAGTGTAAACACGTAACCACTTGTTGATCTGTGATCCTTTATATCCGATATCCAGTTCGCGTCAGTGTATCCTTCGATCACTGCTGGATCACGGGTATAATGTAATCCATAGTCTCTTGTGTATCTTATGTATCTAAGCACCCTCGTGATAGCTTTCCAATGATCCTCGCTCGGATTACTGGTGTATTTACTTAGCCTGCTCACAGCATACGCTAAGTCGGGTCTAGTACATGTCATTAGATACATGAGACTCCCAATGATCCTTGAGTACTCTAACTGAGAAACACTCTCGCCTCTATTCTTCCTTAGGCGTTGGGTATTATCAATTGGAGTTCGAGCTACACTCGAATCATCTGAATTGAATTTCCCAAGGATCTTGTCCACGTAGTGAGATTGACTCAACACAAGACCATTTTGGGTTCTAGTGATTTTAACTCCAAGAATCACATCCGTGAGACCCATGTCTTTCATGTCAAACCTTGCTTTCAACATGTCTTTCGTTGAGTTAACCATGTTATCATTACTCCCAATGATAAGCATATCATCTACATAAAGACATAAAATCACATAACCTCTTGGTGTGTCTTTAAAATAAACACACTTGTCGCACTCATTTATTTTGAAACCATTGTCAATCATGACATGATCAAACTTTTGGTGCCATTGTTTTGGAGCTTGCTTCAAGCCATACAAAGACTTGACCAATTTACATACTTTGCCCTCGTAACTTGGGGCGGAAAAACCCACGAGTTGTTCCATGTAAATTTCTTCTTCTAAATCACCATTTAGAAATGCGGTCTTTACATCCATTTGGTGAACTTCCAAATTTCTTAGAGCCGCAATTGCAAGAACCAGTCGTATAGAGGTTATTCGCGTAACAGGCGAGTAAATATCAAAATAATCTAGACCCTCCTTTTGTCTAAATCCTTTGATCACTAACCTTGCCTTGTATTTATCAATACTTCTGTCAGCTTTCATCTTCCTTTTGAATATCCAACGATATCCAAGTGGTTTACAACCAGGTGGAAGATCTACTAACTCCCAAGTATGATTTTGCAATATAGAATCAATTTCATTCTTAATTGCGTCTTGCCATTGAGGTCCTTCCGCGGAGGTAACCGCTTCGCGGTAGGTATTGGGCTCACCCTCAACCATATAGCTCATGAAGTCTGGACCAAAAGATTTTTCAACCCTTTGTCGTTTACTTTGTCTAAGCTCACCCTCCTCGACCTCAGGTCGTTCATGAGTTTTATCTAACCTTGTAGACGAACTCGGACCTGCCTCATCTACCCATGTAGATGAACTTGGACATGGTTCATCTAACCATGTAGACGAACTTGGACCCGCTTCATCAGCCGTTGTTGATGAAGTCGCTTGTGTTTGTCCTAACATAGGAAACACATTTTCAAAATATGAGACGATGTTAGGATTTGCCTCCATGATAGTGTGTTTGTGGACATCGGGATTCTTGGACTCATGTACAAGAAAAACGATGCGCACTACTTTGATGTGCATATCCAATGAAAATGCAATCAACAGTTTTGGGTCCTCTCCTAAGAGCCTTAGGAGGTGGTACAATCACCTTAGCTAGGCACCCCCACACTTTCAAGTATTTGTACGAAGGCTTCCTTTTTCTCCATAACTCATATGGAGTTTCATTCCTATTTTTCAAAGGTATCTTGTTCAAAAGATAGTGGCTGAGAGAATGGCGTCCCCCCACATTTCTCGGTTCACTCCCGAGCTTATCAACATGGCGTTCATCATTTCTTTCAATGTGTGGTTCTTTCGTTCCGCAACGCCATTTGATTGTGGAGAATAAGGAGGTGTACACTCATGTACAATGCCACTTTTTGCGCATAAATCCGCAAAAGGTGCAACATATTCACCTCCTCGATCGCTTCTCAAAGCTTTTATCTTCTTTTTAAGTTGATTCTCAACTTCATTTTTGTTCAAGATAAACTTTTCTATTGCTTCGTCTTTACTCTTAAGTAAATACACGTAGCAATATTTAGTATAATCATCAATAAACGTGATGAAGTACTTACTTCCTCCACGCGTGGGAACCGCTTTTAAATCACACACATCGGTATGAATTAAATCAAGGGGTTCGGTTATTCGTTCAACCGATTTAAACGATGATCTCGTAAGTTTGGATTCAACACATGTCTCGCATTTGTGATTGGACTCGATATGGAATGTTGGTATCAAGTTTAATTTAATTAAACATCGTAATGAATTAAAATTTACATGTCCTAGTCTACCATGCCAAACATTAGAAGACTCAATCATATAAGTAGAAGAAGAACTTTCATTCATTTTCTTGTTTTGGTTCACAACCATTACATTCATTTTAAACATTCCATTAAGGGCATAGCCCTTTCCAACAAACATTCCACGTCTAGAAAGAACAAAATTGTCCGATTCAAACACTAGACGAAATCCAAACTTGTTGAGCATCCATCCCGACACGAGATTCTTCCTTATCTCTGGGACATAAAGCACGTTGGTCAAAGTAAGCTCTTTGCCAGACGTCATCTTCAGGATGACAATGCCTTCCCCCTTGATGCTTGCGGTAGCTTTATTTCCCATATAAAGCTTTTCTTCACCCGACGCTTCCTTGAATGTAGAGAAAAGAGCCTTGTCTCCACAAACATGGCGGGTTGCACCCGTGTCAACGAACCATCCTTTTGGGTTTTCACCCATCGCGTTGAATTCTTTAATCATAGCCGCTTCCTCGGTTATCATTGCAATCAGAGGCATACCATCCTCATCAACCATGTGCGCACGCTCACGCTTAGGTTTCTTGCATTGGTTAGCACGGTGCCCCATCTCGTTACAATTGTAACAAGTACCTTGGAAAGGCGCAGACTTCTTTTTCACAGCCCCCTTTTTAGGTCCAAAGTTGTTAACCTTTGCTTTCCCTTTGTTGCTGTTTTTACCCTTGCCCTTCTTGCCATTTGAGGACTCCCCAACTTCCACCATGTTTGCCTTAGCCGAAGCTTGCAAAATGGTGCCTTTTTGGGCCACCTTGTTGTCCTCTTCTATACGAAGACGGACGACAAGTTCCTCAATCGTCATTTCCTTCCGCTTGTGTTTAAGATAATTCTTAAAATCCAACCAAGCAGGAGGTAATTTCTCAATCATGGCTGCCACTTGAAACGTCTCGCTGAGTACCATACCCTCAGCGTGGATGTCATGAAGTATAATCTGTAACTCTTGGACTTGGTTCATAACAGTCTTGTTATCAACCATCTTGAAGTCCAAGAAACAGGCGACAACAAATTTCTTTGTTCCCGCATCCTCCGTTTTGTACTTTTTATCCAAGGACTCCTATAATTCTTTGGAAGTCTTGATATTGTAGTACATATTATACAGTGCATCCGAGAGACCGTTGAGAACATAGCCTCGACATATGAAATCCGAGTGCTTCCACGCCTCTACCGTGCTTAGAGCCTGAGCGTCGGTCTCCCCTTCCGCAGGTTGGGGAGCGGTTTCCGTCAAGAACCTCGCAAGGTTCATGGTGGTCAAGTAGAAGAACATCTTCTGTTGCCACCCTTTGAAGTGGAGACCCGAGAACTTCTCGGGTCGTTTAGCATGATTCACCACAGTGGAAGCTCCCACAGTGTTGGCAGGGGTACCGACAACAACATTGACGTTGGTATTTTCAGTCGACATTCTGAAAAATTCCACAAAACCAAGTTAATAAATTTGTTAGAATAATAAATGTGCTGATTTATTATTTTACTAACAAAATCGATGAGTAACAAAAATCTGCCTCGTAGCTTCTAAGTCCAACTTTGAAGACTACAAGAGAAGATCTTAGAACCCAAAGACGAAAAAGGAGTAGACGAACAGAATCTGTTTTGACAAAGTCGCTACTTTGAATCAAAACAGGAAGAAAAATCTGTTTTTTAAAACACAACTGTATGAATTCAAAACTTGTTCAAATCCACAGCAGAATATGTTTGTGATTCTACACGAACGGTGTTTTAAAAATTTGTTTTAAGATTGTAGGAATCCGTTCGTGTAAAATAAATAAAATAATTTATTAACTTGAAATACAAGAACAATAATAGAATTACAACTGAAAGAAAGTACAATTACAACTGAAAAAGGGAAAAACAAAGACAGAAAAACTCGAACAGAAAAACTGTTCTTGGCTGAGGATCGTGTTAGACACGGGTCCCTTGAAACAAATTTCGTGTCTCCCAGGAGAACACGTTTGTTTCCAGGATACAACAGCCGCAAACAGTTGCACTGGCGGTCTTGACTCCAACCCGAAGGTATACCTTGCTGCTTGAAGATGATGAAGAATTCAGTAGAGCGAGATTGAAAGCTATTGGTTTCGGTGTGTTTGATCTGCAATAGGATGCTCCTATTTATAGTTGCAGGTCTTGAAGAAACTGAAAATGAATTAAATGGGTGAATTAAGCTGCATTAAACGTCTTTAATGCCCTTTAATTCGTTACTTAATTCTCAGTCAAACGCATTACCTTCGTCAGTTTCAAATGCTCAATGTAACTGCACTGGCATTAACTACAGCAGGAAGCTTCCGCGCGCGCGCGTGCAAGACACACTGGCGCGCGTGCAGGTCTGCAGGCTCTCAAGCGGCTCGCGGCGATGCGAGCGTGCAAAGTGCAAAGTGCGCCATCAAAGCGCCACATTGCGCCTCATCGCCCACGCCACGCGCGCGCGCGTGTGCGAGTGCGAGTTAGGGTGCTCCGCACCCTTCGCGAGTACACTAGTGAGTGCTTCCATGAAACAATAAGGATGGAGAGTTCCCACTTAAATACCCCTTTAAGTTTCATCTCTCATCCGATGTGGGACAAGGTGCCACTTTCTTACATTTTCAGCATTCGAGTTTCAAACACCAAACTTTTGAGCATCGATATCTCATTCATCTTAGCTCCGTTTTGGACGTGGTTTCGTTCGTTGCGAAGCCCTTCCAACGTAGAACACAAGCCCACAAATAAATATATAAAACCCTCTCATTTTATTATATTTATTTCTAGTCCAAAATAGGAAAAAATCATTTTCCTATACAAAATTTCCAACAAAGTTTACCTTGCTTTGTTGTTACTTGACATCAAATTGTCATCAATATCTCATCAACTAAATTTATCAAGCTTTGTGGTTACTTTTAATTACTATGAGGGGGTAGGGGTGGTTATCACTTGCAAAAATTCCATCACTCACAACATTTTTTAGTGGAAATGTTCATCACTCACAACACCCAACAATAAACCCTCATACCCCCTCACATCCAATTATCACGGAATGCCCATCACGCGTCAATTTTATCACGCAATCCAATTATCACGCATTAATTTGTTTGAGTGGCGGTGGTTTGTTTGTTTCACGCGTGAAAGAAAACTTTCACGGGGTAAAACCTCCCCACCCTGGGTCCCCTAATATTCAGTTTTTTCATCACTGATCATTAAGGTTTTAGGTTACTTGTCCATTATGAATATTATATTATTCTTAATACATGCTTCACCAAGTACTCAATGCATACTTAGTTACTTAATATTTCATGCAAAGCATTGATATCATATTTTAACTAATTATCTTCACCAAATCACTTACAAAAGCAACTAGTTTTATACACAACGTCGCGTTGCGGTGTGCTGAACCGAGTTATTCTTGGTGTGATAACATGTACATTTTACATTACAACTCATACCACTATCACGTTAAACCGAATAATTCTTGGTGTAACAACATATGCCAAATGTATTTTTAAAGAACACATGTTTTCTTACACTCTCATTCTATATGGGTACAATAAATTCCCGTGGTTACCTTAATCAACAAGGTCTTGTACTGAGAAAGTCTAATTAATTCTTTGATGCAAAAATCTGGTGAAATGTGGTTGTGGTGCGTCCACGATGGAGAAGATAGGAAACGCCGGCACAATGATGAAGAACACCGAGCCAGTGAAGCGAGAAAAGTTGTAAGTAGACATTTTATATCCATCCATGCTTGCATAGTTACCAAAGAATAATACTATTATCCATGACCAAAAGGCATTAGTAAAGCATGAACTGCAAAATGGTTAAGTGTTAGATCAATTTAAATTAAAGATAGTTTCAAACAACAACAGAATTAAAAAAAAAACCCTAGTTACAAAATAAGATTCAAGAATTGGGCCTTAATTGTTCAATAAAGGAAAACAGATTCAAAAACAAGGACGTTTACTGGAATCGATGAGACAAACATTACCTGGCAAAGCTGTTGGAATCGCTCATCAGTCACCCATCCAAGGGCGGATAAGGAAACAATAGTGATCAAAATCGAAGGTCTGTTCAGCAAAAAAAAGATTTGATGTCAAATAAGCTTTCAAAATATCATGGTGACGTCTAGCAGCATTGTGAGTAGCCCTAATTATTGCGTGCAAACACTTAGAAAAGGAAAAGATAAGAACTTTTTTATAGTAAACCGAAAAATAATTGAATTCATTTAAATAGTAAGAAAAAAAATACTTAAACGGGTTAGATGGCCAACGCGTTTTTATATGGATCAACCCGAAAAAACTCGTCTTTAAACGGGTCAAAATGAGCAACCTAAAAGCTAATTAATTCCGTCTTCTAGCCGGAATGGTTGTATGCTTAGTCGATAAAGACTGAAATTATGGCACATCGTTACTCGCAAAATTGGGTGGTCAATGTGGTACATTAGTACATCTCACAATCATATAAAGTGTGTGATCGCATTCTAGTGCCGACATCACCACCCTTGCTTGCACTACCACAACCTACAAAGAGTAGAGGAATGTTGGGATTGAACCCTACCAAAGGAACAGATAATGAAAGCCAAAACTGGATCAGAGTAGTGGATCCAGAATAAGTAGATGTTTGGTTGCAAGTCTCTCCCCTTGAAAGTGGTTTCAACATCTGCTGACCTCCTATCTGCTGATCATACAAACTGCTGACCTTCAACTGCTGATCAAGTCAAAGTCTGTTGAAGAACTAAAGCTCTGCTGCTCAATCTACTGCCTTGTTTTAAGCACTGCTAATCATGACGGGTACTACTGGGTTCACAGCAGTGGAAGGATGCAGCAACTGTTTATGTTTACTTTATGTAATGAATTGTAACATCAGTAGTTAGCATAGCAGTGTTTGTATAGGTCAGTTGTTAAGAGTTTGTTAGGAGGTTAGATGTCACTTTCATGGTGACGTCAGCTTTGATGCTCAATAGTTTGCTAGTGCCTATAAATAGAACAGTGCTCTGTACTGTTCTGTTTAGCTCTTTTCACTATCTTCTTCCTGCACGAACAAATACTAAGCTCGGGCTGAGGGGGAGTTTGCGAATCATACATGTATTGTAATCAGAGTTTAAAATAAATTTAATCATTTGATTCTGTGTTGAAAATGTATGATTGAAAGCATTTCTTCTGTTTGATTGTGAAAAGTTTGCTTCCATCTAATTTCCGCTGCACTACTCTTTCATTGTTCATCTAAATTCAAACACAAATCACAATCAATCCAAACTCAGATCCTAACAATTGGTATCAGAGCATGGACAGTCAAATTTGATTTAACAATCATTTTGACGTAAATAGTTCAGCTCGAAATAGTTGATACTGATCGTTTGTTCGTCTTGTTGAAAAACAGAGCAAGGTTTAATCACCGATAAAGTTGATTAATCAGTGCCTGTAAAACAACCAGGATGTCGTCACAGTCTCAAGATGATAAAAATAACATTGGCTCGCTTTTTAAACCTCCTATGCTTAAAAGAAATGAATACAACATCTGGGAGCGAAGGATGTGTCACATCCTTGCTCAACAAAACACTGGATGTTGGAGGTCTGTTGTTTTCGGTCCTCATGTTCCTATGGTGCCAAGTGTTGAGGACACCAAGAAGTTCGTTCCTAAACCAACTGAAAATTACACTGAATCTGATTTTCAGAAGTTCGAACTTGATGCCAAAGCATTTAGCATCATAGCCTCTGCACTGCCCAACGAAATCTATGCTGGGCTGTTACATTGTAACAGTGCCAAAGAATTGTGGGATGCATTGAAGGAACAATTCGGGGGAACGGAAGAGGTTATTGAAAACAACAGGGAAATTCTGAATCAGCAATATGAAACATTTTGTCATATCAAAGGGGAGTCACTAACCCAACAATTTGAACGTTTCAGTTGTCTCATTAGTGAACTAAGGCTTGTTAAAGTTACATTTCCAAATGCAACTCAAAATAGCAGGTTCCTTAGATCACTGCTCGAAAAATGGGACACAATTGCTTTTGTCACCAGAAATTCAGCTGAGTTCAAAGATCTGACCCTGACCCAACTCCATGGTAGGCTCCTGACCTATGAAAGGGAGTTAAACCAGAAAAGGAAGTTGCAAGAGTCTGGAAAAGTTGCTGATGACTATTCATTTGGCAGCACAGCTCTATTTGGTCAGGAAGAATCTGGTAGCAGCAGTAAGGATCAGAGTTATGATTATTTTATTAACATAACTGCTGGGGGTAATTTTAACAACTCTGATTCTCACTCTGCAAATTATGCTTTCACTGCAAATACTGAAAACCAGATGTCAGATAACTTGTGCTTTGAACTGAATGATTTGCAACATTTTGATCCCACTGACTTAGAAGAGATGGACAGCTTGCATCAACTGGCTTTGCTTAGTGTTAGAACAAGCAAATTCTATAAAAGAACAGGGAGAAAATTCCCAGGGCTTCATGGGAATTTGAGGGTGGGGTTGGATAAGTCAAAAATCAAGTGTTACAAGTGTAATAGGCTAGGTCACTTTGCTAGGGAATGTAGGAGTCAAACCACTGGTCCCATAATTACTCACCCTGGCTCAAACCCTAGACCACAACAACAAAACACTGTGCACTATAACCAATATGCCCCTGCAGCACATGTTAACACTGCCCATTATGCTGCAACCCCTGTGCCTGTGCATTATGTTCAAACCACTGTTCCACAAATTCAGTATGTTCAGGCCCCTGTTCCTCAGGAACAAGTGCAACCTGTTGCACCTCAACAAGCTGCTCCAACAGTGAAACAACCAGATCAGCAAAGCTTTTTTGTAGGATCGTGAATCGACCTGTTGAGTCAATCAGAAGAGTGCTCAGACCGAATTAGAGGCGGAATACATTGATTTGGTCTTCGTTCAGCTTGTATTCACTATTAATTGTCTTGTTTATTGATCTTTAACAGAGTTATAGTACAGAAACACTTCGACGGAGCTTCTCCGTCGGAAATCAGAAAGTTACAACTGAAACCGTTTGAAGGATATATATACTAATAGCCTGACCGTTTGAACATGCTTCAAACGGCCAGCCTTCAAACGAACAGACTTTCAAGCGGACAAGACATTCAAACGGTCATGTCTGTTTCAAACGGCCAACAATCATTTTACTTGATTTCTTGTCCAATTTGACCTCCGACGAACCCGAGACTCGACATAAGACGAAGACGACAGATGACTGCACCAACAGACTCCCCCTCAGATGTTGACGAGTCTTAAAGGTCGAGTCTTCATACACTTCAGTCTTCTTCAGGAATTTCCTCCTGGAATCATGTGCCTGGATCTTTCTCTGGCTATAACTTTCATCAGACTCCCCCTATCATCATGCTGGGATCGCTGTCTGGTATTTGTTATCACCATTGAAATCAACTCCTGGCTTTCTCAGTTTAAGCTCTCCTCTGATTCTGATGTGTCTCCTGGCTATCAGTAGCAACAGGATCAGAAACCTGCACAACTCAAACACTCTATCACAAAACAAAAACACAATTGTGATTCAATATAATGAATCAACTAATCATATAAGAAAACTATGAATGATCAATTTGCAAATGAACATTACAACTCAAATTTCAAGTTAATGAACCCCTTTAGCAATTTCAAAATCTTCACATTTTCACTCACTCTCTCCCAAACCACAAGTTCAACATGTTTAGCACTTGAAATGTCGAAACTCAGCTCTTCACACTCAGTTGTCGAAAATATTTTTGTAGTTTTCAAATTTCAAACAAAAAATACAATATTTTTGGATTTTTGAATTTAATGAAATACAGAAATGGAACACTATTTTTGTGAGATTGTGCAAGAGGATCATATCGGATTTTAAGACATATCACTAACACCGTTGATCTTATTAATCAGCAAGTGTTAAGAAACAAATTCACTCCTGATTGTCAGTATTGTTGTCCACTTAAACTTCTACACAAATTTTCAATTGATTCAAGATATGTATTTAATGTCTTAGAACTTAGACTTATTTGAGTGTCCCACCTCTTGAATATACTCCCGTATCCAGATCTCGATATTCTGATTTACAGGTAAGTATACTACGAATGATATCTGTATATAAATTAGGGGATGTGCGAGAACTGAGGGATCTCAGGTCAGAACCTCCGTTCAGCAGAGAGATATCAGCTTCGACTTTGCGGTGTGTCCCCTTTAGGAGATCTTTTAGCTACAACAACTGATTATCAATTTTATTGTCTAATCAGCTGAGGGCTAATGCTATGTTTCAAGCATATGAAGAAAGTATTATCCAAGGACTAGGTCAGAACTTCCATTCAGCAGAAGTCCCGGAATAATACCCCAGACATCATTGAGTAGAAAAACCTAGTATATCAGAATAAGAAACCTTTCAAACGAGATTTCAGGGGTTACCTATATATCCAAGTAGTGTTCCCCACAAACTAAGCAAATTTGAATTTAGGTTTATATCTCGAATACAATTTACTAACTGTGTGAAGTCTACTGACACATCATTAGTAAGACTTGTTTAAAAACATTTTTGACTTTACAAATCTCTAGCATGCTGTGATAGTCCACCGATGTACTATCATTTCCTCTTTTTGCAACCAAACTCATTTTCATTTTTCAATTTTTTAAATTTTTCAAAATTTTATTACTCCCCCTAAAATCAAAATATGTTTCAATTTTGATTTTCTGAGGAAAAATTGAAAACAAACTATACAAGAAATTTGACAACATTATGTGAATTACCTCAAATCACCATTCTCATGCAAAAACAATCAGAACTCCCCCTCACAACAAACTATTTTCCCATTTAGATTTCAAAACACTTAAGTTTGTTTCAATCAAAATGGTTTTTCCGGAAAAATTAGTTTGTGTAATAACCATTTGTAGGTTCGGGGTTATCTTCATCATCATGTTTTCATCAAATTCATAATAGATTTGACGCTATCAGTTTAAAAAAAAATCAACATGATACTTGTAGAAAATCAAGTACAACTTAATGTCCCTGATTTACCACATGTAAAACGAAAAATCACCAAAGTGAAATTTCTCAAGAAATATGCCGAATCATGTTCCACGCTTACCAACCTGGGAACTCCGGCAAGTCAGGTTTTTCATTTAAATAGATTCACCCAAACCTGACGGTCCTTGGGTGATTTCGAATTCTTATTCAACAATGGTGGAAAATTTGCATCATCCATTGTTAAATCTGAATTCTCCTTTTTTTACCTCAACCAATGGCTCCACTGGCTTCGACGAACCGGAATCATTGCCTGCAGGTACCTTGTCTGACTTTGACCTGTCAGATTCATCGCCGACCATTATCTTCTTCTTCTCCTCTTTCGTCCTCATATTTGTATCTGATGAATTCATCTTGCATGACTTTTGTGACAACTCGAACTTTAGACCTACTTTGTGTAACGATACGTGGTTATGAGAACGTTATTAATTGAATGATTATGTGATTATGTTATATGTGATGTGCATTATACATGTTTGAATGAATCCGAACCACACACCATAACCCGATCGCACAACACACAACAATCGCACAAGCCCAAGTTGGGCCACATTGCTCGCACACGGTTCAAGGGCAGCCCAAGCAAGGGTCTGCCCATTCCTCTTATGCGTACAAACACCCTTAGGGACTTGTTTTTCTCATTTTGTTACAAAATACCTTACACACACAAGAAACCCTAGTTCTTTCTCTCTCGCTCTCACGAACTCACGGCAGCCGGTTCTAGCACCTCGAAGACTTCTCGTTGTTGATCGGTTCACCCACCTTCAATCGGTTAGTGTTTGCTTATGCTTTCTTGATGATTGATGTTATTAGCGATTTTACTTGATAATCGAGGAGTCTTGTTAACATGGTTGCTTATGATACTAGTTAATAGTGTTCTTGTAAATCGGCCACATGTGTATGATGGATTTAATGTTCATATGAATAGGTAGTAATCGTATGATGATGATGATGACTTAAACGGAATGCTTGTCGGCTGTGATGTGATTATAGTTGCTATAGCTAACAATCGTAGTGTTGCTAGATGATCAGGATTGTATGTTGATATGATACATGTGCATATGAATTGTTAAATGTTTTGAATATTGTTCATGTTATAATCACATAGGGTTCATATGAATTTGATATAGAATTCCTTGTTTGATCGATATAAGATTAATCATATGTTTGGATAATTATGTTGATTGATTGAGGTAAAATTGGAAACTGTTATTAGTTGTAACCGATTGCTTAATTTCCGGAATGATAAGATCAATCGCACAAGACCTCTTGATCGTACAAGAGGTCCATTCGCACAAAACTGATCCGATCACACAAGTCATCCGGTCGCACAAGGTGTATTGATCGCACAAGATCCCCTGATCGCACAAGGGCTACCGGACCGCACAAGCTGCTATGGACTACTTAGTTGGGCCGATATGTTTTTAGACTACTTATGCCATTGGGCCGGACAAGCCCAAAGGCCGATCACACAACCTAGTTCAGTCGCACAAACTGTCCAAATCGCACAAGACTTGTATGATATTGTTGGGCCGTATTCCGTTATGTATTTGGGCCGGATTGTTTGAACTGTTTACCTATATGTCGGGCCGGGTAGTGTTTGGGCTTAGACATTGACATCGCACAAGATGGTTGGGCTCGCACAAGCTCAATGACCCAACCATCCGAACCGCACAAGTGTGATTATGATATGCTTTGACTGTTTATGTGCTATACGTGTTGCTATGATTTATACGTGCATTACTTGAACCAAACCTGACTTGAACGATAACCCTGTTAGGACGTGGTTAACCAACCTTAGTTCAAGAACTCTTTCCTTTGTGTATCTGCCGAGCAATCCAAGGTGAGTTCACACTCTTACCAAGGCATGGGATTCCCGGGGTGTTGGGAATGGGATTGATAAGGATAAGGTTGAATAGATTCATACGGACACCGTCACTAGACTACCAAACCATCGTCCTCGGTTGTGCAGGACACATACGTAAAACCTACGTATAACTAAGTTACTCGCTATCCTCGGTTGTGAAGGATACTCACGTAAAGCCTGCGTGAACGGATACTCACTACTGCCTCGGTTGTGTCAGGCACTTACGTAAAACCTACGTAAACCCCCACGTACCCTATCCTTGGTTGTGAAGGATACTTACGTAAATCCTACATAAACTTGTACGTATACTGTTCTCGGTTGTGAAGAACACTTATGGTTACGCATAGTCTAGTGGATTAATAACATGGGAAGCCCCCACCAATAGAAACCTATATTGGCCCAGTAGAGCCACCCGATACTCATGAACTTACTATTACGCATTTACTTTCTGTGAACTCGCTCAACTAGTTGTTGACTCTCTGCTGCATGACTTGCAGGACCTTAGGTACTAATGGAGCTTCCACAAGGAGGAGCAGGTCGTTGTGGGCAGATGGATCGTGATTACTTATTAAACACTTATGATGTTTCAAACACTAATACTTATATTGGGTTTTACATAAATGCTTCCGCTACATTTACTTATGTTGGTTTTGATAAACACCTTTCGTATTGATGGATAACTTTTACTATTTAATTACATGTTCAACATAATTGGTGGCTTGATCCTGGTCATGTCACGCTCCCAAGCGGTGGTACTCCGCGGGTGGATTTTGGGGAGGTGACAGATTGGTATCAGAGCCATTGGTTATAGAGAACTTGGTTTTAATATGGGAATATGTTTTTATTAAAACCAGACTATAACCAGTACAGTGCTCTCAACGATCCACAACGACGCTTCGCTCCACGTGCAAGACTCGACATCCTAGGTAATAAGGTTTATGTTTATTGCCTGTATGCTAGAACTATATAGAATTTTGCTCGCATTACGTTTAGATACACATGACTTTATTACATGAGAATACCTACGTGCTTACGCTTTTCTGTCATCGCCCTACTCGCGAACCATTCTCACTTACGTTACTTTTACTATGAAGATCATGTCTGGACGAATCAACATGACCCAAGCCCAGTTAGAGGCTCTCGTTCAAGCTCAAGTTGCTGCGGCACTTGCAGCTGCTCAAGCAGGTAGTATACCCTGCAGTATAGACTCATACTAGGATCCTTAGATCCTGCATTAACTCTCGTATTTAACTTCGTCCTATTCATACACAATAGGTCAACACGCGCAGCAACCTGTCTGCACTTTCAAGAACTTCATGGACTGTCGTCCAAGTACCTTTAGTGGCACTGAAGGAGCGGTTGGACTCCTCCACTGGTTTGAAAAGCTCGAGTTTGTGTTCGAGATGTGTGAATGCCCTGAGGCTCGCAGGGTGAAATACGCCACTGGCACGCTAGAAGGAATAGCACTAACTTGGTGGAACGCCCAAGTTCAGATTTTAGGGTTGGCAGCTGCTAACGCCACACCCTGGAATGATTTCAAGGAACTGATCAAGAGGGAGTATTGTACTCGGGAAGACATCCATAAGCTGGAGGATGAGTTTTACCATCTGAAGATGACTGGATCAGAGATTGAAGCTTACACCAAAAGGTCAAACGAACTGGCCGTGCTGTGTCCAACTATGGTGGACCCTCCAATTAAGCACATTGAGTTGTATCTCAAAGGGTTGGCGCCAGAGATCCAGAGCCACGTTACTTCGGCTAATCTTGATAACATCCAGGATATTCAACGCCTCGCTCACCGCATCACAGACCAGGCAGTGGATCAGAACAAACTGCCTAAATGCATCAGCGCTACTGCTACCGCTACTACTTCAGCTACTCCTGCTACTCCCAGTGACAGTAAGAGAAAATGGGATGGGGATTCCAGCAAGGGATCAGCTTCAGTTCAGTCTCAGGCCCAGCAGCGGAAGACTGACAGTTATCAGAGTCCCAGCCAGCATTCCTCAGGTAGTCACAGGCAGGGCGGATATCGAGGGAACCTTCCAAAATGCAACAACTGCGGCAGACACCACGGTGGCCAGTGTAACAAGGGTCGCTGCCAAAGATGCCTCAAGATGGGTCATGAGGCCAAGGATTGTAGAAGCCCTCGGCTTGCGAACCAGAACCAGCAGCAGCCACAGGCACAGCAGAATCAGCAACAGGGCAACAAAGGATGTTTTCATTGCGGCGCAGAAGGGCACTTCAAAAGGCACTGTCCTCAGCTGAACAGGAACAACAACAACAACAATAACAACAATCAGGGCAATGGCAACAACAACAACGGCAACGAGGCAAGGGGTCGTGCATTTGTGTTAGGGCAGGGTGATGCCAGGAATGATCCCAACATCGTTATGGGTAAGTTTCTTCTCGACAACATTTATGTTACTGCTTTGTTTGATTCGGGTGCGGATACAAGTTACATGTCTTTGAAAATGAGTAAATTGTTAAAACGTACATCAACACCTCTAAACACCAAACACGTCGTAGAACTAGCTAATGGTAAGAGTTTAGAAGCCACGCAAGTAGTCAGGGGTTGTAGTATCGTCTTAGCCGGTCAAACGTTCTCGATCGACCTTATTCCCATAGCCTTGGGAAGTTTTGATATCGTCATAGGGATGGATTGGTTATCCCAACATCAGGCAGAGATCTTATGCAGCGAAAAGATTATTCGCATTCCCCGTTCTGGTCAAGAACCTCTCGAGGTCCAAGGCGACAAGAGTGGTGCTGTGGTTGGCATCATCTCTTTCTTGAAGGCTCAGAAGTGTCTGCGGAAGGGTCACACCGCAATCTTGGCACTCGTTTCGGATGCATCAGTGAAGGAAAAGAAACTGGAGGATATTCCAGTTGTACGCGACTACCCTCAGGTGTTTCCTGAAGACTTACCTGGCTTACCGCCACATCGCCAAGTCGAATTTCAAATCGAGCTCGCTCCAGGAGCAGCACCCATAGCTCGCGCACCATATCGTCTAGCTCTATCAGAACTGGAAGAACTGTCGAAGCAGCTACAAGAGCTCTTGGAAAAGGGATTCATTCGTCCAAGCTCTTCGCCATGGGGAGCTCAAGTGTTATTTGTGAAAAAGAAGGACGGTACCTTCAGGATGTGTATAGACTACAGGGAACTCAACAAGGTGACGGTGAAGAACCGTTATCCTCTTCCACGCATAGATGACTTATTCGACCAGTTGCAAGGGTCGTGCTACTATTCGAAGATAGACCTGAGGTCAGGGTACCATCAGCTGAGAGTCCGAGAGGAGGACGTATCCAAGACCGCATTCAGAACTCGTTATGGTCACTACGAGTTTCTTGTCATGCCGTTCGGGTTAACGAACGCGCCTGCCGTATTTATGGACCTTATGAACAGGGTGTGCAAACCCTATCTTGACAAGTTCGTCATTGTTTTCATCGACGACATCCTGATCTACTCTATGAGTCAGGAGGAACACGAGCAGCATCTACGCCTTATTTTGGAACTCCTACGGAAGGAACAGCTGTACGCTAAGTTTTCAAAATGCGACTTCTGGCTTCGTGAAGTCCACTTCTTAGGCCACGTAGTGAACAAGGATGGGATCCATGTCGATCCATCCAAGGTAGACTCGATCAGGAACTGGCCTGCACCACGTACGCCAACGGAAATACGCCAATTCTTGGGTTTGGCGGGGTACTACAGACGGTTTATTAAAGACTTTTCAAAGATTGCTCAGCCGCTTACACTACTGACACAGAAGGGTGTCACCTACCGTTGGGGCGATACGCAGGAAACTGCTTTTCAGCACTTAAAGGATAGACTTTGCAGTGCACCTATCCTCTCTTTGCCAGAGGGCACAGATGACTTCGTGGTTTATTGTGATGCATCCATTCGGGGTCTTGGATGTGTGTTAATGCAGCGCGACAAGGTCATTGCTTACGCCTCGCGCCAACTTAAGATTCACGAACGGAACTACACGACGCACGATTTAGAGCTGGGAGCTGTTGTTTTTGCACTTAAGATATGGCGACACTACCTGTACGGTACCAGGTGCACGATTTACACCGATCACAGGAGTCTCGAGCATATTCTTAAGCAGAAGGATTTGAACATGCGTCAACGACGATGGGTTGAACTACTTAACGATTACGAATGCGCCATCAAGTACCATCCAGGCAAAGCCAATGTTGTGGCTGATGCCCTCAGTCGGAAAGATACTTTACCTCGGCGCGTGCGAGCGCTGCAACTTACGATACAGTCCAGTCTTCCAGCACAGATACGAAATGCTCAGGTAGAAGCATTGAAACCAGAAAATGTCAAAGCTGAAGCCCTACGCGGCTCACGACAACGATTAGAGCAGAAGGCAGACGGCGCCTACTATGTATCGGGGCGTATTTGGGTCCCACTTTATGGCGGTCTACGCGAGCTTGTAATGGATGAAGCTCACAAGTCTCGCTACTCGGTACATCCAGGGTCGGACAAGATGTACCACGACATCAGAACAACATACTGGTGGCCTAGCATGAAGGCCCACATCGCTACTTACGTTGGCAAGTGCTTGACCTGTGCGAGAGTCAAGGTTGAATACCAGAAACCAGCGGGCCTACTTCAGCAGCCTAAGATACCTCAATGGAAATGGGAAGAAATTTCCATGGATTTCGTTACAGGCCTACCTAGATCCCAGCGTGGGAATGATACCATATGGGTGATCGTGGATCGACTCACCAAGTCTGCACACTTTCTGGCTATAAAGGAAACGGATAAGTTCTCCACTCTCGCAGACGTCTATCTTAAAGAAGTTGTTTCGAGGCACGGAGTGCCCACTTCCATCATTTCGGATCGGGATGCACGATTCACGTCAGAGCTATGGCAAGCGATGCACAAATCCTTCGGCTCACGGTTAGACATGAGCACAGCATATCACCCTCAGACGGATGGGCAGTCTGAGCGAACGATCCAAACTCTTGAAGACATGCTTCGGGCATGCGTTATCGATTTCGGCAACGGCTGGGAAAAGCACCTCCCTTTGGTGGAGTTCTCATATAATAACAGTTATCACACCAGCATACAAGCCGCTCCATTCGAGGCATTGTACGGACGTAAATGCTGGTCACCTCTCTGTTGGGCAGAGGTGGGCGATAGTCAGATTACGGGTCCAGAGATTGTAGTGGACGCCACAGAAAAGATTTCACAGATACGACAACGCATGGCGGCAGCACGCGACCGTCAGAAAGCCTACGCGGACAAGCGTAGAAAGCCTTTGGAATTTCAGGTCGGGGACCGGGTGTTATTAAAAGTCTCACCCTGGAAGGGTGTGGTTCGTTTTGGAAAACGGGGCAAACTAAATCCGCGGTACGTCGGACCATTCGAAATCATTGAGAAAATCGGCAAAGTGGCCTACAAGTTGAACTTACCAGCTGAACTCGGTGCAGTTCACAACGTCTTTCACGTGTCGAACTTAAAGAAGTGCCTATCAGATGAAACCCTCATCATTCCTTTCAAAGAACTTACTATCGACAAGCGGTTGCAGTTCGTCGAGGAACCAGTTGAAATCACGGACCGGGATGTGAAGGTCCTCAAAAACAAGAGAATCCCTCTTGTTCGAGTACGTTGGAACTCCAAACGTGGCCCAGAGTACACCTGGGAACGCGAAGACAGGATGACAGAAAAGTACCCCCAGTTATTCACGAGCAACGCAACCACTACTGAGGCTGAAGCTACTACTTCGGAATTTCGGGACGAAATTCCAGATCAACGGGGGGAGGATGTGACACCCCAGGAAAACCAATGAACGATTGAACTTACCTAGCTTCCTCAGTGAGTGCGTACCAAATTTCGGGACGAAATTTCTTTTTAGTTGGGGATAATGTGACAACTCGAACTTTAGACCTACTTTGTGTAACGATACGTGGTTATGAGAACATTATTAATTGAATGATTATGTGATTATGTTATATGTGATGTGCATTATACATGTTTGAATGAATCCGAACCACACACCATAACCCGATCGCACAACACACAACAATCGCACAAGCCCAAGTTGGGCCACATTGCTCGCACACGGTTCAAGGGCAGCCCAAGCAAGGGTCTGCCCATTCCTCTTATGCGTACAAACACCCTTAGGGACTTGTTTTTCTCATTTTGTTACAAAATACCTTACACACACAAGAAACCCTAGTTCTTTCTCTCTCGCTCTCACGAACTCACGGCAGCCGGTTCTAGCACCTCGAAGACTTCTCGTTGTTGATCGGTTCACCCACCTTCAATCGGTTAGTGTTTGCTTATGCTTTCTTAATGATTGATGTTATTAGCGATTTTACTTGATAACCGAGGAGTCTTGTTAACATGGTTGCTTATGATACTAGTTAATAGTGTTCTTGTAAATCGGCCACATGTGTATGATGGATTTAATGTTCATATGAATAGGTAGTAATCGTATGATGATGATGATGACTTAAACGGAATGCTTGTCGGCTGTGATGTGATTATAGTTGCTATAGCTAACAATCGTAGTGTTGCTAGATGATCAGGATTGTATGTTGATATGATACATGTGCATATGAATTGTTAAATGTTTTGAATATTGTTCATGTTATAATCACATAGGGTTCATATGAATTTGATATAGAATTCCTTGTTTGATCGATATAAGATTAATCATATGTTTGGATAATTATGTTGATTGATTGAGGTAAAATTGGAAACTGTTATTAGTTGTAACCGATTGCTTAATTTCCGGAATGATAAGATCAATCGCACAAGACCTCTTGATCGTACAAGAGGTCCATTCGCACAAAACTGATCCGATCACACAAGTCATCCGGTCGCACAAGGTGTATTGATCGCACAAGATCCCCTGATCGCACAAGGGCTACCGGACCGCACAAGCTGCTATGGACTACTTAGTTGGGCCGATATGTTTTTAGACTACTTATGCCATTGGGCCGGACAAGCCCAAAGGCCGATCACACAACCTAGTTCAGTCGCACTAACTGTCCAAATCGCACAAGACTTGTATGATATTGTTGGGCCGTATTCCGTTATGTATTTGGGCTGGATTGTTTGAACTGTTTACCTATATGTCGGGCCGGGTAGTGTTTGGGCTTAGACATTGACATCGCACAAGATGGTTGGGCTCGCACAAGCTCAATGACCCAACCATCCGAACCGCACAAGTGTGATTATGATATGCTTTGACTGTTTACGTGCTATACGTGTTGCTATGATTTATACGTGCATTACTTGAACCAAACCTGACTTGAACGATAACCCTGTTAGGACGTGGTTAACCAACCTTAGTTCAAGAACTCTTTCCTTTGTGTATCTGCCGAGCAATCCAAGGTGAGTTCACACTCTTACCAAGGCATGGGATTCCCGGGGTGTTGGGAATGGGATTGATAAGGATAAGGTTGAATAGATTCATACGGACACCGTCACTAGACTACCAAACCATCGTCCTCGGTTGTGCAGGACACATACGTAAAACCTACGTATAACTAAGTTACTCGCTATCCTCGGTTGTGAAGGATACTCACGTAAAGCCTGCGTGAACGGATACTCACTACTGCCTCGGTTGTGTCAGGCACTTACGTAAAACCTACGTAAACCCCCACGTACCCTATCCTCGGTTGTGAAGGATACTTACGTAGATCCTACGTAAACTTGTACGTATACTGTTCTCGGTTGTGAAGAACACTTATGGTTACGCATAGTCTAGTGGATTAATAACATGGGAAGCCCCCACCAATAGAAACCTATATTGGCCCAGTAGAGCCACCCGATACTCATGAACTTACTATTACGCATTTACTTTCTGTGAACTCGCTCAACTAATTGTTGACTCTCTGCTGCATGCCTTCCAGGACCTTAGGTACTAATGGAGCTTGCACAAGGAGGAGCAGGTCGTTGTGGGCAGATGGATCGTGATTACTTATTAAACACTTATGATGTTTCAAACACTAATACTTATATTGGGTTTTACATAAATGCTTCCGCTACATTTACTTATGTTGGTTTTGATAAACACCTTTCGTATTGATGGATAACTTTTACTATTTAATTACATGTTCAACATAATTGGTGGCTTGATCCTGGTCATGTCACGCTCCCAAGCGGTGGTACTCCGCGGGTGGATTTTGGGGGTGTGACAACTTTGCAGCCGAAGAAATTGATTCATCAAAACTCTTATTCTTTCCCACGGATGAACCCGAGGACAATATCTTCTCCAAATACTCTCGAGATTTCTTCCTCTTCTTCCTCAGTCGGTCTTTCTGCCCCTGTGAAAGCTTCACTTTCGTCTCTTGAACTTTTTGTTCTTGAACTTTTGGTTTTTGAACTTTTGGTTCTTGAGGCTTGACTTTGACTGGAATCTTTGCCAATTTCTGAGAATTAGCCCTCAATCTGTCATTCGATCTCCTTGGGCAATCTCTGGCAATGTGACCTTTGATGTTGCAGTTAAAGCACCTCCTGGTCTCATAACTCCAATACTGACAGTTAACAGCAATGTGTCCGTGATATCCGCAACTGTAACACACTCTGTTATCGTACCAGTTACCACCTTTTTCACACCAAATTCTCAGATCATAACATTGTTTAGCTTGGTGGTATTCCTTCCTCAAGTTTGCTGGTTTTGACGTTTGAGCACTGTGGTCCAACCTGCACCACTTATTACCAACAATTTTTGAGTTTTCATTTTTTACTTTTTGTAATTTTGCATTACGATTGGATGATCGATCTGATGAACTTTTATTATGTTTTTGAAAATTTTTCTCATTTTTAATTTTTTGTTTCTGTTCCACTTTCTTCTTCAAAGGTTTTTGCTTAGAGCATTCTCCCTTTTCAGTCGATTGTAGAACAGTTTTCTGAAATTTTTCTTTCAAATTTAAAAACAATTTTTGTTTTTCTAATTTTTCATTTTCATCATCAGATTTTTCATCGCAATCTTCAACTTTGACATTGTCAAAGTTTGTGACATCGTCACTTATTGGAACGGAATTGATAGGTTTTGGACAGGGAAAATTCAAACTATCTGATGAAGTCACAAAACCTTTCAATTTCTTCTCAAGTTCATCAATCTTGTTTTTTGAATTCTCAGCTTCATTTTCAAGCTGAGATATTCTTACAAGATGAGACTTGATTGATTTTTCATTTTCATTCTTCATGTTTTCAAGAACAGACTTTTCATTTTCCAAAGCTTTTATCTGTTCCTGAAATTTTGTTTCATTAGCTTTCAGATTCTTATTCTCAAGCTTTATCCAGAAATCCAAATCTTCTGAAGATTTCTGTTTGCTTTCAAGCTCTTTTTCCGACTCTTTGATTTTCTTTTTAGCACATTCACCTTCTTTCTCCAATTTTATAATTTTCTGAAGATGGGAATTTATCATTTTCTGTTTTTCAATGTTGTTTTTGCTAAACACATCTCTCCCATCTTCAAGAATTTTCATTTGATTTTGAAAATGTTTCTCAATTTTTGATTTCTCAATTTCAAAATCTTTAACTTTCTCTTCAAAAACTTTTTCTTTTTCTCTCAATTTCTTGTTTTCAAATGTCAAACTGTTCAAGTTACTTGACAGTTTGTCATTTTCAGCTTTCAGTTTCTCACAAATTTCACGAAACATAAGAATCTGCTGATCATCAGCTTGTTTCTTATCTCTCAACTTCTTGATCTCCAATTCCAAACTTTTCGCATCTTTCACAAGTTTGTCATTGACAGTCTTGAAGTTGCCACATTTAAAGCACACTGTTTCATTCTTCACAAATTCTTCAGCTTTTGAAGCTCCTTCTTCCTTTGCTTTGAATGTACCTGCACAAAACATTTTAACGAAATCAAGAGGATTTCCATTATTATCAATATAACAACCTCTTTTGATGTCGTATTTCATAACATATTTTGCCCTGACACATTCAATGATCTTTTTGTTCACTTCTTCAATCATATCTAAACCGAGACCCATCAAATGATTTTCCAACACTTTAATCATATCTTTTCTTTTCTTTGTACTTTCAACTTCATGAGATTTAAGTTTGCTGATGAATTTGTTTAGATGTAATTTTGAAAAATTTGAATCTTTTCTTAAATTTTCCAAACATTCACTCCATTCAACAGGTAATGCATCTGCAAACTTCTCTATCTTTTCACCATCTGATAGAAATATCTCATGTTTTTTCAAGTATTCAAGTAAGACTCCATATCGTTTTTCTAACGCTTCCAAAGTTTCATTCTGCAGACTCACAAAATATTTAAATCTTTTGACTCATCCATCCTTTTTCACACTTCTATAACTGTCATCCATAAAACCTTGATACCATTCATTAAATCTCTCAAAATAATAGTTTTCCTGTTCATCAAATACCATTGCCATTTTTCCAACACAATCTGTTCAAACAAAATTCCAAGTTCAAACAATATCCTCTTTTCAAACTAAACAGTTTCAAACGGTAATGATCTTGTTCAAACGGTCAAGAAAGTTCAAACGGATAGGGTTAATTTCAAACGACTGGACTGCTTTCAAACGATGGAAAGCAGTTTCAAATGATGGGAACTGGTTTCAAATGATGGAACCTGATTTCAAACGACCAGTTCAAACGGTCATGTATTTTCAAACGATAGAACCTGTTTCAAACGGTTGGTCAACACTTTCAAACGATGGGGCCCAAATTTCAAACGGTCAGGTATCCTTTTCAAACGATCACTCAAACGATTGATGTTTTTTCAAACGGAAGGTCCTGTTCGTTCAAACGGTCACCAGTTTTCAGTCAATTTTCACCATTTTCACTTCGAGTTTTGATCTGAAACTTTCAAGGCTTTGTCTATGTTCAAAAACACACAGTCTGTGAACTTTTGGTCCAATTTTGTCCGGTAAAACTTTCTGAACTGATGAAAGAAGGTGTAGAAATCAGAATTTGAGCGAAAAACGAGCTAAACGGTAAGAACTCTTCCTCCTGTGCTCTGATACCAATTGTAGGATCGTGAATCGACCTGTTGAGTCAATCAGAAGAATGCTCAGACCGAATCAGAGGCGGAATACATTGATTTGGTCTTCGTTCAGCTTGTATTCACTATTAATTGTCTTGTTTATTGATCTTTAACAGAGTTATAGTACAGAAACACTTCGACGGAGCTTCGCCGTCGGAAATCAGAAAGTTACAACTGAAACCGTTTGAAGGATATATATACTAATAGCCTGACCGTTTGAACATGCTTCAAACGGCCAGCCTTCAAACGAACAGACTTTCAAGCGGACAAGACATTCAAACGGTCATGTCTGTTTCAAACGGCCAGCAATCATTTTACTTGATTTCTTGTCCAATTTGACCTCCGACGAACCCGAGACTCGACATAAGACGAAGACGACAGATGACTGCACCAACATTTTTCACACAAGGCTTTGTTGTTTGGAGCAGCATGCCTGATGAACTTGGTGATGAAAATTTTGCTCTCTATGCTTCTAATGATGCTTTTGATGATTAATTTTGTTTGATGGCATTAGAGTCAATAGCAGAAGGGGTTGAAACTGAAGGTGAACAGCTAATTACTGAAACAGTGGATGAAGTTGCTGAAGCAGTGGTTACTGTAGTTGCTGGTGAACTACTGCTGGGAGAAAATTCAGAAACCCTGCTTGAACTACTGTCTGACCCCTGGTCCAAAGAAGACAAAAAGGAAGAAGAAAAGAAGAAAGCTAGTGAGGAAGAAGTTAGAGCTGATGAAGATGGTGATCATCAATGTGACTGTGCCATGATGGCTGCTGCTAAGATATCACCTCAAGTTCTTGAAAAACTGTGTTCAGACAAATGTATTATTGCATTTACTAACATCAAAGAGGTAAATGAAAACCTTAGGAATAAGATCTTATCTGATGAAGTCAAATTTGAAAAGTCATTAAAAGAACTTAGAAACAAATTGGCTGAAAAAGATAAAGTGATCAGCAGTTTAAAAGAAGAGCAGAGCATAACCAAAACTCAACTCCAAACTATGGTAGAAAAATACCAAGTTTGCAAAAAGGAGTTGGAGTCTACCCAGATCACCTGTGAAAGATGGGTGGAGTCTTGTAAAGGGTATGAGGTTATGCTTGCAAAACAGCTTGAAAGCAATGTCAAGTTTGGAATAGGACATAGAAAATATGATGAACTTGTAAACACTGTTGAAAAACAAGCTGGTTTAACTGAGATAATACCAACCAACAAAAATGGCCAAGAGGTTAAAATAACCGACAAACTTGGTAACAAAATTACTCTGGAAAGATGTGACAACTCGAACTTTCGACTTGCTTTGATGTAACGTTACGTGTTTATGTGACACTTTGAGCTAATGAATATTACGTGATTTATGAGATGTCGTTATGTGTATTGTGTGATATACGTTGTATGTTAATTGAACTGAACCTAAACTGCACACGATAAACCGGTCACACAAGCCTTTGGGCTTTACACCTTACATTCGGTCCATTATGTAACCGAGTGGGCTCGGCCCACTCCCCACTCGCAACACACAAAACCAAGTTAGGGGTTTTGTTTTACCACTTTTGCAAATCACACACACACACACAAACCCTAGAAGCTTTGCTCTCTACCTCTCTCTCGGCTGGATTAGGAACCGAAGCACAAGGCCACCCGATCACCCTATTGTTCGGATCACATCTCGTTACTTGTAATCGGTTAGTATGATGTTTATGCTTTTGTGTTAAATGATGTTTTGATTACATGCTTAGATCGAACCGATTGGAATTTGCATGATGATGAACTAGGACCGGTTAGATTATGTGGTTATGTTTGGTCCTCGAATTGATTTGTATATAATCAGTTTGTAGTTATGATTAGCTTAGAACTGAATGTATTGATATATATATAGAAATCGGCTGTTTTGATGATCATGTTATTGGCTTAGATATGAACCGGATATATGTATGAATTTCATAAGGTTACCGAATGATCAAGTAATCGGCTATAGTATGCATCGGGTTAGCTTGAATGTTGGTTTGTTGATGAATTGTTAGATGTGTTCATGCATGGTATAATTAGGGTTCTTATGAATTTGTGTTGAAATTGTTATGTTTGATCGATATCATGCTAATGATTTGTGGAAAATTATGTTAATTGATTTGGTACAGAACTGACCAAAACTGTTAGCTGAAATCACGGGATTTAATTGACTAAAGTATGGAAATCAGTTACACGTCCGGTTGCGACTCGGATTGCGAGTCGGAACCCCCACTCGAGACCAAACCGCACGAACCGCAACCTCTGTTGCGAGTCAGATTGCGACTCGTAACCAGACCGGGATGAACCGAGACTATCCGTTGCGACTCGCATCCAGCCATTACGACTCGAGATCCTCGTTGCGACTCGTAACCCCGTTGCGAGTCGAGACCACCATTACGCGCACACTGTTGGGCCTTCACTGTCACGGGCCCAATGATTTGATATGTGGGCTGTTTATTAATGGACTTGTATGTGTTTGCTATTTGGGCCGATTGAGAATCTGGGCTGTTTTATTATTGGGCTGCTTATGTCATTGGGCCGGGTATGATTGGACTTAGAACAAGTGAATCACGCATGCTTTGTCTTAACTGCTTACGTGTGCACATGTTTGCCATGACTATACGTGATTACTATATACGTGCTATATACGAACCTGACTCGTATAATAACCATGATAGGACGTGAGTGATCATTTACTTGCTACTTGTACTTTCTGTGTATCTGCCGAGCAAACCAAGGTGAGTTCACACAGCCAAGGCATGGGATTCCCGGGTTGGGAATTGGGTTGGATATGATGAAATGGAATGATTACTCGTACTTACGCATATACCAGACTATAGACCATCGTCCTCAGGTTAGTCAGGACACGTTACGTAAAGCCTACGTAACCCAGATCTTTTGCCATATGTCTCCCGGGTCGGGAAGGACACGTTACGTAAAGCCTACGTAACCCAATACCCTCCACTGGCTTCCAGGTCGGAAGGCCACGCTGCGTAAAGCCTACGTAGCCCCCACGCGTACCACTGTCCTCGGGGAAGGGCACGTCACGTAAAGCCTACGTGACCCTGTACGTTTTCCTGTTCTCGGTAAAGAAGAACACATGGTCGGAAGTTAGTCTAGTAAGTACCGTTAATGAGAAGCCCTCATTAACCAGGATGAACATGGGAAGCCCCCACCTTTATTACACACTAGTATGGGAAGCCCCCACTAACTATACTTATGCATTACTTTATGAACTTACTTTCTGTGAACTCGCTCAACTAGTTTGTTGATTATTTGCTGCATGCCTTGCAGGACCTTAGGTATACTTGGGAGCTTGCACAGGGAAGGAGCAGGTCGTTGTGGGCAGATGGATCGTTAATGATCTCGAACTCATAACTCGTTTTGAATTTACTTTACTATGCTTCCGCTACTTAAACGATGTTGGTTTTTGAAACATCAATCATGTCATGGTGACTTACGTTAATTACTTTTATTATTATTAAATGCTATGTTTGATATGATTGATGGCTTGATCCTGGTCAGTCACGCTCCCAAGCGGTGGTATTCCGCGGGTGGATTTTGGGGGTGTGACAGATTGGTATCAGAGCCATTGGTTATAGAGAACTTGGTTTTAATATGGGAAAACGTTTTATTAAAACCGGACTATAACCAGTACAGTGCTCTCAACGATCCACAACGACGCTTCGCTCCACGTGCAAGACTCGACATCCTAGGTAATAAGGTTATGTTTATTGCCTGTTTGCTAGAACTGCTTAGAACTTTGCTCGCATTACGCTTAGATACATGTGCTTTGATTACATGAGAACACCTATATGCCTATGCTTTTCTGTCATCGCCCTATTCGCGAACCATTCTTACCTACGCTACTTTTTTTACAATGAAGATCATGTCTGGACGAGTTAACATGACACAAGCCCAGCTAGAGGCTCTCATTGCTACGGCAGTTGCAGCCGCCCAAGCAGGTCAACCCGTTCAGCAACAACCTGTGTGTACCTTTAAGAATTTCATGGACTGTCGTCCAAACACCTTCAACGGCACGGAAGGGGCAGTGGGACTACTCCACTGGTTCGAGAAGCTAGAATCAGTCTTTGAAATGTGCGAGTGCCCTGAGGCTCGCAAGGTCAAGTTTGCCACCGGCACTCTGGAGGGAATAGCACTGACTTGGTGGAACGCCCAAGTCCAGATCTTAGGGTTGGCAGCTGCTAACGCCACCCCATGGAACGACTTTAAGGAACTCATCAAGCGTGAGTATTGCACGCGGGAAGACATACACAAGCTGGAAGACGAGCTTTATAACTTGAAAATGGTTGGATCGGAAATCGAAGCGTATACCAAACGGTCCAATGAGCTGGCCGTTCTGTGTCCTACTATGGTGGATCCTCCATACAAGCGCATTGAGTTGTATCTCAAGGGATTGGCGCCAGAGATTCAAAGCCACGTGACATCGGCTAACCTCGAAAACATCCAGGAAATCCAACGCCTCGCTCACCGTATCACTGATCAGGCAGTGGAACAGAATAGACTGCCCAAGCGTGTTAATGCTACTGCTAACGTCACCACCTCAGTTACTCCTGCTACATCTGGTGACAGTAAAAGAAAATGGGATGGGGATTCCAGCAAAGGTTCAGCATCTATTCAGCCACACTCTCAGCAGCAGAAGATTGACCACTATCAGAGTCCCAGTCAGCAATCCTCTAGTGGTCACAGACAGAGGAGATATCAGGGTAGTCAACCCAGGTGCCACAACTGCAACAGGCATCACCACGGCCCATGTAACAAGGGTCGTTGTCAAAGGTGTCTTAAGATGGGTCACGAGGCCAAAGACTGTAGGAGTCCACGGCCTGCGAATCAGAATCAGCAGCCTCAGCAACCAGCTCCACAGAACCAGCAGCAGCAGCAGCAGCCACAGCGTGGAAACCGGGGGTGTTTCCAGTGTGGGGCTGAAGGTCATTTCAAACGCGATTGCCCTCAGCTGAACCAGAACCAGAACCGCAACAACAACAACAACCAGGGCAATGGGCATAACAACGGGGGAAACAACAATAACGGCAATGAAGCTCGTGGTCGTGCATTCGTGCTAGGTCGAGGTGATGCAGTGAACGATCCCAACGTGGTCATGGGTAAGTTTCTCCTCGACAATATTTACGTTACTGTTTTGTTTGATTCGGGTGCGGATACAAGCTATATGTCTGTGAAAATGTGTCAACTGCTAAAACGTGCACCAACACTTTTACCCACCAAACATGTAGTAGAGTTAGCTAACGGTAAAAGTTTAGAAGCCACGCACGTAGTTCAAGGTTGTAATCTTATCTTAGCTGGTCAAGCCTTCTCTATTGATCTCATTCCCATAGTTTTGGGTAGTTTCGACGTCGTGATTGGGATGGATTGGTTGTCCCAACACCAGGCAGAAATCTTATGCAGCGAAAAGGTTATTCGCATTCCTCGTTCTGGTCAGGAACCTCTCGAAGTTCAAGGTGACAAGAGTGGTGCAGTGGTTGGCATCATCTCTTTCTTGAAGGCTCAGAAATGTTTACGAAAGGGGCACACAGCCATTTTGGCTCTCGTTACAGACGCATCAGCAAAGGAAAAGAAATTGGAGGATATTCCAATTGTACGTGATTACCCTCAGGTGTTTCCTGAAGACTTACCTGGCTTACCGCCTCATCGTCAGGTCGAATTTCAGATCGAGCTCGCTCCAGGAGCAGCACCCATAGCTCGCGCACCATATCGCCTAGCTCCATCGGAATTGGAGGAACTGTCAAAACAACTGCAAGAACTCTTGGAAAAGGGTTTCATTCGTCCAAGCTCTTCGCCTTGGGGAGCTCCAGTACTTTTCGTGAAAAAGAAGGACGGTACGTTCAGGATGTGCATCGACTACCGTGAACTCAACAAGGTGACGGTGAAGAACCGTTATCCTCTTCCGCGCATAGACGACTTATTCGACCAGTTGCAAGGGTCGTGCTACTACTCGAAGATAGATTTGAGGTCGGGGTACCATCAGCTGAGAGTCCGGGATGAGGACGTCTCCAAGACTGCATTCAGAACTCGTTATGGTCACTACGAGTTTCTTGTCATGCCATTTGGGTTAACGAACGCGCCTGCTGTATTTATGGATCTTATGAACAGGGTGTGCAAACCCTATCTTGACAAGTTCGTCATAGTATTCATTGACGACATTCTGATTTACTCCAAGAGTCAGGAGGAACACGAGCAACATCTTCGCCTGATTTTGGAACTCCTTCGGAAGGAACAGTTGTACGCCAAGCTTTCTAAATGCGACTTCTGGCTTCGTGAAGTCCACTTCTTAGGCCACGTAGTGAACAAGGATGGGATACATGTCGATCCATCCAAGGTAGACTCGATCAGGAACTGGCCTGCACCGCGTACACCGACAGAGATACGCCAATTCTTGGGTCTGGCAGGTTATTACAGACGGTTTATTAGAGACTTTTCGAAGATTGCTCAGCCGCTGACGTTACTGACACAGAAGGGTGTTACCTATCGCTGGGGAGAGCCCCAGGAGACTGCTTTTCAGCACCTAAAGGATAGGCTCTGCAGCGCACCTATTCTCTCATTGCCAGAGGGCACAGAAGACTTCGTAGTATATTGTGATGCATCCATTCGGGGATTGGGATGTGTGTTAATGCAGCGCGACAAGGTTATTGCTTACGCCTCTCGTCAACTCAAGGTTCACGAACGGAACTACACGACGCACGATTTAGAGCTGGGAGCTGTTGTTTTTGCGCTTAAGATATGGCGACACTACCTGTACGGTACCAGGTGCACGATTTACACCGATCACAGGAGTCTCGAGCATATCCTTAAGCAGAAGGATTTGAACATGCGTCAACGGCGATGGGTTGAATTACTGAACGATTACGAATGCGCTATCAAGTACCATCCAGGCAAAGCCAATGTTGTGGCTGACGCCCTTAGTCGAAAGGACACCTTACCAAAGCGCGTGCGAGCGCTACAGCTTACGATTCAGTCTAGCCTTCCTGCTCAGATACGAAATGCTCAGACAGAAGCACTGAAGCCCGAAAACGTCAAGGCTGAAGCCTTACGCGGCTCACGACAGCAAATGGAACAGAAGGCAGACGGTGCCTACTATGTAACGGGCCGTATTTGGGTCCCTCTTTATGGCGGTTTACGCGAACTTGTAATGGACGAAGCACACAAGTCTCGCTATTCGGTACATCCAGGGTCGGATAAAATGTACCACGATATCAGCACTACTTATTGGTGGCCTAGTATGAAGGCCCACATCGCTACGTACGTTGGAAAGTGCTTGACCTGTGCAAGAGTCAAGGTCGAATGTCAGAAACCAGCTGGCCTACTTCAACAGCCTAAGATACCTCAATGGAAATGGGAAGAAATTTCCATGGATTTCGTTACAGGCCTACCTAGATCCCAGCGTGGGAACGATACGATATGGGTCATAGTTGATCGACTCACTAAGTCTGCACACTTCCTGCCGATTAAGGAAACGGACAAGTTCTCCACACTCGCAGACGTCTATCTTAAAGAAGTTGTTTCGAGGCACGGGGTGCCCACATCCATCATTTCGGATCGCGATGCACGATTCACGTCAGAGCTTTGGCAAGCGATGCACAAATCCTTTGGCTCACGGTTAGACATGAGCACAGCATACCACCCTCAGACGGATGGGCAGTCTGAGCGTACGATCCAAACTCTAGAAGACATGCTTCGGGCATGCGTCATCGATTTCGGCAACGGCTGGGAAAAGCACCTCCCTTTGGTGGAGTTTTCTTACAATAACAGTTACCATACCAGCATCCAAGCCGCTCCATTCGAGGCATTGTACGGGCGTAAATGCCGGTCACCTCTCTGTTGGGCAGAGGTGGGGGATAGTCAGATCACGGGTCCAGAGATTGTAGTGGACGCCACAGAAAAGATTGCACAGATACGACAACGCATGGCGGCAGCACGCGACCGTCAGAAAGCCTACGCGGATAAGCGTAGAAAGCCATTGGAATTTGAGGTCGGGGACCGGGTTTTATTGAAAGTTTCACCCTGGAAGGGTGTGGTTCGTTTTGGCAAACGGGGTAAATTGAATCCGCGGTACGTCGGACCATTTGAAATCATAGAAAAGATTGGCAAGGTAGCCTACAAGTTGAACCTACCAGCTGAACTCGGGGCAGTTCACAATGTCTTTCATGTATCGAACTTAAAGAAGTGCCTATCAGATGAAAATCTTATCATTCCTTTCAAGGAACTCACTATCGACGAGCGGTTGCAGTTCGTTGAGGAACCAGTAGAAATCACGGACCGGGATGTGAAGGTCCTCAAACACAAGAGAATCCCTCTTGTCCGAGTTCGTTGGAACTCCAAACGTGGCCCAGAGTACACCTGGGAACGCGAAGACAGGATGACAGAAAAGTACCCCCAGTAATTCGGGAACAAGGCAACCACTACTGAGGCTGAAGCTACTACTTCGGAATTTCGGGACGAAATTCCAGATCAACGGGGGGAGGATGTGACACCCCAGGAAAATCAGTGAACGGTACAGTTTACCTAGCTTCCTCAGTGAGTGCATACCAAATTTCGGGACGAAATTTCCAATTTGTTGGGGATAATGTGACAACTCGAACTTTCGACTTGCTTTGATGTAACGTTACGTGTTTATGTGACACTTTGAGCTAATGAATATTACGTGATTTATGAGATGTCGTTATGTGTATTGTGTGATATACGTTGTATGTTAATTGAACTGAACCTAAACTGCACACGATAAACCGGTCACACAAGCCTTTGGGCTTTACACCTTACATTCGGTCCATTATGTAACCGAGTGGGCTCGGCCCACTCCCCACTCGCAACACACAAAACCAAGTTAGGGGTTTTGTTTTACCACTTTTGCAAATCACACACACACACACAAACCCTAGAAGCTTTGCTCTCTACCTCTCTCTCGGCTGGATTAGGAACCGAAGCACAAGGCCACCCGATCACCCTATTGTTCGGATCACATCTCGTTACTTGTAATCGGTTAGTATGATGTTTATGCTTTTGTGTTAAATGATGTTTTGATTACATGCTTAGATCGAACCGATTGGAATTTGCATGATGATGAACTAGGACCGGTTAGATTATGTGGTTATGTTTGGTCCTCGAATTGATTTGTATATAATCAGTTTGTAGTTATGATTAGCTTAGAACTGAATGTATTGATATATATATAGAAATCGGCTGTTTTGATGATCATGTTATTGGCTTAGATATGAACCGGATATATGTATGAATTTCATAAGGTTACCGAATGATCAAGTAATCGGCTATAGTATGCATCGGGTTAGCTTGAATGTTGGTTTGTTGATGAATTGTTAGATGTGTTCATGCATGGTATAATTAGGGTTCTTATGAATTTGTGTTGAAATTGTTATGTTTGATCGATATCATGCTAATGATTTGTGGAAAATTATGTTAATTGATTTGGTACAGAACTGACCAAAACTGTTAGCTGAAATCACGGGATTTAATTGACTAAAGTATGGAAATCAGTTACACGTCCGGTTGCGACTCGGATTGCGAGTCGGAACCCCCACTCGAGACCAAACCGCACGAACCGCAACCTCTGTTGCGAGTCAGATTGCGACTCGTAACCAGACCGGGATGAACCGAGACTATCCGTTGCGACTCGCATCCAGCCATTACGACTCGAGATCCTCGTTGCGACTCGTAACCCCGTTGCGAGTCGAGACCACCATTACGCGCACACTGTTGGGCCTTCACTGTCACGGGCCCAATGATTTGATATGTGGGCTGTTTATTAATGGACTTGTATGTGTTTGCTATTTGGGCCGATTGAGAATCTGGGCTGTTTTATTATTGGGCTGCTTATGTCATTGGGCCGGGTATGATTGGACTTAGAACAAGTGAATCACGCATGCTTTGTCTTAACTGCTTACGTGTGCACATGTTTGCCATGACTATACGTGATTACTATATACGTGCTATATACGAACCTGACTCGTATAATAACCATGATAGGACGTGAGTGATCATTTACTTGCTACTTGTACTTTCTGTGTATCTGCCGAGCAAACCAAGGTGAGTTCACACAGCCAAGGCATGGGATTCCCGGGTTGGGAATTGGGTTGGATATGATGAAATGGAATGATTACTCGTACTTACGCATATACCAGACTATAGACCATCGTCCTCAGGTTAGTCAGGACACGTTACGTAAAGCCTACGTAACCCAGATCTTTTGCCATATGTCTCCCGGGTCGGGAAGGACACGTTACGTAAAGCCTACGTAACCCAATACCCTCCACTGGCTTCCAGGTCGGAAGGCCACGCTGCGTAAAGCCTACGTAGCCCCCACGCGTACCACTGTCCTCGGGGAAGGGCACGTCACGTAAAGCCTACGTGACCCTGTACGTTTTCCTGTTCTCGGTAAAGAAGAACACATGGTCGGAAGTTAGTCTAGTAAGTACCGTTAATGAGAAGCCCTCATTAACCAGGATGAACATGGGAAGCCCCCACCTTTATTACACACTAGTATGGGAAGCCCCCACTAACTATACTTATGCATTACTTTATGAACTTACTTTCTGTGAACTCGCTCAACTAGTTTGTTGATTATTTGCTGCATGCCTTGCAGGACCTTAGGTATACTTGGGAGCTTGCACAGGGAAGGAGCAGGTCGTTGTGGGCAGATGGATCGTTAATGATCTCGAACTCATAACTCGTTTTGAATTTACTTTACTATGCTTCCGCTACTTAAACGATGTTGGTTTTTGAAACATCAATCATGTCATGGTGACTTACGTTAATTACTTTTATTATTATTAAATGCTATGTTTGATATGATTGATGGCTTGATCCTGGTCAGTCACGCTCCCAAGCGGTGGTATTCCGCGGGTGGATTTTGGGGGTGTGACAAAAGATTTGTGGGATCCTCAACTTTTGAGGAAATTGAGAAATACCAATTTAAACCCACATGGTCTGATGAGTGTGATATCCTGGAAAACTTCAAACCAATGGATTTCACAACCAGTGATGGTGTAAAAGCTCCAAAAGCAAGAATTATTCCTATCAAAGATATCCCAACAGAGGTTCAAAACTCTGTTGCAAAGGAATCTGAGAAAAGGAAGAAAAGAGAAAAGATTAAAAACCTGTTTTGTGATTTTTGTGAAAAGAAGAATCATCTAACAAAAGACTATTTTCATCATAAAGCACATGATCTAAACAAAACAAATGTTATTGTTTCTTCTGAAAGCTGCACCATCTGTGGTAAAAATAACCACAAAACTAAGGAATGTGTGTATCTCAAAAACTTTGATGAAAAGAAGAAAGAGTACACTGCAAAAACATTCTTAAGTTCATCAGCATCATCTATTAAGTTCACCAAGAAACAACCACTATTCGTCCAAGTCCAAACAGCTGTCACAAAATAGCTGAACCAAACGTCTGTTCAAAGAGATGTTCAGGTGACTGATGCACCCCCTGCCAATCAATTCAAAAAGAGGTAAGGGACAACCATCATACCATAGGATCCCACATGTTTATGAGACTTACAAAAAGCCCTCCAAACCCAAAGTGAACAGGTATCCTTTTGGTTATCAACAGATGATTGGTCAAGACCCCCAACAGTGGTTAGAGAAAAACATTCACAAAAATGTTCAAACCCCTGAGCTAACCACTGTCCATGCATCTGTCATCAGCCCAGACACTGTTGAGACCCCATCCAAAGCCTTATTGGCTTTGGAGACCTTAATGAACTAATCCTTTTACTTCATGTGCAGGGAGCTTCTGCATACTTAGATAGTCTTTGTTATGTAGACAGTGGAGGCTCCAGGCACATGACAGGATGTAAAGCCCTACTCAAAGATTTCAAAATCCATGGAGGGGGTGATATATCCTTTGGGAATAATAGTAAAGGGAAAGTTCTGGGGTCTAGTACAGTTCAGTCGGGAAATGTAAAATTTGAAAATGTCAATCTAATAGACAATCTGAAATTCAACCTCCCTGAGTGTCTCACAAATGAGTGACAAGGGGTATGGGACATTCTTCACAAAGGAGTGTTGCAAGATTGTTGGACCAGAAATGGTTGAAAAGATTGAAGCAATAATAAAATCAGGAAAAACAAAACTTGTTGCTCAAAGAAGTGGCAATGTTTATGTTGTTGATATGTCAAGAGAGTGTCCCAGAGCTGATGCATGTCTGTTCTCAGCTGCCTCTAACAAAGAGACAGAGCTATGGCACAAAAGACTGGGACACACAAATCTCAAGACAATCAATGAAATTTCAAAAAATGGATTAGTAAGAGGCTTACCACAAAAAATGTTTTCATGCCCTGAACACTGTGTTTCCTGTTTAAAAGGAAAACAGCATAAAAGCTCTTTCAAGTCCATTGAAGAGTCCAAAACAACCCGGTGTTTGCAAATGCTGCACATGGATTTGTTTGGCCCAGTGCAAGTCATGAGTCTCAAAAAGAAGAGATATTGCTTGGTTATTGTTGATGACTTCTCTAGGTTTACATGGACCTTCTTTTTACACTCAAAAGATGAGACTGCATGCATTTTGCAAGAATTTGTGACACAGGTTGAAAAGCAATTTGACCTTCCAGTAAAAGTCTTCAGGAGTGACAATGGCACAGAATTCAAAAATAAGGAGTTGGATGCCTTCTGTGTGAAGAAAGGGATTGTAAGGTAGTACAGCATCCCTAGAACACCAGAGCAAAATGGGGTTGTTGAAAGGAAGAACAGAACATTGATTGAGGCTGCCAGAACCATGCTTGCAGATTCAGGTTTGCCATTAACTTTTTGGGCAGAGGCAGTAAACACTGCTTGCTATGTCCAAAACAGAGTTTTGATCAACCCTAGGCACAAAAAGACTGCTTATGAAATTCTGTATAAAATAAAGCCATTAATCTCATATTTCAAAGTTTTTGGTTGCCCATGTTTCATTCTAAACTGAAAAGATTCTATCTCAAAGTTTGCAGCCAAAATTGATATGGGATACCACCTGGGATACTCAACCACTGCTAAGGCCTACAAAGTGTTCAATACACGGACCAAAGCAGTGGAAGAAACTTCGAATGTAAAGTTCAATGAACTTTCATCAATGAAAATCCCTGCAAATCCTGCAGAATTGTTTGATCTTGAAAAATTCACTTTTGAAAATACTGCTGTCAAGACTAACAGTGCAGGTCCATCAGAAGATTCATCACCAGACTATGGATATGAGATCATCATTCCTCAAAAGTCATAGGGAGAGCATCAGTTGTTCAAAACAGTTGTCAAAGCTCAACTACTGCTACCTCAACAGTTGTTGACCAAAGTAGCCCTTTAACCACTGCTTCCACCTCATCAAACACTGCTGAAAAAAGTCCTCAAATAGTGGATCAAAGTCAGCAGGTGTCCACACCTTTACCCCCTATGCCACCACCTTTTGAAGCCACTGCTGGGTCATCAAAGTCACCAGCAGTGGTTAGCTCAGATGATACACATCTGCAGCCCTCACCACTCAATGCCATTATTCCATACCAAGGAAAGCTCATCTTCTTGAAATCTCATCCACCAGATCAAATCATTGGCAACATCAATGAAGGGGTGCTCACAAGAAAGCAATCCCAAAACATTTGTCTTTTTGTAGGCTTTCTATCACTCCATCAGCCAGTCAAGTACTAAGAGGCACTGAAAGACAACAGCTGGGTAGAAGCAATGCAAGAGGAGCTCCAACAGTTTAGAAGACAACAAGTATGGGAGCTTGTTCAATTGCCAGAGGGTGTGAGTCCTATTGGCACAAAATGGGTCTTCAAAAATAAAACTGATGAAATGGGTATTGTTGTCAAGAATAAAGCCAGGCTTGTGGTTCAAGGTTTCAGACAAGAAGAGGGCATTGACTATGATGAAACATTTACCCCTGTAGCAAGACTTGAAGCTATTAGACTCTTTCTGGCCTTTGCTGTCAACCACAACATCAAGGTATATCAAATGGATATCAAATGTGCATTCCTCTTTGGTAAGATTCAAGAGGAGGTTTATGTTTGTCAACCTCCAGGCTTTGAGGATCCATTTAACCCAGATCATATCTACAAGCTAAATAAAGCTTTGTATGGCTTGAAACAAGCACCAAGGGCCTGGTATGAAACTCTGTCCACCTTCTTACTTTCCATTGGTTTCACTAGAGGCAGGATTGATAAAACACTGTTTTTAAAATGGAGAGGGAAGGATTTGATGATTGTCCAAATTTATGTGGATGACATCATTTTTGGAAACACATGTAATAAAATGTGTGAACAGTTCAGGCAACTCATGACAGCTGAGTTTGAAATGAGTGCAATGGGTGAACTCCAGTGCTTTCTTGGTCTCCAAGTAAGGCAGCTGCAAAATGGTACTTTCATCCATCAAGGCAAGTATGCCAAAGAACTTTTAAAGAGATTTGACATGGATGATTGTAAGCCATGTAGTACACCTATTGCAACGAATAAATTGGTCATGTCTGAAGAAAAGGATGATTTGGTTGATCAGACCTTATATAGAAGCATGATTGGGTCTTTATTGTACCTAACTGCATCTAGAACAGATATCATGTTTGCAACATGTGTCTGTGCAAGATCCCAATCAGACCCTAGAAAGTCAAACCTTATTGCTGTAAAAAGGATATTCAGATACCTAAAAGGTGCTCCCACACTTGGTATCTGGTATCCAGCTGATGGTAAAATTGAGCTTTCAGGTTTCTCAGATAGTGACTTTGCTGGATGTGATAAAACAAGGAAGTCCACTTCAGGAGGGTGCTAATTCTTAGGCAATTGCTTAGTGTCTTGGCAAAGCAAAAAGCAAGCAGCTGTTTCCACATCCACTGCTGAGGCAGAATATATAGCTGCTGCAAGCTGTACAGCCCAACTGCTCTGGATTCAAAACCAGTTACTAGATTTTGGTATCACTGCCTTGAAGCACCACTCATGTTGGACAGCCAGGCAGCAGAAAATATCATCAAAAATCCAGTTTCTCATTCAACCACCAAACATATCAACATCAGACATCACTTTGTGAGGGATTGCTATGAAAAAGGTTTGATTTCTCTGCATCATGTTCCAACTAAGGATCAGCTGGCAGATGTGCTAACCAAAGCATTAGACACATCCACCTTTGAAAGCTTGATCTCTAGGATTGGTATGCTAAACATGGAATAACAGGCACAATCCTGTTCTTCTGTGAATAAAAGCATTAAAATGTTTTCAGAAAATCAAAAATTCATCCTTAAAAATAGCGTAAAATGAATTTTTCATTAAAATCCTAAAAGTCTGCCATAAGCACTGTTGCGTTCAAAAGTCTGCTCTACTTCAAAAATCTGTCCACTGCTGAAAGTCATCCCCTGCTCTCATTTTCCTTTGATAAGCACTGATGTTCAAAATCAATGTTGTATCCACTGCTGTGCTATCCACTGATAGTTAAAAGCATCCACTGTTCTCCATTACCGTTACAACCACTGTCTTCACCAGTTGTTTTCACAAAAAGTACTGTTCAAAAGTACTGTCCTTCACTTCACCAGGGGATGGCATGCGGACAGTACATAGTGGTCAGACCTTTTGTAACCGCTGCCACGTCAGCATTCACTTTTCCTCCATAAAACCCCCCTTTTCAAACCCCAAACAGGGTTCCACTGTCGAATTGAATTCTTAAAAGTTCTCTTCTCAAAGCAGTTTCCATCACATTTCATCAAATTTCTTCACAAACACTTTTTCGATCCTCATCTTCAAAATGACAAAATCGAAATCATCCGCAAAATCTTCTAAAGGGGCCTCTCAAAAGGTTACCTCCATGAAATCCCACACAAACCGTCTCATAATCTTCTGGGTCTTCTCACAAAACCCGGCAACATCGACACATTTGATTCCATCCTCGATATGCTCAACGCATCAAAGTATAAAACTTTGTTAACCGTTGATGCACCCATTTACCTACAAACTCAGAGAGAGTTTTGGAAAAATTGTTCCCTTGAAAAACAAGGTGAAGATATCATAGCCATTAACTCTACTCTGCAGAAAAAGGCAGTCCGCATCACACCGCAATCTTTATCAGAAGTCTTTCAGCTCGATGATCAAGAAGGTAAAAATTCTTTCCCTAAAAACGAGTTAAAAATTGACTTCATTGAGAGAGGGTATGCAGATACAATGATGAAGAGGGATACCTTACAAAAAGGTTTCTTCCCTCTTGCAACACGATTTTTATTCCATACCATCCTCATGTGTGTTTCAAATAAAACCACTTCTTTTAATGAAATACCATTGAAGATTCAAAATCTGGGATATGCTATACTTCACGACGAAAATTTCAATTACTCCCTGGTAATCTTCAATGACTTGGTTAAAAATGTTGAAACAAAATCATTTTTACTGTTTCCAAGATTTTTAAGTTATTATTTTGAGAAAAAAATTTAGTAAGGATGATATTGCGGTAATAAACCAAGGTGATTCTTTTCAGATAAACAGCTTAACTGCTGAAACATTTACAAGAATGTCAACACCTTGCAAAACACAAGCAGAGGTGCCTGAGCAGACTTTAGCAGCAAACACTACTCCTCAGGTATCTGCTGTTGAGCCCCACTACTCAAGGTGATCAAGGTAGCCAACCAACTGCCTTGAAACCCACACCTAAAATCACCAAAAAGCCACAGAAAAAGAAAATTCAAAAACCCCCAAAACCCACCAAAAAGGCAACTCTGGAGGATGAGATACCAGAGCAACTGCCTGTGACAGCACAAAATTCACAACAAACCACTGCTGCTTCTTCCTCACAGCAGTTGGTAAAAATATCTCAACCCATACCTGAAACTCCTCCTGTCTCTTCAGTCTTCACAAAAAGAACAGGTTGTACAAATCGGGTCACCACATCATGATGCTCTGGAAGCACTCGTTTCCATCATCCACAGCCCAATACCCGGGACAATTTCGCTTTCTAAACCTACCTTCACATCCCCAATTCCATCAAATACCAAACTACTGTTGGATGCAATTGATCTGAACCTGGCACAAACCAGTCCTTCTCAATCACCTGTCCATGAGAATATACCTCAACAACAGACTGGGCCTGCTGTATCAATCTTTGCTAACCCACCAACACAACCTGAGGAGGTTACACCCCTTGAGTTACAAGTAACTCTTGGTGGTAATCCAAGTGAAGCAGCCACTACAAGTGCTGAACCTACAGGTTTACACTTGGACAGTGGTTACATCAATAAGACTTCCTTGGAGGCAATTCCTTCCATAACACCTCTGTTATCTGCTAGTGAGTTTGTATTAACCATTGGTTCCATCAAAAGATTATCAAGTGTTGAAGGAAGAAGACCCTAGTACCAAGAAAAAGGGGCATCAGTTGTTGATGTTTGGAGTACACTCCCTACCTCAACCTCTGATAAAACCACTGCTAGTGGGAAATCAGATGATCCCATTAAATTGGGTGATGGTTTAAAGTACCAGGAATTGACGGAAAGAGTTGAAAAGCTGGATGCATCTGTTGTAGAAATCAAAGACATGCTGCAACAGTTGTTGACAGTCCAAATGGTACAATCCACTGTTGTTCCACCTCAAGCACCTGCTCCTCCACCAGCAGATGTTACAAATGAGCTCTGGAACCTTTTTCAACCTTTTCTCCAACAACAACATCAACAGGCTGAACAGCAACATGAAAAACATGTTCAAGATCTGAAAAATACAATGGAGACTAGGTTCAAGGATACAAAAGATGACATCAAGGCTATCAAGGCCCATCTGCTGACAACCACTGGCACTGCTCCTCCGACAGTTCTTTTTATCGATGAAATCCCCACAGATAATGCCAAAAAGGGGGAGAAAATTAAGGAGTGGACAAAGAAAGGGATTGATAATGGATTGTATCTTGATCCATAAAAGGATGCAATGCTCAGAAATATTCCCTTGCCAGATGGTAGTAAGAAGGTTGATGTTACCCAGAATGCACTTGATGATGGTATCATAAGTGTAAAAAGGGATAGAGCGGCAAAGGATTTATCAAGGTGGAATGAGGAGAAGAGAGCTTTCATGGAGCTGAATGAGCAGGGTTGTTCTGGTGAAAAGGATGATCAAAATCCTGTTCCAAAAAGAAATCTTACTAGAAAAGTAAGGAAACCCAAATCCACACCATCCAACCTTCCTAAGCATACTTCAAAACCACCATCCAAAAGCCACCAACATCAAACCTCCACCCAAACAGTTGCTGAAACTTCTGTTGTTCCAACATCTGCTGGTACTTCAGTTGTTACAACAACTGCTCTCACTACAACACATACCACTTCAACACACACCACTACCACTGCCCTATCACCATCAAAAACAACATCTTCACCATCATTTCCTGCCATAAAGCAGAAGACAGCAGATGTTAAAACATCTGTTGTAATGGCAACAGTGGTTGAAACACCAGTTGTTTCAACAACTGTTAGTCAGTCACAAACCACTGCCACTCAAATCACCTCCACTGTTATATCCAAAACATCATCTGCCTCTCCTAAAATAAAAAGGAGAAGGATTATCATATCAAATGATGATTCTCCATCACCACCACCAACAGCTTCAAAATCCCAAGCACTTGTCACAATTCCAAAACCCATTCCTCTCTCTTCAACTCAAACTCAAAAGCCATTACCTCCTGCAGGTGTTGTATTCCCTTTGGAACTCATAACAGTCAGGGAAGAGATCAAATCTTTCTATTATGAGGATGACCCTGCCAAAAGGAGTTTGCCATCGATTGAAGGATATCCCAGGCCAAATAATATTGAAGAATATTTGAAAATCAAAGCCAAGCAGGCAGAGGATATCTCAATCAAAAATAAACATGGGAAATCTGATAGAGAATTTCAACAAAACTATTAGTTTCTACTCACACAGATCAGATCTATGGAGCAGTTTGCCAAAAATGTATGTCAGCAAATCTCTGAAAGGGCAGATGAGTCCTTGAGAAAAGACTACATTGAAAACATCATGACCTACAAGAAATACAAGGGGGAGAAACACATGTACAAAAACTGGACCATTCCTGAGCTTGAAAAAGAAGTAGCCAGGATTCATGAAATGATCAAAAATAAGGTCAAGCAGACTCCCCCTGAAAAATTCAAACAATTTGAAGCTGACAAGGCCTTAGAGTTGAAGAGAATGAAAGAGGAGCTGGTAACAGCTGATTATGGGTCTAAGAATTCTGTGTCAAAGTGGGGAGAAGCTAGGGTTAGGGCCACCTACAAAAGGTTGGAGGAGCTTAGGAAGAAAGATCCAACAGCTCCACAAAAACCTGACTACTCCAAAGCAGAGGTTTCAAAAAGACCACCAAAGCTGCAAGCCAAAAGAACCACTGCTCCTGCTGGTGCTGCCATCTACAAAAGAAGGAGTCAAAACCAGTTGGGTGCTGAAACAGTTCAAGATCTAATTGCTGGAAATGACCTTGTAAAAGAGGGCATTAGATTAATGTTGAAAGAAAATCCTGAATTTGAACAAACTGAAAGTACTGCTCAGCCAGTCATGAATAGGCCAGCATCTCCAAATACCTCATCAAATAAACAACTCCCAAGAAACCCACCAGGCTCAAAAGTACTACAGTGGAAAACTGATAAACAGACCCACGTACTGACAGTGTTCAAGTCTAGTGGCGAAGTGAAGAAACTAACAAGGGAACAAGCTCTGGGCCTGAGTCTTGAAGATTTGCAGGATCTCCTTGATCTTCCACTTAGCAGGGATGATGATGATACAGATGCCTTAACTTTTGAATTACAACTCAAAGGGCAAATAAGGGAACTGCTGATGAGGCAATAAAGATCTACAATAATGGAGAGTTTTGGCATTATCTGTTCCAGGGGGAGATTGTTGGGATTGAACCCTACCAAAGGAACAGATAATGAAAGCCAAAACTGGATCAGAGCAGTGGATCCAGAATAAGCAGATGTTTGGTTGCAAATCTCTCCCCTTGAAAGTGGTTTCAACATCTGCTGACCTCCTATCTGCTGATCATACAAACTGCTGACCTTCAACTGCTGATCAAGTCAAAGTCTGTTGAAGAACTAAAGCTCTGCTGCTCAATCTACTGCCTTGTTTCAAGCACTGCTAATCATGACAAGTACTGCTGGGTTCACAGCAGTGGAAGGATGCAGCAGCTGTTTATGTTTACTTTATATAATGAATTGTAACATCAGTAGTTAGCATAGCAGTGTTTGTATAGGTCAGTTGTTAAGAGTTTGTTAGGAGGTTAGATGTCACTTTCATGGTGATGTCAGCTTTAATGCTCAGTAGTTTGCTAGTGCCTATAAATAGAACAGTGCTCTGTACTGTTCTGTTTAGCTCTTTTCACCATCTTCTTCCTGCACGAACAAATACTGAGCTCGGGCTGAGGGGGAGTTTGCGAATCATACATGCATTGTAATCAGAGTTTAAAATAAATTTAATCATTTGATTCTGTGTTGAAAATGTATGATTGAAAGCATTTCTTCTGTTTGATTGTGAAAAGTTTGCTTCCATCTAATTTCCGCTGCACTACTCTTTCATTGTTCATCTAAATTCAAACACAAATCACAATCAATCCAAACTCAGATCCTAACAAGGAATAATGATGAGAACAGATAAAGTAAACTACCAAATTGTTGTGAGAGGAAAATCATAACAACCACATATTCATTAAAACTATATGAATTCTCTAGAATCTTTCTATTTGAGAAGTGTAGAGGTAATAAAAATTGATAACATATAATATAAGTAACAGACCTGTTGTCACACCCTAACATTTGCGGAAGCGTGATTATGGTGTGACATTCTTGTTATCATTGCATTCAACCATATCAAACAACTATATGAAGAAAACCAAAGATTTGTCATCCATAAAATGAGTTTAAAACATAACAACACTGTCTAAAACGTAGACTTCAAATTTAAGTTTTACAGATCATATGAATTGTGTAAAAGTTCGCTAAGGACCCGTCAAAAGACATTATTTGTAATCAAAGTTTGGATGACGTGTCTCGTCCAGGAGTAAGACACACTGACCAAACCCAAAGACCATGGATGACATCTTTATGCTTAACATGACTTGAAACTCCAACGCCCGCCAGATCCATACTTAATATCCTGAAATACATGTAGTTTGAAAACATCAACAAAAGTTGGGCGAGTTCATGTGTGTGTGTTTGAATATGCCTTTAAAGTGTGTCTGTATAAATGTGTGTCCCTGGTATGTAGCAATAAGGAAAAAACAGATCAATTAATGTGTAGCTAATACATTAATAAGTGACATGGCCTAGGAAGCACTTAAACCTGTATGCGTATTTCCTACCGGCCCCTCCGGCGGAACGACATAGTCTACACATGCAGCCACACGCAGGCCCATGGGTGGGGCCCGCAACACCCAATAGATCTATCACTCATGCCCCTCGGTCCTTATACAAGGATTAATGGTCTTAAGACAATAGCCTACCCATTCACGTGATCTAGCAGTACATTCCTTAGCTAATCATACCATGTATAAAATGTTTGTAATCAGTATGTAACATGTATTTCACCCCCGAAGTTGTAAAACTGAAAACTGTTAAAAGAAAAGGGGGACATGAACTCACTGTTTTGCGTCTTCGTATCCAATGTAACTCGAAGCTTCCACTAGAACGCACGACTACCTACATGCGTACTACGGTCTGTTAGACGAGCGGGCCGTGCCTTGTCTTAGTATTGATTAGTGCCTTTGATAGTATTCCAAGTATGTAATTTATTTGTTAAAATAATCAATATTTTAACTCTAAATAATATTTATGGATTATGGAATCTTTGTAAATCAATATTTTCGTGGTAATACTTTATACTTCTCAAGTATTTATATCCATATCTCCTTCCCAAGGATGGGGGGGTTATCTCATACATGTGTATCTGTATTTTTGCATGTGTGTATTTAGCCATGTATTGACATCGTATTCCGGTGCATTATTCCCATTAAAATATACCGATATATTCCCAATATATGTTTTAAGTCCCGCTTCGGAAAATATATTTAGTTTATTTGTCCATCAATAACGTATTCCCAAAATATATGTATTTTTCCCAAAAATAATATATTTTTACTTCCTTAGTTTCCAAAATAATATTTTACCCAAAATATATGTATAAGAGCATTTCCTGGAATATTTCATAAGTTACGTTTTCTTGTTCGGTTTCACAATACTAAGTATGTAACTTAAATATTTTATTCCTTGATGTTTTTGGTATTATTTTGGAGTTGTAAATGTTAAAGTATTTTGTTAAGTTATATTATTTTACCCTAAAATAATATAACTAGTTCACAAAATATACAAATAACCACACAAGTGTCTTAGTATAAAATATATATTCTAAATATATATTTACCCACTTTTATTTGTAAAACCAACCTCCGATACTTTGTATTTTTGTGACAAAACCCATGGCGAAGTTTATATTCGAAACACAAGTTGTAAAATATACTCGTAACATTTGTTAGAAAAATATTTTCTAAGTGTTGGAATTTTAGAAAATTTCGCCAGAGTTTCCTTTGTAAACGGAGGTGTCCATGCTTATTAGCATATCATTTTCTTTTCAAAAATTCATTCAATCAATCAACAACAAATTATTAAACAACATTACACTAACCAAGTGCAAAAACAATGCACTTTACATAATAACATGAACTTGGTTCTTCGTAAGAACGCGTAGTAACTTAGTGGGGTGTTTAGTGGGTTTAGTTACCCTCCAACGTGTGTTTACTTTTGTTAAAATCTTACTCCCGGGGTTTTTAGATGTTCACAACTTGTGAGCATATTTTATAAAAATGTCTATTTACAATATTTTCCTGTTTCACTAGAATCCATATACTTAGTTCATTTTTGAAGATGGTGTAAGTATATGTAAGAATCATACCGTTTCAAAAACCATCTTTTAAACTTGGTTTTCTAAAAGAACTCATACACAAGTCTTGAGTTTTCAAGTTTACTAGTCCACTAGGTTTATTACTTTATAAGAACATCACTTTTATTATCAAGTTCATGCTCTAACAAGAAGATGATTATTTTATGTACACATAATCATCCCTAACTTGTTAAGTCATGTTTTTAATCATGACTTAACAAGCTTCATATGATGGTCCAACATCATATTGCTAGTAATCACCAAATAAACATCAAGTAATCAACAACATGACAAAACAACTTCATTTACTCATGAGTTCATCTTAGCTCATCATCATGTTACTTTATGTTCAAGACTTTTGTTTGTAATCTTTTAGAGTTCTTAAGATTTCATCCTAACATGACTATTAACCATCATCAATATGAAGTAAATGAATATTCAAGAGACTTACTACTAGCTTTTAAGCTAGGGAAGATCAAGAGTAGAAAGGAGGTGGTTAATAGCAAATAGAGGAGGTCCTGAAGCTTCCGAGAGCACCAACCTTCGTTGTACACCTTGTAGCACCTTTGTATGCTTGTGGATTGGAAGAAGAAGCTTGAATGAGAGTGATGGTGGTGTGGTTTGGGGTCGGCCGAAATAAAGAAAGAAGGAAGAGAAACGTGTGGGTGTTTAGTGATGAAGATAATATGAGTAAAAGTCTTGTGGTTATATAAATAAATCTCAAACATCCTTTTTACCCATTAGTCTAAATGTCTCATTAGTACATGGCAAATCCATTAAACAATTAGATAAAATCAAGGGGTGTCCCCACTTGTCCATAACCGGTTTGGGGGGGGGGGGGGGGGGTTTAGTTGGGATGCAATGGTTAGTTAGTTTATCTAGTTAGAAGGTTAGGTGATTAGTTAGTAGTTTAGGTGTGTTATGTAATATATAGTGTGTTAGGGTGTTCGAGGACCATAACTAGCTTAATAAAAGTGAAACAAAGTATTTGTCAATATTTTTGTGTTCCGGGTAATGTCCGGTTGTTCGGTTTGATACTGTTCCATTAAAGTGCTTAATTAATCCGTAAAGTGTCTTTTATATGACTTTTAGTGACACAATTAATTCCCGGCACTTAGGAAAGCATATAGGAACATTCTGCCCTATTTTTGGCACATTACTAGCATTTTAAATGCTGAATTTTGTTAAAAGATGCAGAATTCTGCATTTAGAGTGGGTTTTAGGCACTTTCCGGCACCTAAACTATCACCTAGTGACGCAGTTTTATGGTCCTTACTTCCCTTCACTCCATACTAGTGTAGTATCCTGTCTCTGGCTCATTCTGGCCTCAAAATGTTGTCTGTCTATGTGCTGGCATTGTCAGCATGTTTATGAGTTATCCGCTCAGAACATGAGTTATCAGCATGTTCTGGGGCGCATTTGCTCACACGTAAAACATAATCCATCTTCTCAATCCAGCGTACGAAGGCTACGGCACCCCTAGTGCCGTCGAAATGTAGGGGCTGGCAGCCCAAGAACTGCTTGTAGGTGCATCCTGCGATATAAGCAACATCATTCGCGTAAGGTAATAGCAAGGCACTTGTGGAAATGTCCAAACGTTTTGTAATGTGTCTTAAGTGACTAAACATTACCGTTGGGTGGGTTATTTCCTGAGTTACCTCTGTTGCGCTCGGAGCGAAGGGCCTCGTACTGTGCGATGACCTGTAAGATGCGTTCTTGAAATTCCGCCTCTGTCGTCGGCAGAGGGTTGTTGGTATCAGTTTTCCCTTGAGTCGACATCTTCCTAGAAGAAGGTCGGTTAGGTCAGGTCTTATTAAGGACACGAGCACGCAAGCCTCTACTTAACGAATAAGACTTCAGAAGTGTATTTACATACGTACATAAGCAACCATATAACGGCATCATTATTGTATAACTTGTAGGTAGGAACATATTTAATGAGAACACAGCAAGCAAGCACGTAGCATTACAATTACTGTACAATCATACAAATCAATAACGTGTCTAGTGAGAATATAACGACTGAGCTTTCATTATTTACCAACCACAATCACATTGTCTACGAAGTGCATCACATCAAATGGGACACAGGGTCACCCTACCCTTGCCCAATAAGTCTGTCAGTGTATGAAAATCACGTGGTCAAAAGTAGTCTTTAAAAAGTCTCCGCAATCTCAACTCATTTGTGGTGTCTTTACCCAAGAGTAATGTAATCCGCATAATCAAGAAACCAACTATACTGGTGACTGAGGTGGAGGAGGAAAGAAAAGTAAACTGCTAGCATGCGTAAACTCCTCCTCGAGCTTATATATATGTCGAAGTAATTAATCGATCTGCTGCTTGACAGTAAAGAAACGAGCCTCAATAACCAAGAACGTATAATAGCAGCAGGCGAGTGCGCCAAAGGGGGCAGTGATGAATGTGGAGGATCAAAGTGTACTGGCAATAGACAAGGTGGAGGACGTGGTGTTAGTTCAAGTTCCAAAACTCTGCGACTTATATCCTCAAACTGTAAGGATGTTACAGGCGTACTCTTCCCGTGTGTAGCCTCCATAATGTGAGGGATGATAAGGGTCTAAAATCAGCATAGCGTATAATAGGAACCATCAAAACGTCTCGTCCAACGATGTAGGGGTGAATGCAGCAAACGGCGCGGCCTGCGAGGTCGTAGAAAATGCTGCAGCAACAATAGGGATCGTTACGCGGGTGCTGACCTGGAGTACCTTTCCGGGGTGCGGGTAAGTCCCAAGAGAAAGCGATAGGCATGCTAGTGCAATGGACGTCGGTCTCCATAGGAGAGAAGGAGCAACATCAGCGGTTACGGTTGTAAAAACAAACATCTCTACCAATAAGGAGATTGTCAGGTGCAGGTACTGGGTCAGATATAAGGGGTGCAATGTTTGGTAATCCAAAAAGAAACAGGGTCATGTTAGCAGGATCAGCAGGTGCAACATCAAGTTGGCCCACAAGGAACTGGAGCTGTCTCAGGGGCAGGTTCTGGGTCATGTGGGGGTATGTGATCTTGAGCAGGTGTTAGTGTAATAGTCAAAGTGGCGTCGACGTCTGTGTCTGTAGCAAAAAGCGGTAACCTGCCGGTCTGTAAAGCCATAAATGTCGCAGACTCAAAGGAGTCTGAAATCGAGTGTATACTAGAATCAAAGGATAGCTTGATAATAGGGATCTCATAACGTAAAATTAGTATCAACGTTCTCATCTAACTTTCCTTCATCCTGGGTGTCAACGGGAGGATCATCAACAAGCAAATTAATATCGTCATCAAACAATTTGTCAAAGAGGCAGATCCTCGAGGGGAAATAACCACGAGAGGTATGACGTTGAGGATCGGAGTCATGATAGGCTCAGGACCGAAACAAGAGTGACAAAAGGATCCTTATTAGGGGAGTCATCAGCAAGGGTAAATCAGCACCAAGATCGGGTAGCGCGAATGGTTGGAAGTCGTCCTCGTCCTTGGTCAGTATGTCAGGGTCACTCTCAAAGTCTGACATAAATATCTCTGGCGCAGGTATGGTCTCACCAGGTATGGTCTCATCACCTGTGGCGATGGCCATGCGGTCGTCATTATCTGACAATTCGTTCCCTGAGGAAGGTGACGTGTGTGCCGGTATATAGTAGTCATAGCATGCATATTCACAGTAATTTTGAACACTTTGTGTATTGCAAATAAAAACAATTCATAATGTAATCATGTATCCACATATTCGTCCTAGTCTTCCCAGACTATCCCACCTAGTCTCTCAGATTAAACTCCCTAGTCTCTCAGATTAAACTCCCTAGTCTCTAAGACTAACTCCCTGGTCTCTAAGACCAACTCCCTGGTCTCTAAGATCAACTTTCCCAGCCTCTAAGGCTAAATCCCTGGTCTCTAAGACCAACCTCCTAGTCTCTAAGACTAAATCCCTGGTCTCTAAGACCAACCTCCCAGTCTCTAAGACTAAATTTCCCCCAGTCTATAAGACTAGTCCTCCCTCAGTCTCTAAGACTGATACTCCCTCAGTCTCTAAGACTGATCCCTCAGCCTCTAAGACTGATCCTCCCTCAGCCTCTAAGACTGAACTATAAATATAAGTTTGAAATGTGTATTTGTGCCTTTTTGTTTGTAAAAATGTTTGTTCCCTGGATCTAGACGTTTTGTGTATGCAACGAAAAACAAGTCATAAAACGTTTTCGTAGGAGCCCTAATAATCGTAGTCTAGACTCGAGAAAGAATCCTAGTTCGCTACGATCGAAGCTCTGATACCAAGCTGTCACACCCTGACATTTGCGGAAGCGTGATTATGGTGTGACTTTCTTGTTATCATTGCATTCAACCATATCAAACAACTATATGAAGAAAACCAAAGATTTGTCATCCATAAAATGAGTTTAAAACATAACAACACTGTCTAAAACGTAGACTTCAAATTTAAGTTTTACAGACCATATGAATTATGTAAAAGTTCGCTAAGGACCCGTCAAAAGACATTAGTTGTAATCAAAGTTTGGATGACGTGTCTCGTCCAGGAGTAAGACACACTGACCAAACCCAAAGACCATGGATGACATCTTTATGCTTAACATGACTTGAAACTCCAACGCCCACCAGATCCATACTTAATTTCCTGAAATACATGTAGTTTGAAAAACATCAACAAAAGTTGAGCGAGTTCATGTGTGTGTGTTTGAATAAGCCTTTAAAGTATGTCTGTATAAATGTTTGTAAGATCGTATGCTGACCCAAATGAGTCGTTCAGAGGTTTACTCTTGCAATTCAGATGCGGAATAATAAGAAAAGCAAGTAGATATAGCTTGTTCTTTCTCCTAACTGTCTTTTGTATTGATTAGAAACGATTTACAGCTCGATCTTCACACCGGCAGAGCTTCGGCGTGGAATACAATGACTCGATACCTAGAATCGCTCAAGACCCTCCTATATATAGAGTTTTGGATCCGCTCATGTGGACATGTGACACATGAGCGGTCCAGGACTTGTACATAAAAGCGGCCCATGATGACACATAAGCGATCCAACCCTTTAAAGACCATATGAGCGATCCTAGCTCCTAACACCTATATTGACTCTCGTTTTCTCGTATAACGTGCCCTATTCTATACAATACAATGCAAGACCTGATCCTAGACACTTAGACGGAATCAACAGATGTAGTGCACCAACAGACTCCCCCTCAGATGTTGATGGAGTCGTCAACACATCTTGATATCAAAACTGTGTCTTCACATCTTCAGACTAGATCAGTCTCTGGGCTTCCTCTTCTTTCAATCTTCAGACTCCCCCTCTCGATTTACTGGTATTCTTTTGTTCTTCAGTAACATCCTCATGATCTTTGTCTGGCATTCAAACACTCTAATTCTCTTGATCAGATCTCTTGATTCCTTAAGTTCATCAGCATCATCAGTTTGACATGATCTTCAGAATCAGAATCAGATCTTCATAGACTTTTAGAATCGAATATCCTGGCTCTATCAAAAATCTTTAGCATTAATTTCTGAGATCGAAACCTGGCTACCTGCACAATCTTAACCCAGAAATAAATTTTCTAACTTTATCACATATCAGATACCTCTGCACCAATATATGACTCCCCTCAAAACAACCTATGATGAACCACTTGAAGAAGGTTAGATTTATCAAAAACAATTTTATTTATACACACACTCCCCCACAAATATTTCTCATCATGTTCAGCATTTGGAATTTTGAAAATCAGTTTTCCAACGTCAGTTTGTCGAAAATCTTTTTGATTTTTTTTCAAAATTTAACCTAAAACATATTAAAATCTTTTTGTATTTTCTAAAAGATAATACCTGACACCACTTGAAAAACAAAAACATAAAGAAATAAAATATTTACAGACAATATTTTTGTGAGTTCGTGCAAGAGGATCATATCAGTTTATGAGACCAATCACCAACACCATTAATCTTGATTTCATTTTAAGCTTTAAACAATTTACCTAGATTGTCAGTATGTTTGTCCTCTTAAATTCTCAACACAATTTTCAATCAATACGAGATACGATATTAATGTTTTAGAGACTTAAACTTAATTGTGTATCACTCCACTTGAATATACTCCCGTATCCAGATCCCAAATATTCAGTCTTACAGGTGAGTATACCACAGCTGATATCTGTAAAGGGGTTAGGTGCGAAACCGTGAGAGCTCAGGTCAGAACTTCCGTTCAGCAGAGAGATGACGGCTCGACTTTTGGTGGGTCCCCTTTAGAGGATCTTTTTGCATTTCAACAGCAGCGACTATCAATTTTATTGTTTCATCAGCATGCTGAGGGCGAAGCTTATGTTTCAAAGCTTTAGCAAAAAGTATTATCCGGGGACTAGGTCAGAACTTCCATTCAGCAGAAGTCCCGGGATAATACCCCAGATATCACTGAGTATAAAGACCTAGTATTTCAGAATACGGGACCTTTCAAACAAGATTTCGGGGGTTACCCATATATTCAAGAATAGTTACCCACGAATTAAGCAAGTTTGAATTAGGTTTATATCTCGTTTCAATTTACTAAATGTGCGAAAATCTACTGACACATCCGCAGTAAGATTGTTTATCACATTTTGACTTTCCAATTCTTTAGCGTGCCGTGATAGTCCACTGATGTACTATCATTTCCTCTTTTTCGCAACAAAACTCAATTTTTAATTTTATCATGTTTTTGGCTTTTTCAAATTTTTCAAATGTTTTTGGATTTTCTGAAATTTCCCTACTCCCCCTAAAATGCAAACACATTTCAAAGAAAATTTAAAAACTTCAAGACTTTTGACCTACTAGAAACATAAAATGCAAAAACAAACTGTACAGAAACTTGACAACTGACACTGAAACACATCAAATCGCCATTCACTAGGCATAAACAATCTGAACTCCCCATTTCACAAATCATTTTCTCATTTAGATTTCAAAACACTTAAGTTTGTTTTAATCAAAATGATTTTTCCAGAAAATGAATTTGTGTTGATAACAACCACTTGTAGGTTTATCAATTTTAAAAACGGGGATGTGGTTCATCATCTTGTCTATCTTTTGTCATGAATAGTAAATCAGGTACAAATTAATGTCCCTGATTTACCATTTGCATCTAAGAACCTTCTGTACCACTTGTAAATGTAATTAACTCAACATATCCAAGCATCTCAAAATTTAACCACAATTACCACTTGTAGGATCAAGATTACCACTTTGTAGATATCCAAAAACTACCAATTGTAGGAATATTACGTCTACATCGCCATTTTACCAATCAAAATACCGATTCCTGCTTCGCAATTACCCACCTGGAAGCTCCGGCGTAGTCCTTTCACCTGCAAAACATCCAAACATGAATCACAATCATTCAAACAAACATATCATAAACTAGAATGATGCCGATTCCTGATCCATGATATAAACTTGGGATCTCCGGCGTAGTCCTTCGACTATTCTGGGAAACAAACTTCCCTCCAAGTCTTCTCAGACTTGAGGACTTTCAACTCTTCAGTTGTAGGTTTGTATGTCGCCTTTTTAGTTGCGTAAAAGTCTTTTACCCCTTTAGCTTTTCCACTCAACATTTTCCCAAATATCTTCTTAACATTCCCGTTGAATGTTTTCTCGATATCAAATTCTTTTTCATCATCATAAAATTGATTTGAAATTTCAATTTTTCCAATTTTCTTTTTAACCTCCTCAAACTTCAATGATGGAAGAACATCATCATTTTCTGAAATTTTCTCCATAACTTGTGGCTCTTCTGGCTTTGTGGAACCAGATTCATCGCCGACTTTTTCTTCTACCTTTTTAGCAACCCACACTTGGTTGTCATTTCCTTGTCTTTTGTAAAATTTTGTCTTTTTCTTTGAACATTCTCCAACTTCATTTTTCAAATTTTTAAAAATTTTGGATTTCTCAGATTTTTCTACAACTTTGTCTTTCATTTTCTGAGAAGCTCCCTGTTTTGCTTTGATATCTTTCGAACAATCCGATGCAATGTGACCAGCTTCATTGCATTTCAAACAGGTTTGAGTATTTCTTGGATGAAATACTCCAGTTCCATTCTTTCTCTTCTCAGCAAGAAACTCTTTGTTAGTTTGTTTCCAAAATGGTTTCTGCTGTTCATCTTCCGAGCTTCCACCTGTCACAAATTCAGTGTTTGAATTAGAATTTTTCTCATTTTTATGATTTTCTTGTGGAACAAAACCTAAACCTTTCTTTTTGTAGCTACGATTTTGGTTAGGTTTCTTTGGAAAACCAGGACCAGAATTGTAACCTTTTTTCTTGTTTAGACGTTGTTGAACTCTGGAAGTATATTTTTTAGGTTTATCAAAATTTTTCAAAACTTTTAATTCAGGAATATTAACCTCTATTAGTTTAAAAGTTTTGTTGATTAATTCTGTTTTGATACTCATTATCGGAAACTCTTTGTTGTAATATAATTTGTCAGAACCATTCAAAGTATACACAACTTCGAATGTTTCATCATTCAAATCTGCCTTTGATAACAAAAATTCTTTACTATAAGACCGTTTAACCGACGAATTTTGACTGTTGACAGACGAATTTGGCTTTTCAAACTCAGATTTTGACTCTGTCTCCTCATCAGTATCCAACACTTGATCGACCACCTTTTTGATTATTTCAGACTCATGATTAGTATCGGATGAGGTAAACGTCACATCAATGTTTTCTGGTAAGACGTCAGTTGTATCGGTTTTAAGCTGTATATTGACTGCTTTTGCAAGTTGTTCCTCATTTGGTTTCCTAGGTGAATACCCATCCCAAATTGGAGGCGGACACTTGTTATAGCTAACAGTTGTTTTCTTACCACAGTCTTTCTTTTCTTTCGGCTTCTCAGCTTGAAAAGCTTCCATACCTGCAACAGTTGGGTAAACACGATCAATAACATAATCAGAGGTAGAATAGCTCAACAATAACCTCCTAATCCTCTCATTTTCAATCTTTTCAGTTTCCAACTCTTGCTTCCATTTTGCACTTTCTTCAATGTAGAAATTTATAGCTTTTTGCTTCGACATTAAAGTTGCATTCATCATCGTCAGCGCCTGTTCTCTTTCTATGTTTGTCTTTTGGAGACCAGTTACTGTTTTGTTCAACACGTCATACGATTCTTTCACATAATTGAGATTGAACAATAACTGCTCTTTCTTTTTCTCATACTCAGCTATGATGTCGTCTTTTGCTGCACATTCTTTGCAGGCTTCCAAACACTTCTCACATGGCTTGACGACTTCAATAATCTTCTCAACTTCGATTGTTTTAATAACTTCAACCACTTTTTCTACTTCAATCACCTTTTCTACTTCTTTCACAAACTCACCAATTTTCTCAGCAACATTTTCAGCATTCTTAACATCACCTTCAGATTCAGATTGTTGTTCTTTAGCAGCTTGTTTCTCTTTCAGTTTCTCCATTCTTTCTGCAAAATAAAAATGAAAACTTTCAGGAGACATATGAGATTTTGCAATATTTATATGTTTCTCTTCCTCATCATCACTGCTACTATGATCTGGTGATTGATCAAAATGTACAGATTTTTCAGAATCATCATCAGATACACTAGAATCAGATGGTGTTTTGTCAAATACAACAGCCTGTTCTTGAACAGTTTCATCTTGTACAATTTCATCTGAATTATCTGAAACATCCCCAGAGTGTTCTGAGAGTCTATCAGTACTATCTGAACTTTCATCAGATGACACAGATTTTTCATTTCCACTTCTCACATTCTCTCCAATTGATCTCATCCAAGTAGCAAATAAATTTGGCTCTCGGACGATCTTTGCAATGAAAGCTTTAAAACCTCCCTTTTCATCCACGAACATATCCCAACTGAAACCTTCTGGTAGTTTCTCATCATCTTGATCGATAACACGTTCTGCTGTGGCTTCAGATGATATGTAATCACTCCAGCTGAAATCTACAACACATGCTCTTTTGGAATCTTCAATTTTTCTTCCATGAGCTGTCTGCGGTTCTTGGGATTGACCAACTTGTTGATAGATAGCTTTGCGGTAGTAATCATCTTTCCCGAATGGATTCTGTGCTCCGCTAGCTTCTCTTCCTTTGCACTCCCGCTTGAAATGGCCCTTCTCCCTGCATCGAAAACAAGTAACTTTAGATTTATCAAAACCTAAAGTAGAAACGTGTGCATCAAGAAAGTCATTTCTCCCGGTAATGGTTTTGAATTTCTCAGCCCGACGAAGAACACTCGCAAGACACCATTTGATATCCATAAGTTCCATTTCCTCGGCGTCTATTTGGTCGTAATCCTCTTTAGTGAGCATAGGATTTCCGATCCGACCAGCAACAAGACCTTCATAAGATAACAGAACTGAACCCAGAAGTGCCATGTGGTCTTTAGCAGTGTCTTCAGAGAAGCTTTGACCTTCTGGAAGGTTGAGAGCTATGTTGCACTGAATTATGTATCCATTTCCGGTTTTTGTACTCTGAGACTGAAAGCTTGTGTTAGTCTCTTTCGGATTCACACTCTGAAACGATGAAAACCCGCTGCTACTCTTGTTCGAACCCTGATCAGCTTTCTCAGATGAATCACCAGCACTGAAAGCGGTTTGAATTTTCGGACTTCTTTCAGTTTCAGAAACCGGAATACTACCTTTATAGTACATTTTAACATCTTGTTGACCACTAGGATTATTCATCCTCGCGATCTTTTGCTGCTCAAGATCCTGACTCTCAATTTTCTCAATAAACTGACCAATTGTAAGTTTGTCATAAACACCCGTGTTTTTCAGTATCATCAAATATGTTCCCCACTCTTTCTGAGGTAACGCGTCAGCCAACTTATCAACCCATTCCTCACGACCTTTTTCAACTCCCAACATCGATAACGAATGCACTAAGTGGCAGTATCTCTCAATTAGCTTTTTAGTATCCTCTCCCGGCAAACTGCTAAACAAATCAAATTCCTTTTTAAGCAATGCCTTCTTGCTTTTGATCATACTTTCACTACCCTCGAATTTTACTTTAAGAGCATCCCAAATTGATTTTGCAGTTTTGTCGTGTTGTAGCAGAATGAATATATCTTCTTTAATCGCCTGCTGTAACAAACTGATCATCATTTTTTCTGCTCTGTACATTGCACGTTCTTGTTCTGAGAATTCGGATATCTGTTTAATAACTTGCAACTCTGTTCGGGGTAATGTGTACTTTTCCAATATGCATTCCCACGATCTGAGATGATTTGCCTGAACCCAGTTTTCAAAGCGATCTTTCCACCCATAGTATTCTTCAATACTCGTCAGTTTCGGGGGTTTCTGAGTGGTTCCTGTCTCATTTTCCAGGTTCATAGCTTGAGCAATCGCGGTGGGTGATGATGATGTAGCAAAGGCGTTGTAAAACTCAGAATTCATGATGACTTGGCACGATTTTCAAGACACCTGACAGAAAAGCGATTCAACAATGAACAGATAAGCGAACCAAAAATATCCTTTGGAGCGATCCAGCACCAATGTCCTAAGAGCGGTCCAAAATGAGCGATCCAAACAAATCTTTGGAGTGGTCCAACAACAATATCAATTCGAGCGATCCAAGAATGTTCACAAGAGCGGTTCAAGAGTAAAATTTCGAGCGGTCCAGCAACTTTCCTTGGAGCGGTCCTAAAATGTGTACTTTGGAGCGATTCAAAAATCAAAACTGTATGAATAAGCGGTCCAAAACAGTGAATTACGAGCGGTTCATGATGACGTCATTCGAGCGGTCCATATTACGAACAAGTTTTGATCTGTTTATAAGCTCAATTTTGGTCTGAAACTTCCAAGGGTTTTGATGCGTGTCAGTGTGTATATAATTTAGATGTATATTTAAGCCGCTTTTTTACACTTTTAGCCAAGTTTTAAATTTATAAAACACGATATTTACTAACACTAAACACACATATGGGCAAGTGCACCCATCGTGGACGTAGTATAGTGTTGGTAAGATACCGAGGTCGTCCAAGGACACAAGAGCTTTTAATACCGGTTTATCCTCAACGTCTAATCAAATCAAAAAGTGAGAAAAATGTTTTAAACTAAGAAAAATAAAAACTAACTAAATGCTGAAAATAAAAATAAAATAAAAACAGATAGACAAGATGAATCACTTGGATCCGACACGTGTATTAGTATAACCTTTGATTATTTTCGCACTTTTGCACTTGTTTAAGAGATTATCTTAGTTATTGTAGTAGGCCCCTCTTTTGAAGGCGACGTTACCCTCAACCCAGTAGTTTGAGTCAGCAAGGATACAATCCTAAAGGGTCGGATTATTGAAAGATAATGAATTAAGTTATTAATGCAAATTATGGTAGGCCCCGCTTTTGGCGGTGATGTTACCCTCGGCTAAGTAGTCTGAGTCAGCAGGGATACAGTCCTAAATAGCCGGGTTATAGTATTAATAGTAGTTAACTTATGAGGGGGTCAAAGAGTTTGGATCCCCGCCATCCAATACCTATGGGCATTGAAGGAGATCCTACTAAATTTGACCCAGGTCCCAAGCAGGACCTCTAAACGCTGAACAAGGGCAAGACCCTTACCAAACCGTTCCCTTAACCCCCGACCAGGTAGCCAACATACCTCCATATAGACCGTGGAGATATGAATGGTGAAAATCTTTTATTTTATATAGACAGTAAAATAATGCCAAGACACCACGGACAAACGATAAGGAAAGATCACCTTCAACATAAGTAACTAGTTATTAAAGTCATTAATACAAAACCAAATAAAAAGTGCAAAAGATTAAAAATAAAAAGTATTATACTAAACACTTGTCTTCACCAAGTGATGTAAGAGACTTAGGCAAACATGGCCTTGATTGTCAAGAACTCTTACGATCAATCTTGGATCCCGAGACGACTCACACACTCTACGATGGACAATGGATGATGGTGGTGGATGATGGTGTTATGGTGGTGGTGGGTGGTGGATGAAGTGTGAGAGAGCTGGTGTGCCAAGGGATGGGAGAGAATGAAGCCAAGCTCCTCTATTTATAGGCTGAACAGAAGGCTGGACACGGCCCCGTGTCCGCTGGACACGGCCCCGTGCCCGTCTGACATTCTCTCTCTTCATTAATTGTAATTGCGAATTACAATTAATGCGCCTGCTGTACTTTCACCACGCCCCCGTGCCCGCTGGACACGGCCCCGTGGTGGGCAATGGAAGCTTCTACTGGTTTGTCTTTTCTGCTGCTTCCTGGGCACGCCCCCGTGTTCGCTGGACACGGGGCGTGTTCAGACTCTGTTTCTTCTCCTTTGCCTTGGGAGGTGCCGTTGAGGGTCCGGGCAGTCTACTTTTGTTCCTTTTCTTGTATTTATGCTAGAATTAGCTGTCTTTTTGCTTCTTTTGTGATCTTGAGCTCATTTCATCCTGAAAATACAAAAGGAAGACAAAAACACTCTTTTTCCAACATTAGTACTTAAAAAGGGTTAGTTTTATGCCTTAATTGATGTGATTTATATGTTGCATTTTACACACATCAAATACCCCCACACTTGAACTTTTGCTTGTCCTCAAGCAAAACTCTTTAAATTTGGCTTACACTCCCAAATGGAATAGGTAGAAGAGAAGTTTTAGCTTGTCCTAGAGTGTCGGGAATCCAAGGTCTTTATAAGTTTTATTTTTATTTATTTACAATCCTATTCGTTATGATTTATTTTGAACTTTTCATAAGATAAATTACTTATTTGGGCATAGCATGCCTTATTAAAATTCCATTTATATACAAGTTCACATACCTCACGGGAGATCACTCAACACTCGGCCGAAGGTGCATATTTTTAGTGAATCACTCGAGAGCGGCATGGAACTTACGCCTTCCATAGGCTTGCCAAGCAATCAATCCTCCTCCTTTTTAACTTTTTTTCCTTTGTAAATATCAAGAGGACTTTTGGGGTGAAGGGTTAGGCTTGGGTAAAAGGTGGGTGGTTGGGTTAGTGGTTAGTAAAAAGGGCGAAAATCGTAAAAAGCGTCAGTTTTCGTGAAGTACCTTGTTTTTAGTGACTTTTTATTTTGAAGTATTTCTCCAAACAAGCTTTTATATAGCTTTTGTTTGTTTTTGACTTCATCACTATTTTTTTTTTTTTAGATCGTCACATAAAAAGGTGAGTTTACGAAAAAGCGAGCTTGTTACTAAAATAAAGGGTGAAAAATAAAAATGTTTTTTGGTGGGTAAAAAGGGTTTTGGGGTAATGAAATGAAAGGTTTAGGCTCAAAGGGGCTATCTAGGGGGATTTTGGGTAGGTAAAAAAAATGAAAAATAATGGTTTTGAAAGAAAAATGGTTAGTCCTAATGCCTCCATCATTTACTTACTTGGGTTTAAGTTGGTAAGGATCGGGAATGTATCGTCGTGGCAAGTTCTAGATTTGTAAGAACCAAGCGGCTATTCACACAAGAAACGAAAAATGAGCATTTAATCTAAATATGTATATTTTTATGCTCAATAAAGGCTCAAAACTCACTTTTGTGGGAATGGGTTTTTAATGTGATCAAGTATATATATTCGAATTTTTAACTAGACTTGTTATGCCCTTTCATAATTTTCTTATGTTGGTTCTTTTTTTTTTATCACGACGCTATCGGTTGTAAACTTGTAAAAATATAACCTTTTTAGAACTTGTTATTCCAACTTAAACTAAGACAAGTAAATAAAAAAAAATGAAAAAGTTTGTGAAAAAAATTTGGGGTGTTTAGCGGTTCCAATAGAGTTTTGTGTAAGGCTTTTGTTTAGGATTTTGCAAAATTTCAAGGTTTTAGCATCCCCCCCACACTTAAATTACACATTGTCCTCAATGTGTCCAAAAATAAAGTTTTTGGTTGATTAGAATGTGTAAAAGTGGGTTTAAAAGCAAAGTTTTGTGTTACTGGCATTCTGGACACGGCCCCGTGTTGACCGGGCACGGCCCCGTGGTCAAGTGCCAGTAACAAAAATTAGAGAATTGAAACAGAAGCCTGGACACGGGGGCGTGTCCGCTGAACACGGCCCGTGTCCACTTACCTGAACTGGGTGATTTTCTGCAGGGGCTCAGCACGGGGCCGTGTTGGTTGGGCACGGCCCGTGTTGAGCCTTCTGTGATGGAGATTTTTGTCGGGTTGCTCTGTTCTTCGTGCATGGTTCCATTTTTCTCGTTCCCTTTTTCATCCATTACCACCATGAGTGGGTTTTATTCTCAAAACAACCATCAATCTTAAAAACCATCATAACATTACTAATCATAGAGAGACATTACATAAAGATAAAAATTACATAAATATTAAACTTATGGAGTTCTAGCCCTATGTTTTATTTTAATTTAGCAAAATTTCCAAGAAGCTACTAATCTTGGTTAGATGAGGCTTTTTAGAACTCCTACTTCCGGGTGTGGTTCTCCTCATATGTCGGTAAGCCACTCCTCTACCTCCCTTGGAAGGAGAAAAGAGGGCTCGTTCGCATTAGTTTGAGGAGTTTCAACTTCCGCTGGAACTTCTTGTGGGTTTTCCATGGGAGGCTCTGCGGGAAAGTCTTCCCACCCGGTAGGGTTGTTAACACCGAGTGCCACGTTCCAGTCTTGTTGTGGAAGGACTGGTTCCATAGGAGGTGCTACCAAAATGTTTAACCTTTGGTGCAAAAGGTTAATCTCTTGGAAGCTGCTTTCAAGTCCCATTGTAAGATCGTTAATACGGTCAATGAGGACCTCCTCTACTGACGTCATTTCGTCGAGAGCTTCCCTTAGTGCTATCACGTAGTGCACAAGTGTAGCTTCAACGGAGGGCCTCCTTCCCCTTCGGCTGTTTGAGGAATGAACGGATGATGTTTCGCTGTTTTCACTCGCCATTCTACGAAAAATAAACCAAAAGCAGTTTATATGACGAAACAGTTGTTGGTGCAGTTGTCTGTCAACTACATCTTCGTTCGAGTCTTAAAATGATAGAATGATAAAGAGAGAGAAGCCCGAAGACTGATCAAGACTGAAGAACTGAAGACAGAATACTGTGACTCGATAGTCGACTCCATCAACATCTGAGGGGGAGTCTGTTGGTGCACCACATCTGTTGATTTCGTCTTAGATCGAGTCTGTTATTATATTGTATAGATTAGGGCGCTTTTACGATCCTACAATTGGTATCAGAGCTCAGGAGGAGGTTCTCTGCAGAAATTAGCCGGATTTAGTCACTTTTTCTTACTTCTACACCTTCTTTTTCTGATTCGGGAAGATTTCACGGTCGGAATTCGCTCAAATTCTCACAGATTGTGCGCAATAGTATCGTGACAAACCCGGGAAAGTTTCAGATCAAAATTCGAAGTTTTAGTGGGTCAAAATTGGAATTGAAGTCTGGTCCGCTTTTGTGACAAGGCTGGTCCGCTTTTGTGACAAGTCTGGTCCGCTTTTGTGACAAGTCTGGTCCGCTTTTGTGACAAGTCTGGTCCGCTTTTACGGACAAATTCTGGTCCGCTTTTACGGACAAATTCTGGTCCGCTTATTTGAACATTAGCAGGTCAGCTTATTCGGACGTTGAGTAGGTCAGCTTATTCGGACGTTGAGTAGGTCAGCTTATTCGGACGTTGAGTAGGTTAGCTTATTCGGACATTGTGCAGATCATGGGTTTCGATGTGTTTAATATGACTCAGGAAACAATGGATAAAATAAGGGAATTAGAGACAGAATTTGATTCGTTTTCAAGTTTTCCAGGAGAAAATACAAAGAGTATCATTAAGAGATATATCCATCTTGTTAGTTCAATGTCTGATTTACATATTACCAAAGCATCAGAGGAATGGGTTGAAAAATTTATCAGTGCTTTGCCGAAAGAAGAATGGGAAGATTATGTCTTGAGCTTGAGAAGTTCTAGAGAATTTTCTCAACTGACAATTTCTCCACTCATTAAAAGGATTGAAGAACAGATGGTGATCAAGGATGAGAAAAGGAAAGAAAAAGCTGTAAAAGTCAAAGAATCTGTGAAGAATGAATCGTCAAGGTCTGCATCAGTATGCTCAAATTGTCACAACTTCAAGACAGTCAATGCCAAACTTGTGAAGGATGCAGAAAGTTTAGCATTGGAGATCAAGAAGTTGAACAATAAGAAGAAAGCTGATGAAAAACAGATTCTAGACTTACAGGGTATTTGTGAGAAGTTGAAAGTCGAAAATGGCAAACTGTTGGGTAGTGTGAACAGTTTGACATTAGAGAACAAAGGTTTGAAAGAAAATGAAAAGGTCTTTGAAAGCAAACAGAAATCATCAGAAAATGAAGATTTCTGGATAAAATTGGAGAACAAAAATCTTAAAGCTAATGAAGTGAAACTTCAAGAACAGATAAATGTTTTGGAAAATGAAAAATCGGTTCTTGAAAATTTGAAAAATGATAATGAAAATTCAATCAAGTCTCATCTTGAAAGAATCTCTAAGCTTGAAGACGAAGCTAAGAGTTCAAGGATCAAGATTGATGAACTTGAAAAGAAATTGATCAGTTTTGCGACTAAGTCTGACAAGTTGAATATTCCTTGTCCAAAACCGATCAATTCTGTTCCAATAAGTGACTGTGTCACAAACTTTGACTCTGTCAAAGTTGAAGATTGTGATGATGCATCCGATGATGAAAATATTAAAAAAGAAAAACAAAAATTGTTTTTAAATTTGAAAGAAAAATTTCAGAAAACTGTTTTGCAATCGACCGAAAAAGGTGAATGTTCTAAGCAAAAGCCTTTGAGGAAGAAAGCAGAACAGAAACAAAAAGATAATAAAAGTTCATCGGATCGATCATCCAATCAAAAACAAAATTTACAAAAAATAAAAAATGAAAACTCAAAAAATGTTGGTAATAAGTGGTGCAGGTCAGACCACAGTGCTAAAGCGTCAAATCCAGCAAAGTTGAGGAAGGAATATCACCAGGCCAAACAGTGTTACGACTTGAGTGTTTGGTATAACGGTGATAACTGGTACGATAACAGAATGTGTTACAGCTGCGGCTATCATGGACACATTGCTGTTAATTGCCAGTACTGGAGATATGAGACCAGGAGGTGCTATAACTGCAATATCAAAGGTCACATTGCCCGAGATTGCCCGAGGAGATCAATGGGAAGATCAAGGGTTATGTCTCAGAAAGTGGCAAGAATTCCAGTCAAGGTCAAGCCCGAAGAACTAAAAGTTCGAGAACCAAAAGTTCAACAACCGAAAGTTCTAGAGACGAAAGTTAAACTTTCTCAGGGGCAGAAAGACCGACTGAGGAAGAAGAGGAAGAAAGCGAGAGAATATCTCGAGAAGATTTTGTCCTCGGGTTCACCGAACAAAAAGATTGAAAGTTCTGATGAATCGATTCCCTCAGCCGCAAAAACAAGCAAGACGAATTCATCAGATACAAATCTGAGGACAGAACAGAGAGGGAAGAAGAAGGAAAAGGTCGGCGATGAATCTGACAGGTCAAAGTCAGACAAGCCACCTTCAGGCAATGATTCTGGTATGGTAAAACCAGAGGAGCCTTTGGTTGAGGTAAAAAAGGAGAATTCAGGTTTAGCAATGGATGATGCAAATTTTCCACCATTGTTGAACAAGAATTCGAAATCACCCAAGGACCGTCAGGCTTGGGTGAAATTGTTTAAATAGAAAAACCTGACTTGCCGGAGATCCCAAGATGGTATCGTGGATCATGAATCGGCACATTTCTTGAGAAATTTCACTTTGGTGATTTTTCGTCTCAAATGTGGTAAATCAGGGACATTAAGTTGTACTTGATTTTCTACAAATGGTTTATGTTAAAACTGAAAATGTTAAATCTTTAAAAGGTTTGAAGAAAACAAAATGATGAGATAACCCCAAATCTACAAATGGTTGGAACACAAACTAATTTTTCCGGAAAAATCATTTTGATTGAAACAAACTTAAGTGTTTTGAAATCATTATGGGAAAATAGTTTGTTGTGAGGGGGAGTTCTGATTGTTTTTTGCACGAGAATGGTGAATTGAGGTAATTCATATAATGTTGTCAAGTTTCTTGTATAGTTTGTTTTTCAATTTTTCCTCAGAAAATCAAAATTGAAACATATTTTGATTTTAGGGGGAGTAAGAAAATTTTGAAAAATTTAAAAAAATTGAAAAATGAAAATGAGTTTTGTTGCAAAAAGAGGAGATGATAGTACATCGGTGGACTATCACAGCATGCTAGAGATTTGTAAAGACAAAATTGTTTTTAAACAAGTCTTACTAATGATGTGTCAGTAGGCTTCACACAGTTAGTAAATTGTATTCGAGATATAAACATAAAATCAAACTTACTTATTTTGTGGGGAACACTACTTGGATATATAGGTAACCCCTGAAATCTCGTCTGAAAGGTTTCTTATTCTGGAATACTAGGTTCTTGTACTCAATTGATGTCTGGGGTATTATTCCGGGACTTCTGCTGAACGGTAGTTCTGACCTAGTCCCTGGCTAATACTTTCTTCATATGCTTGAAACAGAGCATAAAGCCCTCAGCTGATTAGACAATAAAATTGATAATCAGTTGTTGTAGCTGAAAAGATCCTCTAAAGGGGACCCACTGCTAAGTCGAAGCTGATATCTCTCTGCTGAACGGAAGTTCTGACCTGAGATCCCTCAGTCTTCGCATATTTCCCCTAATTTATATACAGATATCATTTGTAGTATACTTACCTGTAAATCAGAATATTGAGATCTGGATACGGGAGTATATTCAAGAGGTGGGACACACAAATAAGTTCAAGTTCTAAAACATTAAATACGTATCTTGAATCAATTGAAAGTTTGTGTAGAGGTTTAAGTGGACAACAATACTGATAATCAGAAGTAAATTTGTTTTTAACATTTGCTGATTAATCAAGATCAACGGTGTTGGTGATATGTTCCAAAAAAAAAAAAAAAACCAATATGATCCTCTTGCACGATCTCTCAAAAATAGTGTTCATTTTTGTATTTCATTAAATTCAAAAATCCAAAAATATTGTATTTTTGTTTGATATTTGAAAACTTCAAAAAGATTTTCGACAACAGAGTGTGAAGAACTGATATTTGACATTCCGAGTGTAAAACATGTTGAACTTGTGGTTTGGGAGAGAGTGTTAAATTGTGAAGATTTGAAATGCAAAATTGGTTCATTAACTTGATGACTAAGTTGAATGGTAACCTACAATTTGATCTTCATAGTTTTTCTTATACGATTAGTTAATTCATTAAGTTGAATTACAAATTGTATTGGTTTGTGATAGTGTGTTTGAGTTGTGCAGGTTTCTGATCCTGTAGCTACGGATAGCCAGGAGACACATCAGAACCAGAGTAGAGCTTAAACGGAGAAAGCCAGGAGTTGATTTCAATGGTGATAACGGCTTCCAGACAGAGATCCCAGCATGATGATAGGGGGAGTCTGACGAAAGTTAGAGCCAGAGAAAGATCCAGGCATATGATTCCAGGATGAGTTCCTGAAGAAGATCGAACAAGATTGAGGTACTGTGAATGATTGAAGACTCTCACTGAAGATTCCGTCAACATTCAAGGGGAGTCTGTTGGTGCAGTTGTCTGTCAACTACATCTTCGTTCGAGTCTTAAAATGATAGAATGATAAAGAGAGAGAAGCCCGAAGACTGATCAAGACTGAAGAACTGAAGACAGAATACTGTGACTCGATAGTCGACTCCATCAACATCTGAGGGGGAGTCTGTTGGTGCACCACATCTGTTGATTTCGTCTTAGATCGAGTCTGTTATTATATTGTATAGATTAGGGCGCTTTTACGAGAAAACAGGAGAGTTTAGGCGTATTATAGTTCTGGACCGCTTATTCGGACATGCCGAATAAGTGGACCAGACCTGGACCGCTTATTCGGACATGCCGAATAAGTGGACCAGACCTGGACCGCTTTTACGGACATGCCGAATAAGTGGACCAGACCTGGACCGCTTTTACGGACATGCCGTATGAGTGGACCAGAAATCCTATAAATACCCTATGAGAGGTCCCCAAATGTAACGTTGTGTAGAAATCGTGCCGAAGTGCTGCCGGTGCGAGATTTGAAGTGTAATCAGTGTCAAATAAATAAACAAGTAGTTAAAGTGATTTGCCTGCTGTTTCTACCTTGTTTTCTTGTTATTCCGCACCTGAAACCAAGGAGAAAGCCTCTGAACGACTCGTTTAGGTCAGAATACGATCCTACAACAGTTTCTGGACACGGCCCCGTGCTCATTGAGCACGGCCCCGTGTTCATCTTTCTGCAGAATTTTGGTGCAAGGAATCTTGGGTTTTTAAGTTATTTTCTGAGTTTATGCAAGCTTTTTGACAGAAAATAACTCTAAACAATGTTACATAACATGTTTTTACCAAGATTCCATGATCAAAACTCATTGTTCCCTACCACAAAGATTGAAAATTTAAACTTTTTATGGTAGTTCTTGAAGAAAGATGAAGAAGAAGGAAATGTCTAGAAGAGGAAAGGACAAGATGGGTTGTTGGAAACTTCTTTTAGACTTACCTAGGATTGTTTGAGAGAAGATTCCTTCAAATCTCTGTCCCAAGTTGGTCCAAATGTGCAGGATTTTTGGCTGCATTTATAGAAAACGACAGCCTGCTGGACACGGCCCCGTGTCCGCTGGACACGGCCCCGTGTGCAGACAAAATTCTGACACAGTTTGTCCGTATTCTGACGTTCTGATCAGAAGGGAATCTTGTGGTAGACACGGGGGCGTGTTGGCCGGGCACGGCCCCGTGTCGGAAAGCTGTTTTATGAAGTTTTGTCTCTACTAAGGAGCTAATCTATATCGGGTGGCTCTTGACTTGTTGGAACAACCCCAAAGTGCCTAAGATACCTTAATTGTCCTATACTAAGGCGAGAACGCAAGAGGTTATCGGTGAGGGTAATTCCTATTTTCATTCTAGGTGGACAAGTCCAACCCTTTCCCGGGCTCTCGTTAAAGAAGGTGTATGCCGAATCGCTCAGGTCTATGTATGCACCGAACGAGGTCGATGGGGAGTCCTTCACGGCACAATCGGCACAGGGACGACTATCGTCCACGTCTTTTCTAGGTAAGAAGGTATTTTCGGGAGCAACGAGGTTGTCGGAATGCGGTTCCAACATTTCCTCATGGTCATCATCTTGGGATGGATCTAAAAAATCCTTCCTAAGTTCTTTTGACCAATTGAGAAGTAGTTCTTCTAGTTGAAATAACTCGTCAAGGAGCATTTCTCCTAGAATATCTGGTTGGGCGCATTCGAGGGAGAAATAGTGCTTGTTTTTACTTTCGCCCCTCTTAAGGTTACAAGGAATCGGTGGGTCTATATAGTGGGGCCTATAAGTGAGAAAAAAACATTTTAATTCCTCATGTTCGCCTCCACATATTCGACACCATAAACCATAAGAGTGCCGAAAGTAAAAAGAATTACTATCACTCATGTTTGAGTGGACACGGCCCCGTGTTCAGCCTACTGTCTGACTTAAAACAGGATTGCCAGTTCCAATGATTGAGCACGGGGCGTGTTCAGCGGGCACGGCCCCGTGTTGAGCTCTGCAGAAGCTAAAAATCTAAGAAAAATCCTAAAAAAAATTAAAGAAAAATAAAAATATGATTAGGCCGTTGATTCCTAACTTTCTTAAAATCCTTGTGTCCCCGGCAACGGCGCCAAAAACTTGATGCGTGTCAGTGTGTATATAATTTAGATGTATATTTAAGCCCCTTTTTTACACTTTTAGCCAAGTTTTAAATTTATAAAACACGATATTTACTAACACTAAACACACATATGGGCAAGTGCACCCATCGTGGACGTAGCATAGTGTTGGTAAGATACCGAGGTCGTCCAAGGACACAAGAGCTTTTAATACCGGTTTATCCTCAACGTCTAATCAAATCAAAAAGTGAGAAAAATGTTTTAAACTAAGAAAAATAAAAACTAACTAAATGCTGAAAATAAAAATAAAATAAAAACAGATAGACAAGATGAATCACTTGGATCCGACACGTGTATTAGTATAACCTTTGATTATTTTCGCACTTTTGCACTTGTTTAAGAGATTATCTTAGTTATTGTAGTAGGCCCCTCTTTTGAAGGCGACGTTACCCTCAACCCAGTAGTTTGAGTCAGCAAGGATACAATCCTAAAGGGTCGGATTATTGAAAGATAATGAATTAAGTTATTAATGCAAATTATGGTAGGCCCCGCTTTTGGCGGTGACGTTACCCTCGGCTAAGTAGTCTGAGTCAGCAGGGATACAGCCCTAAATAGCCGGGTTATAGTATTAATAGTAGTTAACTTATGAGGGGGTCAAAGAGTTTGGATCCCCGCCATCCAATACCTATGGGCATTGAAGGAGATCCTACTAAATTTGACCCAGGTCCCAAGTAGGACCTCTAAACGCTGAACAAGGGCAAGACCCTTACCAAACCGTTCCCTTAACCCCCGACCAGGTAGCCAACATACCTCCATATAGACCGTGGAGATATGAATGGTGAAAATCTTTTATTTTATATAGACAGTAAAATAATGCCAAGACACCACGGACAAACGATAAGGAAAGATCACCTTCAACATAAGTAACTAGTTATTAAAGTCATTAATACAAAACAAAATAAAAAGTGCAAAAGATTAAAAATAAAAAGTATTATACTAAACACTTGTCTTCACCAAGTGATGTAAGAGACTTAGGCAAACATGGCCTTGATTGTCAAGAACTCTTACGATCAATCTTGGATCCCGAGACGACTCACACACTCTACGATGGACAATGGATGATGGTGGTGGATGATGGTGTTATGGTGGTGGTGGGTGGTGGATGAAGTGTGAGAGAGCTGGTGTGCCAAGGGATGAGAGAGAATGAAGCCAAGCTCCTCTATTTATAGGCTGAACAGAAGGCTGGACACGGCCCCGTGTCCGTTGGACACGGCCCCGTGCCCGTCTGACATTCTCTCTCTTCATTAATTGTAATTGCGAATTACAATTAATGCGCCTGTTGTACTTTCACCACCCCCCGTGCCCGCTGGACACGGCCCCGTGGTAGGCAATGGAAGCTTCTACTGGTTTGTCTTTTCTGCTGCTTCCTGGGCACGCCCCCGTGTTCGCTGGACACGGGGCGTGTTCAGACTCTGTTTCTTCTCCTTTGCCTTGGGAGGTGCCGTTGAGGGTCCGGGCAGTCTACTTTTGTTCCTTTTCTTGTATTTATGCTAGAATTAGCTGTCTTTTTGCTTCTTTTGTGATCTTGAGCTCATTTCATCCTGAAAATACAAAAGGAAGACAAAAACACTCTTTTTCCAACATTAATACTTAAAAAGGGTTAGTTTTATGCCTTAATTGATGTGATTTATATGTTGCATTTTACACACATCAGGTTTGTCTTGGTACTATAATGCATAGTTTGTGAACTTTTGAACGAATTTCAACCGTGAAATCTCCTGGAAATGAGAAAAGAAGGTGTAGAAGTGAGAAGAAATAGTGAAATCCGGCTATAATCTGCAGAAAACCTCCAACCAAGCTCTGATACCACTTGTAAGATCGTATGCTGACCCAAATGAGTCGTTCAGAGGTTTACTCTTGCAATTCAGATGCGGAATAATAAGAAAAGCAAGTAGATATAGCTTGTTCTTTCTCCTAACTGTCTTTTGTATTGATTAGAAACGATTTACAGCTCGATCTTCACACCGGTAGAGCTTCGGCGTGGAATACAATGACTCGATACCTAGAATCGCTCAAGACCCTCCTATATATAGAGTTTTGGATCCGCTCATGTGGACATGTGACACATGAGCGGTCCAGGACTTGTACATAAAAGCGACCCATGATGACACATAAGCGATCCAACCCTCTAAAGACTATATGAGCGATCCTAGCTCCTAACACCTATACTGACTCTCGTTTTCTCGTATAACGTGCCCTATTCTATACAATACAATGCAAGACCTGATCCTAGACACTTAGACGGAATCAACAGATGTAGTGCACCAACAGACTCCCCCTCAGATTGTTAGTACATTTATGTCTATCGCCTCCGTCATCTCAGTTCGTAGCAGAAACAGAAGATCTTTAGTGATTATATTGTTATATCTTGTTATTAAAAGGCAAGGTGGCATGATTGTAAATAAGGAGAACTCTCCTTATACCTTGGCCTATAAATAGAAGCCTTAGGCTTTTAGTTAGAGACTTTTGCCATTTTACACATTGGAGCTTAGAGGTTAGAGAGAGAAGCTAGAGAGAGAAAGTAGAGAGAGAAAGGCAAAAGGTGATTCACGGTTCTTGTATTTTTCAGATCTATCAAAGAATCACGTTAATAGTACGTCTCGTGTGTTTCGGTCGTTCACGTTCACGGATTCCGCACGTCGAACGTGTCATACGCAATCGTTTCGGAGTCAAACCGGTCCTAACAAGTGGTATCAGAGCAGGTGCTCGGTTGCGAAGATCAAACTCACAGATTCGTACAAGTTTTGAGCAGATTCAGAGCCAAAAACCTTCAGATTTGTCAAATTCTTCTTAACTTTCTTGTTCTTCACGTTTTTCTATGAATCTTACAAATTTGAACGGGTTTTTACGGTTCAAATTGGCTGAAATTTTGATATGTTGTGCGCATATATCTGATCTATAATCCTACAAATTTTCAGGTCAAAATTCCAAGCCGTTTGGGAGAAATCTGCGTTTTTGTGAATTTTTTTGCTGAAACCGTTCGTCAACTTGTTCATCAGTTCTTGTTCGATCGAACAGGCCACTCGTTCGAACAAGCCGCTCGAACGAACAGCAATATTTTGGTTCGAATAGGACTTGATCGAACAGCAAAAGCAAAGAAAGTCTTATGTGACATTCGATCGGCTGGCTACACCGAACGAACAGCAGCAAATGTCTTCAATCGAGTAGGCCAACCGTTCGGTTAGGCTACTCGAACGGCTAGCAAAGTGCTAACCGTTCGAACAGGAATTTTGGATCGAACAGGAACTTTGAATCGAACAGCTGTTCGATCGATTGGCCTAATCGAACGGCTAGCACCTCCTGATCGATCGAATAGAAACTTCTGACATTCATTAAAAACGTTGACTTGTTGACCTAGCCGAACGACTAGGACTTACCTCCTTTTCAACGGATCGAACAGCTATTCGAACGGCTAGCAAAGTGCTAACCGTTCGAACAGAAAAATCTCACTCGAACAGCATACTTTGTGAATCGAGTAGGTAACTCGATCGAACAGTTGTTCGATCGGCTAGAATTTCATTCACTCGAACAGTTGTTCGATCGGCTAGAATTTCATTCACTCGAACAGTTGTTCGATCGGCTAGAAAGTCATTCACTCGAACAGCATAACATTCATTAAACACTTTGACTTTTTGACTCTGTTCGATCGAACAGCACAGCATTCCTAGCCGAACGGCTAGCACCACCGCTACAATACTTCAATCGAACAGCTGTTCGATCGGCTAGCAAAGTCCCACTCGAACAGCAATACCTTCCTACTCGATCGAACAGAGACCTTTTCCCACTCGATCGGCTAACAACACCTCCCACCCGATCGACTAGCATTCATTTCCACCCGATCGGCTAGCAAACCCCCATCCGATCGGTTGATAATAATCAAATTGAGAAAGTATTTTAGAATTGTTTTGGATCATATAAATTTTTAAATCATATCAAATCAATTAACTTTCAAAATCAAGTTTGTTAAAAGTCTTTGAACTAATCGGTTGTTTACATAATTCATTCAGGTAATTGAAGAATTTCAAATCATGGCTGAGGAATTCTACAACACATTTTACAACGCATTTACTTCCGAATCATCAGAAAGAAGAACTGAGATGAGAGAAGTTTCAAAAGAGATATCAGAAAATTTGAAGTTTGAAAACATGTACGGAAGTCAACAAAAGCCACCAAAATTGATGAAAGTTGAAGACTATAATTGGTGGAAAAACAGGTTTGAAGGATGGGTGAAAGCTTTCGCTCCTGAAAGTTGGTTGAAGTTAGTAACTGAATATCAAGCACCAGAAAAAGCAGGAGGAGAGTTAATCGAGGAGAAAGATTATACAGAAAAAGATGTAAAGAATGTTGTTGCTGAATACAGAATGATAACTTTGATTAAACAGTCAGTAAGAGAGGATATTATTTCATTGCTTGAACAAGAAAAAACGTCAAAGAAATTGTGGGAAGCATTGGAGAGAAAATGCATTGGGAGTAATGAGATTGTTAAAAACAAGAAAAAGTTGTTGCGTAGAGAGTTTGATTTGTTTAGCTGCATGAAAAATGAATCGGTTTGTAGTATGCTTGAAAGGTTTGGACATTTGAAGATGGAGTTGACAAGGCACGGAATTAGTTATGATGAAGATCTGATGGTAGATAAGTTGTTTGATTCGTTACCAAATGATCAGGAATGGCAATATTTCGCGCTTATGCTGAAAAACACAATTAAGCCAGAGGAATTAAAAATTGACTTGCTGACTGAAAGGCTTGAAAGCCATGAGTTAGAATTGAAGAGATCGAAAGTCAACATTCCATCGCATCAGCAGAATGTGGAACTTTACTACAGAAGTCATATACCACAAGCTGGGTCTCCAAAAACAGCTTTTTCTGCTGAAAGCTCGAATACAGTGAACAATGAAAATCTTCACAGTGGTTTTCACAGTGGTGCTTCTTCAAACACTTCAGATCAAACTGCTTCAAAGAATGTACTTCAGTGTAATATTGCAATCGATTTGAAGAATGGGCAGAACTTCAGTGAAGAATCAGCGAAACAACAGATGGTTTTCTTAGCATCTGTACTGGAAGCATATGAAGGCCTCGTTGCAGGGAAGATTGGAAATACCAATTTGACAAAAGAAGAGTATGATCAAATAGATCCAGAGGAGATGGAACTGATGGATATCAGATGGTGCATGGCCAGTGCAGTTCGTAGAGCACAACGGTTCATGGAAATTACGGGGAGGAAGTCAATTGGAGGACCATCTACTAAACTGGGTTTTGACAAATCCAAAGTGACATGTTTTAAATGCAAACAAAAAGGTCACTTCAAGCGCGAGTGCAGAAATTCATATGTTGCTGAAGCTTCTGAAAATCCGTTCAACGAAGACTATTACAAGAAAGCGATTTATCATCAAAATAAGTCTGAACCACCAAGGTTGAAACAGCAGGAAGAGAAATCAAGGGCTCTAGCAGTCATTTATGATGATGAAGGCTATGACTGGAGCAAAGAAGTTCTTCCAGAACAGGATGCGGTTGGTTATGCATTCGTGGCAAAAGATGATCATGATACATGGTGGAGAAAAGATAGTGCACGATGGGAAATTGGCAAGCTGTATGAACCATTTCATGAAGCACAGAGAGCCAAGAGATGGAATGAAGAGTTGGAGTGTTACTTGGATCCACAGGGGAATCCGGTGGTAGATCCGTCAAAAGTTGATTTTGATGCAGTGACTAATGTGTTTCCAAGTGAGCGTGTTTTCAACACAAAAAGGCTTTCTGATAGCAGCTATCTGCCAGAGTTGATGAATAAGTTGAGAGAAGTCTTTGAAATGAGTCTACCGAAGGTGGTAGAGATGAAGAAGAGAAAAGAAGAAGAGCTGAAGAAGATGATTGAAGAGGTAAAGACTGTTGCAAAGCTTGCTGGTGAAGAGAATCAAAAAGCTGAGGAAGAACAAAAGCCGAAAGAGATGGAAGAAAAAGTTGAGAAGATACAGGAGACAAAGGCAGCTGATCATGCCGAGGTGCAAATTACTAAGGTAACGGAATCTTCTGAACTACCAGATGTAGATTTAGTTGTAGAAAAGGAAAACAAGTGCAGGAATTGCATTGAAAAGTGCAAAGCCTGTATTGAAAAAGAAGAAATAATCAAAACAAAAGATAATGAAATGAACAAACTTGAACATATGATAAAACTGAAATGTAGAGAAAGGATTGACACAGAGCAAAGTCTAAAATTAAAAGTTGAGAAACTAACACAAAAGTGTCATGATTTTGAAAAAGAAAATACAGTTTTGAAAGAAAAATGTGATACAAAATGTGTTGATTGTATTGAGAAAGAATCTAAGTTTCTAGAGTTACAAAAACAGTATGATTCTTTAAAATGGTCAAGTCAGAAAGTACAAGAAGCTTATGATACTTTGAAGAGCCAAGTCAAAAGTTTTGATCAAAGATTGTCTGAAACTTTAACAACTAAAGAAATATATGAAAGACAATTTAAAGAAAAGCAAATTGAATTAAACAAACGTGTTGATGAAATTGCGAATCTTAAACAAGTCTTGGCTGAAAAAGAAAAGATTGTTACAAAACTTCAAAGTTATCATGACTCTTCGTACATTCTCGAACGTATTTTCAATATCACACCTGATAACAAAGATACTAATGTTTGTAAAAAGGGTATTGGTTCAGAATATCATCAGGTACCACCACCATTGAGAGACAATTATACTTTTTATGATGAAGAAAAGGTGGCAAAGGGTTTGAACATAGCTGACCAATTACCTGACAGTATCGATGTTACTTACACCAAATCTGATGATGCTGATGATTCAGAGGTGGTGAGTAAGGTGGTTGATAGTGTTTTGAAAGATGAGTCTACAAAAGGTAAGTCTGAATCACAAGATGAAGATGAAGGAAATCTTTATGATGGATATCTGAAAGATACAAAATCTGAGAAAAATTTGAATGATGATTCAAAAGGATTGGTCTATACCATGATTGGATCGGACAAACTATTCTTGGATGTGGTTTTCCCGATTCAGAATGTGATTTCAGAGAAAATTGACAAAGTTTTCAAGATGGTTGAAATTGAGAAGTCTGAAATGTCGAAGTTTGCTGGTAAAGGTTTCAAAGGGTCTTATAACAAACCTGGTTTTAAGAAGAAATACATGAAGTCTGGTTTGGGATATAGGAAGAAACATAATCGAAACAGAACTGAAAGGTCAAATTTTCAGACAAAAATGAATTTTGTTCAAGGAAAAAGTTTCACTGAAGAAGAAAAACTCAAACTTGGAACACAATCTAATGCAGAGTTTGAGGCCATGAAAAAGAAACAACAACAGCCAAAAGATGTGTCAAAGAAAGTTTGTTTTAAATGTGATCAAATTGGACACGTTGCACGGAAATGTCAAATTCTAAAGTCTGTTGATGTTCAAAAACAGAAATCTGGTAATGAGAAACCAAGGTCAACCAGATTTGATTCGAGACAAACTTGGAGGTACACTACAAACAAGTTTGCATCAAATCAAATTTGGAAACCAAAATCGGACAGGTTCGATTCAAGACAGACCTGGAATTCTCATACATCCGGATCGACTACAACACAGATTTGGAGACCGATAGTTGTTGTGACAGAACCTCGAAAAATCTGGAAACCTAAAAATGTTGTTCAAAAGCAACAGGTTCAGAAAGAAACAAATTTTTATAAAAGAGGTGCTCCAGAAGATCAAAAATGGTCGGTTAAGAAACGTGTCGATGAGATAAAAACTGAGAATGTTGAAAAGAAATCTGAAAAACAAACACAAATTTGGAAACCAAAAGCTGAAACGAAAGGTTCAACTTATGAGGTGAAAACGTCTGAGGATTCAGTTTTGGTTGCCTATGATGCAAATTTTCCTCCGCTCAAGGCTGAAAATTTTAAAATTCAGGTTGCTAGAATCAAGGTTACACCTAAGGCTCCTGAGGCCTGGGTGGACACCATGTTTGAATAAGTGGTTGAAAATGCCGGAGCTTCCTGGATCGCGAAGCATGAATCGGCATCTATCTTTATTGTTTGAAATTTTATGCCAAATTGTTTGAGTATTTGATAAAATTTGAATGTGCAGGTGCTATATGCAGATGAAGATTGTGAGAGTGTTGCATGGAAAGAGATTGAAGATCCCTGGTTTTGGTCAGACAGGGAGTTTGTTTGTTGTTTTGTATGAATTTGTGTTGGTTTTGATGATTGTTGTATGTTTGTTGGTTGTGTTGGTTTGGATTGATGTTTGGAATGTTTGATGTTAGTTTACTAAGAATAAGTGGTGATGGACTATGCCGAAACCCTCACGGCGGAACAAACATGATTACTCACAGGTTGAAGAATGGTTTTCTAATGGTCAAAATCAATGGGTTGTAAATCATGGGGGTACGTTATGTTTTCTGCGTAACAGAGCATGAGAAGCAGAAAATGGATGGCGAGACAAAGCTATCAGTATCGGTTTGTCAAATTTCTTTAATGGTTTTGCATTTTAGGGGGAGAAAAATTGTTAGAAAATCCAAAAACATTAGAAAATTTGAAAAAGCCAAAAACATGATAAAATCAAAAATTTGAGTTTTGCGTAAAAAGAGGAAATGATAGTACATCAGTAGACAGTTGCAGTATGCTAAAGAAATGTAATGATTAAATAGCATTAAACAGTCTCACTGATGATATGTCGATAGGTTTTTATACATTTAGTAAGCTTTTTCTGGATATAAACCTAAATTCAAAACTTGCTTATTTTGTGGGGAACACTACTTGGATATATAGGTAACCCCTGAAATCTCGTTTGACAGGTCTCGTATTCTGATATACTAGGTGTTTATACTCTATGATGTTTGGGGTATTATTCCGGGACTTCTGCTGAACGGAAGTTCTGACCTAGTCCTTGGATAATGCTTTCACCAAAATGCTTGAAATATAGCATAAAGCCCTCAGCTGATTAGACAATAAAATTGATACTCAGTTGTTGTAGCTAAAAAGATTCTCTAAAGGGAACACACTGCAAAGTCGAAGCTGATATCTCTCTGCTGAACGGAAGTTCTGACCTGAGATCCCTCAGTTCTCGCATACCCTAATTTATGTACAGACATCATTGTAGTATTCTTACCTGTAAGACTGAATATTGGGATTCTGGATACGGGAGTATATTCAAGAGGTGGGACACATGAATGAGTTTAAGTCATAAAACATTTAAATCGTATCCTGAATTAGTTGAAATTTGTATGAAAATTTAAGTGGATCAGTATATTGACAATCTAAGTGAATTGTTTAATTCTGAGTATGATTTAAAGCTTAACGGTACTTGTGACTGATCAAAAACTGATATGATCCTCTAATGCATACTCAAAACAAAAATATTGTTTGTAAATATTGTTTGTATATATTTCTTTGCAGCTTTATTTTTTTTTAGAAAAACACAAAAAGATTTTGATTTCTGCGTTATTTTCGATAAACCGATGTCTGAGTTGCTGAGTTTCAAAATCTAAGTATGCTAATTGTGTTTCTGAAAACAAAACGAGTTCATTAATTTGAAATTTGAAATTTCTTGGAAAATCTTCAAAAACATGTATGATATCTTCAAGGTCATTAACTTGAACTTGAATGATAATGTGTGAGAAAATTGGATTCTTTATATTGCCATATCTGTTAAGTTTGTTGACAGGGGGAGTATATTAGAGAACATGTTTAATGAATTTGAAAATATTGTTACTAATCATTTGTATGAGTTATTACAGGAAAAATCCAGACTACGATCCCAAAAGCCGAGTCTAAGGGGGAGTCTGAAGACGAGCTCAATGCAAACAGAAGCGTGCAAAGTGCCAGGAATCATTCCAGGAAGAGCTTGTAACCGGAAAGCAAGGTGTTGATCCCAAAGCACGGAAGCTTGACGAAAGGGGGAGCCTGAAGAGTTTACCGAAAGGGGAAGCTGAAGCTGAAGACAGATCCACCGGGATTATATTCAAACTAAAGAGAGAGAAAGAAAAGAAAAGAAGCTACGAGTCTGAATGTTTGAGATTGACTGCGGCAATATCCAAGGGGGAGACTGTTAGTACATTTATGTCTATCGCCTCCGTCATCTCAGTTCGTAGCAGAAACAGAAGATCTTTAGTGATTATATTGTTATATCTTGTTATTAAAAGGCAAGGTGGCATGATTGTAAATAAGGAGAACTCTCCTTATACCTTGGCCTATAAATAGAAGCCTTAGGCTTTTAGTTAGAGACTTTTGCCATTTTACACATTGGAGCTTAGAGGTTAGAGAGAGAAGCTAGAGAGAGAAAGTAGAGAGAGAAAGGCAAAAGGTGATTCACGGTTCTTGTATTTTTCAGATCTATCAAAGAATCACGTTAATAGTACGTCTCGTGTGTTTCGGTCGTTCACGTTCACGGATTCCGCACGTCGAACGTGTCATACGCAATCGTTTCGGAGTCAAACCGGTCCTAACACAGATGTTGATGGAGTCGTCAACACATCTTGATATCAAAACTGTGTCTTCACATCTTCAGACTAGATCAGTCTCTGGGCTTCCTCTTCTTTCAATCTTCAGACTCCCCCTCTCGATTTACTGGTATTCTTTTGTTCTTCAGTAACATCCTCAGGATCTTTGTCTGGCATTCAAACACTCTAATTCTCTTGATCAGATCTCTTGATTCCTTAAGTTCATCAGCATCATCAGTTTGACATGATCTTCAGAATCAGAATCAGATCTTCATAGACTTTTAGAATCGAATATCCTGGCTCTATCAAAAATCTTTAGCATTAATTTCTGAGATCGAAACCTGGCTACCTGCACAATCTTAACCCAGAAATAAATTTTCTAACTTTATCACATATCAGATACCTCTGCACCAATATATGACTCCCCTCAAAACAACCTATGATGAACCACTTGAAGAAGGTTAGATTTATCAAAAACAATTTTATTTATACACACACTCCCCCACAAATATTTCTCATCATGTTCAGCATTTGGAATTTTGAAAATCAGTTTTCCAACGTCAGTTTGTCGAAAATCTTTTTGATTTTTTTTCAAAATTTAACCTAAAACATATTAAAATCTTTTTGTATTTTCTAAAAGATAATACCTGACACCACTTGAAAAACAAAAACATAAAGAAATAAAATATTTACAGACAATATTTTTGTGAGTTCGTGCAAGAGGATCATATCAGTTTATGAGACCAATCACCAACACCATTAAGCTTGATTTCATTTTAAGCTTTAAACAATTTACCTAGATTGTCAGTATGTTTGTCCTCTTAAATTCTCAACACAATTTTCAATCAATACGAGATACGATATTAATGTTTTAGAGACTTAAACTTAATTGTGTATCACTCCACTTGAATATACTCCCGTATCCAGATCCCAAATATTCAGTCTTACAGGTGAGTATACCACAGCTGATATCTGTAAAGGGGTTAGGTGCGAAACCGTGAGAGCTCAGGTCAGAACTTCCGTTCAGCAGAGAGATGACGGCTCGACTTTTGGTGGGTCCCCTTTAGAGGATCTTTTTGCATTTCAACAGCAGCGACTATCAATTTTATTGTTTCATCAGCATGCTGAGGGCGAAGCTTATGTTTCAAAGCTTTAGCAAAAAGTATTATCCGGGGACTAGGTCAGAACTTCCATTCAGCAGAAGTCCCGGGATAATACCCCAGATATCACTGAGTATAAAGACCTAGTATTTCAGAATACGGGACCTTTCAAACAAGATTTCGGGGGTACCCATATATTCAAGAATAGTTACCCACGAATTAAGCAAGCTTGAATTAGGTTTATATCTCGTTTCAATTTACTAAATGTGCGAAAATCTACTGACACATCCGCAGTAAGATTGTTTATCACATTTTGACTTTCCAATTCTTTAGCGTGCCGTGATAGTCCACTGATGTACTATCATTTCCTCTTTTTCGCAACAAAACTCAATTTTTAATTTTATCATGTTTTTGGCTTTTTCAAATTTTTCAAATGTTTTTGGATTTTCTGAAATTTCCCTACTCCCCCTAAAATGCAAACACATTTCAAAGAAAATTTAAAAACTTCAAGACTTTTGACCTACTAGAAACATAAAATGCAAAAACAAACTGTACAGAAACTTGACAACTGACACTGAAACACATCAAATCGCCATTCACTAGGCATAAACAATCTGAACTCCCCCTTTCACAAATCATTTTCTCATTTAGATTTCAAAACACTTAAGTTTGTTTTAATCAAAATGATTTTTCCTGAAAATGAATTTGTGTTGATAACAACCACTTGTAGGTTTATCAATTTTAAAAACGGGGATGTGGTTCATCATCTTGTCTATCTTTTGTCATGAATAGTAAATCAAGTACAAATTAATGTCCCTGATTTACCATTTGCATCTAAGAACCTTCTGTACCACTTGTAAATGTAATTAACTCAACATATCCAAGCATCTCAAAATTTAACCACAATTACCACTTGTAGGATCAAGATTACCACTTTGTAGATATCCAAAAACTACCAATTGTAGGAATATTACGTCTACATCGCCATTTTACCAATCAAAATACCGATTCCTGCTTCGCAATTACCCACCTGGAAGCTCCGGCGTAGTCCTTTCACCTGCAAAACATCCAAACATGAATCACAATCATTCAAACAAACATATCATAAACTAGAATGATGCCGATTCCTGATCCACGATATAAACTTGGGATCTCCGGCGTAGTCCTTCGACTATTCTGGGAAACAAACTTCCCTCCAAGTCTTCTCAGACTTGAGGACTTTCAACTCTTCAGTTGTAGGTTTGTATGTCGCCTTTTTAGTTGCGTAAAAGTATTTTACCCCTTTAGCTTTTCCACTCAACATTTTCCCAAATATCTTCTTAACATTCCCGTTGAATGTTTTCTCGATATCAAATTCTTTTTCATCATCATAAAATTGATTTGAAATTTCAATTTTTCCAATTTTCTTTTTAACCTCCTCAAACTTCAATGATGGAAGAACATCATCATTTTCTGAAATTTTCTCCATAACTTGTGGCTCTTCTGGCTTTGTGGAACCAGATTCATCGCCGACTTTTTCTTCTACCTTTTTAGCAACCCACACTTGGTTGTCATTTCCTTGTCTTTTGTAAAATTTTGTCTTTTTCTTTGAACATTCTCCAACTTCATTTTTCAAATTTTTAAAAATTTTGGATTTCTCAGATTTTTCTACAACTTTGTCTTTCATTTTCTGAGAAGCTCCCTGTTTTGCTTTGATATCTTTCGAACAATCCGATGCAATGTGACCAGCTTCATTGCATTTCAAACAGGTTTGAGTATTTCTTGGATGAAATACTCCAGTTCCATTCTTTCTCTTCTCAGCAAGAAACTCTTTGTTAGTTTGTTTCCAAAATGGTTTCTGCTGTTCATCTTCCGAGCTTCCACCTGTCACAAATTCAGTGTTTGAATTAGAATTTTTCTCATTTTTATGATTTTCTTGTGGAACAAAACCTAAACCTTTCTTTTTGTAGCTACGATTTTGGTTAGGTTTCTTTGGAAAACCAGGACCAGAATTGTAACCTTTTTTCTTGTTTAGACGTTGTTGAACTCTGGAAGTATATTTTTTAGGTTTATCAAAATTTTTCAAAACTTTTAATTCAGGAATATTAACCTCTATTAGTTTAAAAGTTTTGTTGATTAATTCTGTTTTGATACTCATTATCGGAAACTCTTTGTTGTAATATAATTTGTCAGAACCATTCAAAGTATACACAACTTCGAATGTTTCATCATTCAAATCTGCCTTTGATAACAAAAATTCTTTACTATAAGACCGTTTAACCGACGAATTTTGACTGTTGACAGACGAATTTGGCTTTTCAAACTCAGATTTTGACTCTGTCTCCTCATCAGTATCCAACACTTGATCGACCACCTTTTTGATTATTTCAGACTCATGATTAGTATCGGATGAGGTAAACGTCACATCAATGTTTTCTGGTAAGACGTCAGTTGTATCGGTTTTAAGCTGTATATTGACTGCTTTTGCAAGTTGTTCCTCATTTGGTTTCCTAGGTGAATACCCATCCCAAATTGGAGGCGGACACTTGTTATAGCTAACAGTTGTTTTCTTACCACAGTCTTTCTTTTCTTTCGGCTTCTCAGCTTGAAAAGCTTCCATACCTGCAACAGTTGGGTAAACACGATCAATAACATAATCAGAGGTAGAATAGCTCAACAATAACCTCCTAATCCTCTCATTTTCAATCTTTTCAGTTTCCAACTCTTGCTTCCATTTTGCACTTTCTTCAATGTAGAAATTTATAGCTTTTTGCTTCGACATTAAAGTTGCATTCATCATCGTCAGCGCCTGTTCTCTTTCTATGTTTGTCTTTTGGAGACCAGTTACTGTTTTGTTCAACACGTCATACGATTCTTTCACATAATTGAGATTGAACAATAACTGCTCTTTCTTTTTCTCATACTCAGCTATGATGTCGTCTTTTGCTGCACATTCTTTGCAGGCTTCCAAACACTTCTCACATGGCTTGACGACTTCAATAATCTTCTCAACTTCGATTGTTTTAATAACTTCAACCACTTTTTCTACTTCAATCACCTTTTCTACTTCTTTCACAAACTCACCAATTTTCTCAGCAACATTTTCAGCATTCTTAACATCACCTTCAGATTCAGATTGTTGTTCTTTAGCAGCTTGTTTCTCTTTCAGTTTCTCCATTCTTTCTGCAAAATAAAAATGAAAACTTTCAGGAGACATATGAGATTTTGCAATATTTATATGTTTCTCTTCCTCATCATCACTGCTACTATGATCTGGTGATTGATCAAAATGTACAGATTTTTCAGAATCATCATCAGATACACTAGAATCAGATGGTGTTTTGTCAAATACAACAGCCTGTTCTTGAACAGTTTCATCTTGTACAATTTCATCTGAATTATCTGAAACATCCCCAGAGTGTTCTGAGAGTCTATCAGTACTATCTGAACTTTCATCAGATGACACAGATTTTTCATTTCCACTTCTCACATTCTCTCCAATTGATCTCATCCAAGTAGCAAATAAATTTGGCTCTCGGACGATCTTTGCAATGAAAGCTTTAAAACCTCCCTTTTCATCCACGAACATATCCCAACTGAAACCTTCTGGTAGTTTCTCATCATCTTGATCGATAACACGTTCTGCTGTGGCTTCAGATGATATGTAATCACTCCAGCTGAAATCTACAACACATGCTCTTTTGGAATCTTCAATTTTTCTTCCATGAGCTGTCTGCGGTTCTTGGGATTGACCAACTTGTTGATAGATAGCTTTGCGGTAGTAATCATCTTTCCCGAATGGATTCTGTGCTCCGCTAGCTTCTCTTCCTTTGCACTCCCGCTTGAAATGGCCCTTCTCCCTGCATCGAAAACAAGTAACTTTAGATTTATCAAAACCTAAAGTAGAAACGTGTGCATCAAGAAAGTCATTTCTCCCGGTAATGGTTTTGAATTTCTCAGCCCGACGAAGAACACTCGCAAGACACCATTTGATATCCATAAGTTCCATTTCCTCGGCGTCTATTTGGTCGTAATCCTCTTTAGTGAGCATAGGATTTCCGATCCGACCAGCAACAAGACCTTCATAAGATAACAGAACTGAACCCAGAAGTGCCATGTGGTCTTTAGCAGTGTCTTCAGAGAAGCTTTGACCTTCTGGAAGGTTGAGAGCTATGTTGCACTGAATTATGTATCCATTTCCGGTTTTTGTACTCTGAGACTGAAAGCTTGTGTTAGTCTCTTTCGGATTCACACTCTGAAACGATGAAAACCCGCTGCTACTCTTGTTCGAACCCTGATCAGCTTTCTCAGATGAATCACCAGCACTGAAAGCGGTTTGAATTTTCGGACTTCTTTCAGTTTCAGAAACTGGAATACTACCTTTATAGTACATTTTAACATCTTGTTGACCACTAGGATTATTCATCCTCGCGATCTTTTGCTGCTCAAGATCCTGACTCTCAATTTTCTCAATAAACTGACCAATTGTAAGTTTGTCATAAACACCCGTGTTTTTCAGTATCATCAAATATGTTCCCCACTCTTTCTGAGGTAACGCGTCAGCCAACTTATCAACCCATTCCTCACGACCTTTTTCAACTCCCAACATCGATAACGAACGCACTAAGTGGCAGTATCTCTCAATTAGCTTTTTAGTATCCTCTCCCGGCAAACTGCTAAACAAATCAAATTCCTTTTTAAGCAATGCCTTCTTGCTTTTGATCATACTTTCACTACCCTCGAATTTTACTTTAAGAGCATCCCAAATTGATTTTGCAGTTTTGTCGTGTTGTAGCAGAATGAATATATCTTCTTTAATCGCCTGCTGTAACAAACTGATCATCATTTTTTCTGCTCTGTACATTGCACGTTCTTGTTCTGAGAATTCGGATATCTGTTTAATAACTTGCAACTCTGTTCGGGGTAATGTGTACTTTTCCAATATGCATTCCCACGATCTGAGATGATTTGCCTGAACCCAGTTTTCAAAGCGATCTTTCCACCCATAGTATTCTTCAATACTCGTCAGTTTCGGGGGTTTCTGAGTGGTTCCTGTCTCATTTTCCAGGTTCATAGCTTGAGCAATCGCGGTGGGTGATGATGATGTAGCAAAGGCGTTGTAAAACTCAGAATTCATGATGACTTGGCACGATTTTCAAGACACCTGACAGAAAAGCGATTCAACAATGAACAGATAAGCGAACCAAAAATATCCTTTGGAGCGATCCAGCACCAATGTCCTAAGAGCGGTCCAAAATGAGCGATCCAAACAAATCTTTGGAGCGGTCCAACAACAATATCAATTCGAGCGATCCAAGAATGTTCACAAGAGCGGTTCAAGAGTAAAATTTCGAGCGGTCCAGCAACTTTCCTTGGAGCGGTCCTAAAATGTGTACTTTGGAGCGATTCAAAAATCAAAACTGTATGAATAAGCGGTCCAAAACAGTGAATTACGAGCGGTTCATGATGACGTCATTCGAGCGGTCCATATTACGAACAAGTTTTGAACTGTTTATAAGCTCAATTTTGGTCTGAAACTTCCAAGGGTTTTGATGCGTGTCAGTGTGTATATAATTTAGATGTATATTTAAGCCGCTTTTTTACACTTTTAGCCAAGTTTTAAATTTATAAAACACGATATTTACTAACACTAAACACACATATGGGCAAGTGCACCCATCGTGGACGTAGTATAGTGTTGGTAAGATACCGAGGTCGTCCAAGGACACAAGAGCTTTTAATACCGGTTTATCCTCAACGTCTAATCAAATCAAAAAGTGAGAAAAATGTTTTAAACTAAGAAAAATAAAAACTAACTAAATGCTGAAAATAAAAATAAAATAAAAACAGATAGACAAGATGAATCACTTGGATCCGACACGTGTATTAGTATAACCGTTGATTATTTTCGCACTTTTGCACTTGTTTAAGAGATTATCTTAGTTATTGTAGTAGGCCCCTCTTTTGAAGGCGACGTTACCCTCAACCCAGTAGTTTGAGTCAGCAAGGATACAATCCTAAAGGGTCGGATTATTGAAAGATAATGAATTAAGTTATTAATGCAAATTATGGTAGGCCCCGCTTTTGGCGGTGATGTTACCCTCGGCTAAGTAGTCTGAGTCAGCAGGGATACAGTCCTAAATAGCCGGGTTATAGTATTAATAGTAGTTAACTTATGAGGGGGTCAAAGAGTTTGGATCCCCGCCATCCAATACCTATGGGCATTGAAGGAGATCCTACTAAATTTGACCCAGGTCCCAATCAGGACCTCTAAACGCTGAACAAGGGCAAGACCCTTACCAAACCGTTCCCTTAACCCCCGACCAGGTAGCCAACATACCTCCATATAGACCGTGGAGATATGAACGGTGAAAATCTTTTATTTTATATAGACAGTAAAATAATGCCAAGACACCACGGACAAACGATAAGGAAAGATCACCTTCAACATAAGTAACTAGTTATTAAAGTCATTAATACAAAACCAAATAAAAAGTGCAAAAGATTAAAAATAAAAAGTATTATACTAAACACTTGTCTTCACCAAGTGATGTAAGAGACTTAGGCAAACATGGCCTTGATTGTCAAGAACTCTTACGATCAATCTTGGATCCCGAGACGACTCACACACTCTACGATGGACAATGGATGATGGTGGTGGATGATGGTGTTATGGTGGTGGTGGGTGGTGGATGAAGTGTGAGAGAGCTGGTGTGCCAAGGGATGAGAGAGAATGAAGCCAAGCTCCTCTATTTATAGGCTGAACAGAAGGCTGGACACGGCCCCGTGTCCGCTGGACACGGCCCCGTGCCCGTCTGACATTCTCTCTCTTCATTAATTGTAATTGCGAATTACAATTAATGCGCCTGCTGTACTTTCACCACGCCCCCGTGCCCGCTGGACACGGCCCCGTGGTGGGCAATGGAAGCTTCTACTGGTTTGTCTTTTCTGCTGCTTCCTGGGCACGCCCCCGTGTTCGCTGGACACGGGGCGTGTTCAGACTCTGTTTCTTCTCCTTTGCCTTGGGAGGTGCCGTTGAGGGTCCGGGCAGTCTACTTTTGTTCCTTTTCTTGTATTTATGCTAGAATTAGCTGTCTTTTTGCTTCTTTTGTGATCTTGAGCTCATTTCATCCTGAAAATACAAAAGGAAGACAAAAACACTCTTTTTCCAACATTAGTACTTAAAAAGGGTTAGTTTTATGCCTTAATTGATGTGATTTATATGTTGCATTTTACACACATCAAATACCCCCACACTTGAACTTTTGCTTGTCCTCAAGCAAAACTCTTTAAATTTGGCTTACACTCCCAAATGGAATAGGTAGAAGAGAAGTTTTAGCTTGTCCTAGAGTGTCGGGAATCCAAGGTCTTTATAAGTTTTATTTTTATTTATTTACAATCCTATTCGTTATGATTTATTTTGAACTTTTCATAAGATAAATTACTTATTTGGGCATAGCATGCCTTATTAAAATTCCATTTATATACAAGTTCACATACCTCACGGGAGATCACTCAACACTCGGCCGAAGGTGCATATTTTTAGTGAATCACTCGAGAGCGGCATGGAACTTACGCCTTCCATAGGCTTGCCAAGCAATCAATCCTCCTCCTTTTTAACTTTTTTTCCTTTGTAAATATCAAGAGGACTTTTGGGGTGAAGGGTTAGGCTTGGGTAAAAGGTGGGTGGTTGGGTTAGTGGTTAGTAAAAAGGGCGAAAATCGTAAAAAGCGTCAGTTTTCGTGAAGTACCTTGTTTTTAGTGACTTTTTATTTTGAAGTATTTCTCCAAACAAGCTTTTATATAGCTTTTGTTTGTTTTTGACTTCATCACTAATTTTTTTTTTTAGATCGTCACATAAAAAGGTGAGTTTACGAAAAAGCGAGCTTGTTACTAAAATAAAGGGTGAAAAATAAAAATGTTTTTTGGTGGGTAAAAAGGGTTTTGGGGTAATGAAATGAAAGGTTTAGGCTCAAAGGGGCTATCTAGGGGGATTTTGGGTAGGTAAAAAAAAATGAAAAATAATGGTTTTGAAAGAAAAATGGTTAGTCCTAATGCCTCCATCATTTACTTACTTGGGTTTAAGTTGGTAAGGATCGGGAATGTATCGTCGTGGCAAGTTCTAGATTTGTAAGAACCAAGCGGCTATTCACACAAGAAACGAAAAATGAGCATTTAATCTAAATATGTATATTTTTATGCTCAATAAAGGCTCAAAACTCACTTTTGTGGGAATGGGTTTTTAATGTGATCAAGTATATATATTCGAATTTTTAACTAGACTTGTTATGCCCTTTCATAATTTTCTTATGTTGGTTCTTTTTTTTTTTTATCACGACGCTATCGGTTGTAAACTTGTAAAAATATAACCTTTTTAGAACTTGTTATTCCAACTTAAACTAAGACAAGTAAATAAAAAAAAAATGAAAAAGTTTGTGAAAAAAATTTGGGGTGTTTAGCGGTTCCAATAGAGTTTTGTGTAAGGCTTTTGTTTAGGATTTTGCAAAATTTCAAGGTTTTAGCATCCCCCCCACACTTAAATTACACATTGTCCTCAATTTGTCCAAAAATAAAGTTTTTGGTTGATTAGAATGTGTAAAAGTGGGTTTAAAAGCAAAGTTTTGTGTTACTGGCATTCTGGACACGGCCTCGTGTTGACCGGGCACGGCCGCGTGGTCAAGTGCCAGTAACAAAAATTAGAGAATTGAAACAGAAGCCTGGACACGGGGGCGTGTCCGCTGAACACGGCCCGTGTCCAGTTACCTGAACTGGGTGATTTTCTGCAGGGGCTCAGCACGGGGCCGTGTTGGTTGGGCACGGCCCGTGTTGAGCCTTCTGTGATGGAGATTTTTGTCGGGTTGCTCTGTTCTTCGTGCATGGTTCCATTTTTCTCGTTCCCTTTTTCATCCATTACCACCATGAGTGGGTTTTATTCTCAAAACAACCATCAATCTTAAAAACCATCATAACATTACTAATCATAGAGAGACATTACATAAAGATAAAAGTTACATAAATATTAAACTTATGGAGTTCTAGCCCTATGTTTTATTTTAATTTAGCAAAATTTCCAAGAAGCTACTAATCTTGGTTAGATAAGGCTTTTTAGAACTCCTACTTCCGGGTGTGGTTCTCCTCATATGTCGGTAAGCCACTCCTCTACCTCCCTTGGAAGGAGAAAAGAGGGCTCGTTCGCATTAGTTTGAGGAGTTTCAACTTCCGCTGGAACTTCTTGTGGGTTTTCCATGGGAGGCTCTGCGGGAAAGTCTTCCCACCCGGTAGGGTTGTTAACACCGAGTGCCACGTTCCAGTCTTGTTGTGGAAGGACTGGTTCCATAGGAGGTGCTACCAAAATGTTTAACCTTTGGTGCAAAAGGTTAATCTCTTGGAAGCTGCTTTCAAGTCCCATTGTAAGATCGTTAATACGGTCAATGAGGACCTCCTCTACTGACGTCATTTCGTCGAGAGCTTCCCTTAGTGCTATCACGTAGTGCACAAGTGTAGCTTCAACGGAGGGCCTCCTTCCCCTTCGGCTGTTTGAGGAATGAACGGATGATGTTTCGCTGTTTTCACTCGCCATTCTACGAAAAATAAACCAAAAGCAGTTTATATGACGAAACAGTTTCTGGACACGGCCCCGTGCTCATTGAGCACGGCCCCGTGTTCATCTTTCTGCAGAATTTTGGTGCAAGGAATCTTGGGTTTTTAAGTTATTTTCTGAGTTTATGCAAGCTTTTTGATAGTAAATAACTCTAAACAATGTTACATAACATGTTTTTACCAAGATTCCATGATCAAAACTCATTGTTCCCTACCACAAAGATTGAAAATTTAAACTTTTTATGGTAGTTCTTGAAGAAAGATGAAGAAGAAGGAAATGTCTAGAAGAGGAAAGGACAAGATGGGTTGTTGGAAACTTCTTTTAGACTTACCTAGGATTGTTTGAGAGAAGATTCCTTCAAATCTCTGTCCCAAGTTGGTCCAAATGTGCAGGATTTTTGGCTGCATTTATAGAAAACGACAGCCTGCTGGACACGGCCCCGTGTCCGCTGGACACGGCCCCGTGTGCAGACAAAATTCTGACACAGTTTGTCCGTATTCTGACGTTCTGATCAGAAGGGAATCTTGTGGTAGACACGGGGGCGTGTTGGCCGGGCACGGCCCCGTGTCGGAAAGCTGTTTTATGAAGTTTTGTCTCTACTAAGGAGCTAATCTATATCGGGTGGCTCTTGACTTGTTGGAACAACCCCAAAGTGCCTAAGATACCTTAATTGTCCTATACTAAGGCGAGAACGCAAGAGGTTATCGGTGAGGGTAATTCCTATTTTCATTCTAGGTGGACAAGTCCAACCCTTTCCCGGGCTCTCGTTAAAGAAGGTGTATGCCGAATCGCTCAGGTCTATGTATGCACCGAACGAGGTCGATGGGGAGTCCTTCACGGCACAATCGGCACAGGGACGACTATCGTCCACGTCTTTTCTAGGTAAGAAGGTATTTTCGGGAGCAACGAGGTTGTCGGAATGCGGTTCCAACATTTCCTCATGGTCATCATCTTGGGATGGATCTAAAAAATCCTTCCTAAGTTCTTTTGACCAATTGAGAAGTAGTTCTTCTAGTTGAAATAACTCGTCAAGGAGCATTTCTCCTAGAATATCTGGCTGGGCGCATTCGAGGGAGAAATAGTGCTTATTTTTACTTTCGCCCCTCTTAAGGTTACAAGGAATCGGTGGGTCTATATAGTGGGGCCTATAAGTGAGAAAAAAACATTTTAATTCCTCATGTTCGCCTCCACATATTCGACACCATAAACCATAAGAGTGCCGAAAGTAAAAAGAATTACTATCACTCATGTTTGTGTCAGAAATTACCAACCGCCGGGATCTAACGGTTCTGTTTTCAGCAACTGAATCTTGGGCACGGGGGCGTGTTGAGTGGACACGGCCCCGTGTTCAGCCTACTGTCTGACTTAAAACAGGATTGCCAGTTCCAATGATTGAGCACGGGGCGTGTTCAGCGGGCACGGCCCCGTGTTGAGCTCTGCAGAAGCTAAAAATCTAAGAAAAATCCTAAAAAAAATTAAAGAAAAATAAAAATATGATTAGGCCGTTGATTCCTAACTTTCTTAAAATCCTTGTGTCCCCGGCAACGGCGCCAAAAACTTGATGCGTGTCAGTGTGTATATAATTTACATGTATATTTAAGCACCTTTTTTACACTTTTAGCCAAGTTTTAAATTTATAAAACACGATATTTACTAACACTAAACACACATATGGGCAAGTGCACCCATCGTGGACGTAGCATAGTGTTGGTAAGATACCGAGGTCGTCCAAGGACACAAGAGCTTTTAATACCGGTTTATCCTCAACGTCTAATCAAATCAAAAAGTGAGAAAAATGTTTTAAACTAAGAAAAATAAAAACTAACTAAATGCTGAAAATAAAAATAAAATAAAAACAGATAGACAAGATGAATCACTTGGATCCGACACATGTATTAGTATAACCTTTGATTATTTTCGCACTTTTGCACTTGTTTAAGAGATTATCTTAGTTATTGTAGTAGGCCCCTCTTTTGAAGGCGACGTTACCCTCAACCCAGTAGTTTGAGTCAGCAAGGATACAATCCTAAAGGGTCGGATTATTGAAAGATAATGAATTAAGTTATTAATGCAAATTATGGTAGGCCCCGCTTTTGGCGGTGACGTTACCCTCGGCTAAGTAGTCTGAGTCAGCAGGGATACAGTCCTAAATAGCCGGGTTATAGTATTAATAGTAGTTAACTTATGAGGGGGTTAAAGAGTTTGGATCCCCGCCATCCAATACCTATGGGCATTGAAGGAGATCCTACTAAATTTGACCCAGGTCCCAAGCAGGACCTCTAAACGCTGAACAAGGGCAAGACCCTTACAAAACCGTTCCCTTAACCCCCGACCAGGTAGCCAACATACCTCCATATAGACCGTGGAGATATGAATGGTGAAAATCTTTTATTTTATATAGACAGTAAAATAATGCCAAGACACCACGGACAAACGATAAGGAAAGATCACCTTCAACATAAGTAACTAGTTATTAAAGTCATTAATACAAAACAAAATAAAAAGTGCAAAAGATTAAAAATAAAAAGTATTATACTAAACACTTGTCTTCACCAAGTGATGTAAGAGACTTAGGCAAACATGGCCTTGATTGTCAAGAACTCTTACGATCAATCTTGGATCCCGAGACGACTCACACACTCTACGATGGACAATGGATGATGGTGGTGGATGATGGTGTTATGGTGGTGGTGGGTGGTGGATGAAGTGTGAGAGAGGTGGTGTGCCAAGGGATGAGAGAGAATGAAGCCAAGCTCCTCTATTTATAGGCTGAACAGAAGGCTGGACACGGCCCCGTGTCCGCTGGACACGGCCCCGTGCCCGTCTGACATTCTCTCTCTTCATTAATTGTAATTGCGAATTACAATTAATGCGCCTGCTGTACTTTCACCACCCCCCGTGCCCACTAGACACGGCCCCGTGGTGGGCAATGGAAGCTTCTACTGGTTTGTCTTTTCTGCTGCTTCCTGGGCACGCCCCCGTGTTCGCTGGACACGGGGCGTGTTCAGACTCTGTTTCTTCTCCTTTGCCTTGGGAGGTGCCGTTGAGGGTCCGGGCAGTCTACTTTTGTTCCTTTTCTTGTATTTATGCTAGAATTAGCTGTCTTTTTGCTTCTTTTGTGATCTTGAGCTCATTTCATCCTGAAAATACAAAAGGAAGACAAAAACACTCTTTTTCCAACATTAATACTTAAAAAGGGTTAGTTTTATGCCTTAATTGATGTGATTTATATGTTGCATTTTACACACATCAGGTTTGTCTTGGTACTATAATGCATAGTTTGTGAACTTTTGAACGAATTTCAACCGTGAAATCTCCTGGAAATGAGAAAAGAAGGTGTAGAAGTGAGAAGAAATAGTGAAATCCGGCTATAATCTGCAGAAAACCTCCAACCAAGCTCTGATACCACTTGTAAGATCGTATGCTGACCCAAATGAGTCGTTCAGAGGTTTACTCTTGCAATTCAGATGCGGAATAATAAGAAAAGCAAGTAGATATAGCTTGTTCTTTCTCCTAACTGTCTTTTGTATTGATTAGAAACGATTTACAGCTCGATCTTCACACCGGCAGAGCTTCGGCGTGGAATACAATGACTCGATACCTAGAATCGCTCAAGACCCTCCTATATATAGAGTTTTGGATCCGCTCATGTGGACATGTGACACATGAGCGGTCCAGGACTTGTACATAAAAGCGACCCATGATGACACATAAGCGATCCAACCCTCTAAAGACCATATGAGCGATCCTAGCTCCTAACACCTATACTGACTCTCGTTTTCTCGTATAACGTGCCCTATTCTATACAATACAATGCAAGACCTGATCCTAGACACTTAGACGGAATCAACAGATGTAGTGCACCAACAGACTCCCCCTCAGATGTTGATGGAGTCGTCAACACATCTTGATATCAAAACTGTGTCTTCACATCTTCAGACTAGATCAGTCTCTGGGCTTCCTCTTCTTTCAATCTTCAGACTCCCCCTCTCGATTTACTGGTATTCTTTTGTTCTTCAGTAACATCCTCAGGATCTTTGTCTGGCATTCAAACACTCTAATTCTCTTGATCAGATCTCTTGATTCCTTAAGTTCATCAGCATCATCAGTTTGACATGATCTTCAGAATCAGAATCTGATCTTCATAGACTTTTAGAATCGAATATCCTGGCTCTATCAAAAATCTTTAGCATTAATTTCTGAGATCGAAACCTGGCTACCTGCACAATCTTAACCCAGAAATAAATTTTCTAACTTTATCACATATCAGATACCTCTGCACCAATATATGACTCCCCTCAAAACAACCTATGATGAACCACTTGAAGAAGGTTAGATTTATCAAAAACAATTTGATTTATACACACACTCCCCCACAAATATTTCTCATCATGTTCAGCATTTGGAATTTTGAAAATCAGTTTTCCAACGTCAGTTTGTCGAAAATCTTTTTGATTTTTTTTCAAAATTTAACCTAAAACATATTAAAATCTTTTTGTATTTTCTGAAAGATAATACCTGACACCACTTGAAAAACAAAAACATAAAGAAATAAAATATTTACAGACAATATTTTTGTGAGTTCGTGCAAGAGGATCATATCAGTTTATGAGACCAATCACCAACACCATTAAGCTTGATTTCATTTTAAGCTTTAAACAATTTACCTAGATTGTCAGTGTGTTTGTCCTCTTAAATTCTCAACACAATTTTCAATCAATACGAGATACGATATTAATGTTTTAGAGACTTAAACTTAATTGTGTATCACTCCACTTGAATATACTCCCGTATCCAGATCCCAAATATTCAGTCTTACAGGTGAGTATACCACAGCTGATATCTGTAAAGGGGTTAGGTGCGAAACCGTGAGAGCTCAGGTCAGAACTTCCGTTCAGCAGAGAGATGACGGCTCGACTTTTGGTGGGTCCCCTTTAGAGGATCTTTTTGCATTTCAACAGCAGCGACTATCAATTTTATTGTTTCATCAGCATGCTGAGGGCGAAGCTTATGTTGCAAAGCTTTAGCAAAACGTATTATCCAGGGACTAGGTCAGAACTTCCATTCAGCAGAAGTCCCGGGATAATACCCCAGATATCACTGAGTATAAAGACCTAGTATTTCAGAATACGGGACCTTTCAAACAAGATTTCGGGGGTTACCCATATATTCAAGAATAGTTACCCACGAATTAAGCAAGTTTGAATTAGGTTTATATCTCGTTTCAATTTACTAAATGTGCGAAAATCTACTGACACATCCGCAGTAAGATTGTTTATCACATTTTGACTTTCCAATTCTTTAGCGTGCTGTGATAGTCCACTGATGTACTATCATTTCCTCTTTTTCGCAACAAAACTCAATTTTTAATTTTATCATGTTTTTGGCTTTTTCAAAATTTTCAAATGTTTTTGGATATTCTGAAATTTCCCTACCCCCCCCCCCCCTTTTTTTTGAGAATGCATTTAGAAGTTTGATTTGATCAGGTAATTCATATGTACATTGCAGAACTGAAACTGAAAGTAACCAACTTCAAACCTAACTGACCAATGAACCCTAAATTAACTACTGTACATTTCAAATTAACAGATACAATCATCAAATCATTCAAATCGAGCATCAAATTCACACAATCCAAACCATCCAGATCGAAAATTACCAGACGAGATTGTGCTTCATTCCTAATCCATGCTTTCCATGAACACATCCAGGTTTGTTGTACTGATTAGCCAATCGTTTCGACTTTTTCATCTTCGGATACGCTCTTTTCCCCAATTTCCTCATCCTCTGCCTTTCGAACTTATTATTCAACCATTTCGGCACCAATTCATCATCCAAATCCTCCTCATCAACATCAACATCATCATCTTCTTCGTACGGATCATCTTCACCGTAGATCAAACCACCGTCTTTCACAACCGCATCATCATCAACCGTTCGATGACTGTCATCGATTTCACAAGCGATTTTCACTTCCTGATTATGACGACCGTTTTCGATTTCATATGCGTCTCTAACTTCCTGATAGTGATAACTGATTTCATCTACAAGAGACTGCATCGATATATCAGAAGACGGAGATCCGTACGGTTGTCGAACAAGATCATCGACATCCGACGCAACTTCTTCGTCTCCGACGTCATCGTCGGTGGTGGTGACGTCACCGTAGGAGAAGTCTCCGTCGTCGGAATCGGACGGATCAACAACCTGCCACGAATCAGAGTCGGAAACGTCAACATCAGCATCGATCGATTCGAAGGCTTCTCCGGTGAACGATGACGTCATAACAACAACAAAATAGTGAAATCCGGCTATAATCTGCAGAAAACCTCCAACCAAGCTCTGATACCACTTGTAAGATCGTATGCTGACCCAAATGAGTCATTCAGAGGTTTACTCTTGCAATTCAGATGCGGAATAATAAGAAAAGCAAGTAGATATAGCTTGTTCTTTCTCCTAACTGTCTTTTGTATTGATTAGAAACGATTTACAGCTCGATCTTCACACCGGCAGAGCTTCGGCGTGGAATACAATGACTCGATACCTAGAATCGCTCAAGACCCTCCTATATATAGAGTTTTGGAACCGCTCATGTGGACATGTGACACATGAGCGGTCCAGGACTTGTACATAAAAGCGGCCCATGATGACACATAAGCGATCCAACCCTCTAAAGACCATATGAGCGATCCTAGCTCCTAACACCTATACTGACTCTCGTTTTCTCGTATAACGTGCCCTATTCTATACAATACAATGCAAGACCTGATCCTAGACACTTAGACGGAATCAACAGATGTAGTGCACCAACAATGTGTGTCCCCGGTATGTAGCAATAAGGAAAAACAGATCAAATAATGTGTAGCTAATACATTAATAAGTGACATGGCCTAGGAAGCACTCAAACCTGTATGCGTATTTTGTACCGGCCCCTCCGGCGGAACGACATAGTCACCACATGCAGCCACACGCAGGCCCATGGGTGGGGCTCGCAACACCCAATAGATCTATCACTCATGCCCCTCGGTCCTCATACAAGGATTAATGGTCTTAAGACAATAGCCTACCCATTCACGTGATCTAGCAGTACATTCCTTAGCTAATCATACCATGTATAAAACGTTTGTAATCAGTATGTAACATGTATTTCACCCCCGAAGTTGTAAAACTGAAAACAATTAAAAGAAAAGGGGGACATGAACTCACTGTTTTGCGTCTTCATATCCAATGTAACTCGAAGCTTCCACTAGAACGCATGACTACCTACATTCGTATTACGGTCTGTTAGACGAGCGGGTCGTGCCTTGTCCTAGTATTGATTAGTGCCTTTGATAGTATTCCAAGTATGTAATTTATTTGTTAAAATAATCAATATTTTAACTCTAAATTATATTTATAGATTATGGAATATTTGTAAATCAATATTTTTGTGGTAATACTTTATTCTTCTCAAGTATTTATATCCATATCTCCTTCCCAAGGATGGGGGGGGGTTATCTCATACATGTGTATCTGTATTTTTGTATGTGTGTATTTAGCCATGTATTGGCGTCGTACTCCGGTGCATTATTCCCATTAAAATATACCGATATATTCCCAATATATGTTTCAAGTCCCGCTTCGGAAAATATATTTAGTTTATTTGTCCATCAATAACGTATTCCCGAAATATATGTATTTTTCTCAAAAATAATATATTTTTACTTCCTTAGTTTCCAAAATAATATTTTACCCAAAATATATGTATAAGAGCATTTCCTGGAATATTTCATAAGTTACGTTTTCTTGTTCGGTTTCACAATACCAAGTATGTAACTTAAATATTTTATTCCTTGATGTTTTTGGTATTATTTTGGAGTTGTAAATGTCAAAATATTTTATTCCTTGATGTTTTTGGTATTAAATGAAGATTCAAGAGACTTACTACTAGCTTTTAAGCTAGGGAAGATCAAGAGTAGAAAGGAGGTGGTTAATAGCAAATAGAGGAGGTCCTTAAGCTTCCGAGAGCACCAAGTTTCGTTGTACACCTTGTAGCACCTTTGTATGCTTGTGGATTGGAAGAAGAAGTTTGAATGAGAGTGATGGTGGTGTGGTTTGGGGTCGGCCGAAAGAAAGAATGAAGGAAGAGAAAAGTGTGGGTGTTTAGTGATGAAGATAATATGAGTGAAAGTCTTGTGGTTATATAAATAAATCTCCAACATCCTTTTTTACCCATTAGTCTAAATGTCTCATTAGTACATGGCAAATCCATTAAACAATTAGATAAAATCAAGGGGTGTCCCCACTTGTGCATAACCGGTTTGGGGGGGGGGGGTTGGTTTAGTTGGGATGCAATGGTTAGTTAGTTTAGCTAGTTAGAAGGTTAGGTGATTAGTTAGTGGTTTAGGTGTGTTATGTAATATATAGTGTGTTAGGGTGTTCGGGGAGCATAACTAGCTTAATAAAAGTGAAACAATGTATTTGTCAATATTTTTGTGTTCCGGGTAATGTCCGGTTGTTCGGTTTGATACTGTTCCGTTAAAGTGCTTAATTAATCCGTAAAGTGTCTTTTATATGACTTTTAGTGACACAATTAATTCCCGGCACTTAGGAAAGCATATAGGAACATTCTGCCCTATTTTTGGCACATTACTAGCATTTTAAATGCTGAATTTTGTTAAAAGATGCAGAATTCTGCATTTAGAGTGGGTTTTAGGCACTTTCCGGCACCTAAACTATCACCTAGTGACGCAGTTTTATGGTCCTTACTTCCCTTCACTCCATACTAGTGTAGTATCCCGTCTCTGGCTCATATTAGCCTCAAAACGTTGTCTGTCTATGTGTTTGCATTGTCAGCATGTTTATGAGTTATCCGCTCAGTGTGCTAACTGTGCTTTGTGCATCAAGTATGTCACTAAAGTTTGTGTGTAATAAATGGAGTGACAGTATGAAATGTGATGCATATGTATGTATGATACAGAAATCAGTAAGCAATTTACGTCATCAGTTTTAATCAAGCACAGTCATTAAGCACGTAATTAAAATTAATTAATTGTACGGATGCATGCAAATTTGACAGTTGTCACACCTGTTTTTACAATTTATTGTCTTCAAACTATGAAACATAGATGATAACGACACGTCGAAGACGTAGGTACCAGTTCTCCATCGTTCAAGGGCGAAAATTACTCCATCAGCGAATTTGTGTTTCTCGTCACTGTAAACTAATTAAAAATGACTATTAGTTGGAGATTAACAAAGCAGTCCGAAAAGTTCCAACAATAAACACCTTGTCAACAAATTATAATCAACCACCTATATAGCATGCTTGTTGGTGTCCAATTCATAACAAAATTCATGTTAATTTTTGTCCCCGATATTTCCACATATTACCGGTGGGGAGTATCGTGACGTAGTTGATATCATCATGGTCAAATAATCACAGTTCAATGCACAGCGGAAGTCTAAAGTAAATATATTACAAACCAATTCAAAAGTAACATCAAATATTACAAACGGATTGTAAGATGGATCCACAGGCGGATCTTAAAACAGAAATATAAACATTGTTCAACAGACTTTAGACATTTAGAACTTGCAAGATTCCTTATTAACGCCCTGAGCTCCCAGCCAATTACGTACAGTACCTGTCACTTAATATTTTTGGAAAATACGTCAGCTTACACTGGTAAATACAATTAACTGACTCTTTTGAAAACATTTATGAAAATTGATTTGAATGCACAAGGCACAAATATCCTTTTATAACTTGGGATAATTATATAAGAATAATCTTGTGTACAGATTTACATGTTCGTTATACATTCAGGGCCTGATGTAGAAACCAAGTCAAGATTAACAGACACACCACAAGTATAGGCCCACAAGAGAGTGAGATACCGTTTTTCCAACGCAACTGTCAGGTGTATGCCTACACCCCGTGCTGAAGACGTGGCCATTTCTCAATAATGATGCCAAGGATATCCGGGACATGGTCATTAACCCTCAAAGGCTTTGTTTCAAACAAGACAGATTAAAACAGGTTACCTCAATAATTTAACCACTAATCTATTAAACATTCAATACCCGACCAAGCGGTATTATTATAATACCGTATCCCAAGCCCGTATAGGAAAAATAAGTTAAAAGTATTTACCGGAGCTAAAATGTAATTTTATTCTCAGCCGTATATTCAAATCAGCAAGCACAAGTACCTCTACTGGGGCTCTCAATCTGGAACGAAGGTTTTATTAACCTATTAGATTCCTATCGGGTCTTATTTAAGTTGTAACTTAGACCGATTAGTTTTAAGGAAAGGTTTAAGGTTCGAAACGCAAGATTAAGCGAAGACCGGATTAGAATGTCATTTAGACCCGACAAGTATGAAGACTTGTATAATATGGGTAAACCAAAAACATTCTAGATTTTGAAGTAAAAATGATAAGGTTTGACCCGTTTCGGTTAATTTATGCAAACTAGTTACATAAACCGTACCGAATGCGAAAATGCATAACGGGTAACCAAATGAGTCATGAACATGTTTTACAAGTTAATGTGCCTTAAATATGTTGTGATATCAGTAGGATACCTTCCATTATGCCCAAAACGGATTTAAAGTCAATTTAACCCCCGTAGGGGTATTTTGGTCATTTTAAAGATTATAAAAGAGGTTAAATGACAATTTGAGGTTCTGGTCTAAAATGATCAGTAAAAATATTTATTTTAATAAGTTATATCAGTAGGATATCATATATATGTGAAATATATCATTTATGGCCAAACTATGCACCGTAGGGGCATTTTGGTCATTTCACATACGTTAAAGGGCAAAATTTGGAAATCTAAGTTCATAACATCAGTAGGTAACAAGCTTTAGGTGCCAAATATGGTTTTAAACCATACTATGCGCCTAAATAGCATAAAAGTCGGTACTTGACGGTATTCGGATTAAATAAGTATATCTGAGATTTTGAACAGCCTTTACTGTTTAAAATAATTTATTTAGTATATAAAATCAGTAGAAAAAGGTTTGATATGTAAAGGATGTGTAAAACTCATTTTATTAGTAAAAAGGGCAGAACCATCAATTACCGAGTCAATGCAAGAACCCTATGTTATGATCAGTTTAAAATTCAACAAAAATCTTCAAAAATCCCTAAATATTATATTACATCAGTGGGCAAAAGGTTTGGTGTCAAAATTTGGGTTTAAATAGGTTTTATGCCGAAAATGCCGTTTAATTAATAAAAAGCTTCCAAATTACGATATTGAGCATAACTCCTAATTTAGACCTCAAACTGATGTCAAATTTTTAGGACATGTTTATAAATCAGTAATAAAGCTTTTTGTCCTCTCACATTTTCAAAAATCTCGTTTTAATGTCAAAAGGGCATAATGGTCAACTTTTAAGCAATTAACAGAAACATGTAATGAACTAGGATTTCTATGGAACCAAGTTGTATAACCTTGGAGGGTTATACTCATATATAATACGGTCCTAAAGGAATCCTAAGGCATATTTAAACTAAGCTAAATCGGGTCAGAACTGAAAGTCAAATCAAAAGTCAACTTTTGCGACTTTCGGTTCCGAACTGAGCCTAAACTCAGAGTTGTCGGGTTGAACATGCCTAGACACGTTCAATTAATATTTACCAAGTTATTAAAGTGACAAAACTGATTTTATTGCCTTTATATCATTAGTTCTGAATTTTTTTTAAAAACCGACTTGTTTAACTTTTGTTTAATTACTTTGACCCGACAATTAACTAAGCAAACGTGGTAATTAGGAGGTGCCCTTTTGAGGTTTTAATACCTACCAAATTACGATCACGTAGCCATGTTCGTTGCGAACAATGGCTCGATCATTTAAAAGTCAAAGCGCTTATCGTGAACGCTTGACTTTTCGGCTTTAAGAGCCAAACAATTGAACTAAGCACGAAAGGAACATTTACGAGTGGTCCTTAGGACAGAAGGAGGTTCCCAAGTTGATCAGGATCCTCTTGAAATCAGAGATATAGCAGATTTGGAAAGATGGTGTGCTTGAACAAATGAAACCCACCATCTATTTATAGTTTTCGGGAAGCTACGGATGAGTGCCAAGTGTCGGAAGGGTTAACAAGATTATAACAAGTGTAAAATGATTTTACAAATCAGTGGACAAGCCCCTAGATTGAGATATGTGAATAAGGAAACCAGATTTGACGAAAAACCAGCAACAAAAACCAGTTTCTGCTAACTGTTCTGTCTTTGCGGCCCACGTAGGATATCTATGTGGGCTTACGCGGCCCGCCTAAGCTTCAGGTCCAGCCACAAGTTTGGCAGAATTGCTGAAATGGTCCCTGTCTTCATGTAAATGCATTTCTGAGACATTTAAGGCCCGTTAGGCCATTTTTAAGGCTCTACAATGATGCCTAAACATAGGGAACATAAAACATGCTCAAAAATGTGTCGGATGTCAGTTCGTTTGGTCGTACGGTTGCGTTGTTCGGCTAATTACGACGAAACACGAACGGATGCGAAAAACGATCCAAATTACGCGATGAATGGAATTTTATCATGACAAACACTAAAATAAAATATTTTAGTGATTACATAAATTTTTTGGATGTTTGGATATATTAAGAACGTAAGATTTGCGCGAAAATGCAAACTTATGCACTTTTTGACGCTTTTAGTCCCTATTGATCAAATAAGTTTATTTTTGCGCACCAAACACCTCTAAGCCGATTTCTATGCTATGTAAAGGATATTTAGGGCATGTTTAACTTATGATCATATTCCGGAAGGTTCGATACCATATGAATTGGTATACTTTTGCAGTTTGACGCAATTAGTCCCTCTAATGCGCAAACTTGCGCATATCATCGTTTAATAGCATCAAAGCCTTATCTAACCCATATAAGGCACCCTTGAGAGTATTATAAAACATCAGGATGCTTCGGGTTCGTAAAAAGGTCATTCAGAGGTATAATTAAACATATTGACGCTTTTAACCCCTTAAACTTGCAAAGTTGCGCGTAACGTCACTTAAAGGCATAAAAACCTTAGACGGCCAATAATTGGCATTCCCGAGAGTATAATCAATATCATGAAGCTCCGGGTTTGTTAAAAGATCATTCAGAGGTAAGAATTAACATGTTGACGCTTTTAACCCTTCATCGCGCAAACTTTCGATTAATTACGCAAACGACTACTCTTGATCAACAAGTGGCTCATATATGAATAGGAACACCGTGTAACATCATTTGAAGGCTTATACTTAAGTACGTTGACACTTTTAGTCCTTTCGCATTCAAAGTTTTCGATTTTCTGAAAAATTATTCCCTTAAATTCAACTTTTGACTTTATTAGGGTTTATTACATGTGTCAATACATCATTGGACGTGATTTTACGAGGTGTTACATCCTCACCCCCATTAAAAGAAATCTCAACCTCGAGATTTGCTCAAAAGATGGAAGTACTTTCTGTCTTATAATGGACTTAATCTTCCACAGCATATTTGGGGCCCCTCCAGGCACCCAAGATGTTCTTTATAATAGGTACATGTATCCTTTTGGAGCTTCTAATCTTGTCGATCCTCAATCGATGCTGATTTCACCACAACTATAAGTATTAATCGGCCTATCATTATTGTGGCAATGCTCTTGACCTATTGTCTAACCATATCTTTAAATCACAAGTGTGGAACACATTGCGAGCTCCACCAAGCTCCTTAAATAGGTTTTAGCTTATAAGCTATTGATCTTTGATATATTCGATTCCCTTGAATGATCCTATATAACCAGAGCTTAACGAGCCTGGTAAATTAAAAAAGATTTCAGCACACCCTTCTTAGGGCGATACCTTCAGTTGAACCTTATTCCTTGTTAAGGACTTAAGAGGGTTGCGACTTTCATCAATCCTTGATTTTCCGCCGATTACTGGCAACTTTCAGATGATTACGAATTCGTATGATCTTATTCGTTGTTCCCAATAAATTTTCAGGTCCTACTAATTCGGACTTACCAAACTTCTGTCTAACAACAAATGTTTGACATCTCATCTATACGAGGTCTCCAAAGGAGCAGCCTTGATGCTTACATACTAAGTATTAGTTATAAAATAGCTTATTTAAGGTGAGATGGTTATTCCAACTACTGCCTAAAACCAATCTTAAGGAATAGCTAATCCTTACAGTTAGTCGAACAAATCGACGATCCTGGGCAGCTGATGGCGATTCTTAATTGTTGCCTAAATAGGGTCGCGGTAATCAATGCATAAGCAAAATGAACCGTCTTTCTTAATTAATAATACCGAATTCTCCGAATATTGAATTAGGCTTTATGAACCTTTATCTTAAAACTCACTTAATCAGGGTTTCGATTCTTCCAATAATGATGGTACTAATCGTCATGGAGATTTCACAGTAATGCAGCCCTATGTGGGATGTATATCTTAACTCTACTTGTCTCAGGAGGTAAACAGGGTAGTCTTTGGAGAAGATAATCAAGACACAAGGAGCTTATAGAAATTTTCCAAATCTCTGGCTCTGGTTCATTTATCGTTGCCTGTGTCAGATAAGTGACACATTTGCTTTACAAATCCAAGGATACCTTATTCAGTGACACTTATTTGGACATTTCCCTTCTAGATATCTTCTTTGAATACCATTAGCTGACTCTAGTATAACATGACCATTGGATTATCTCAGTGGTTTCATGCATTAAACCTCCATACTGATCAGGCATGGAAGCAATCTAGGGAACATATTAAGATACACCAATCCTCATATAGCACTTTCATCATACAGTCTGGTATTTGCAATTGATAGAAATCAAAGAGATATCAAACTACATATACTGACGTACTTTATCTGGAGAGAGGGTACTCTAGAATTTTACGACTGAAGATTTCTGACAGGAACAGAAGAAATGGTTCCTATGATTCTTGTCTGTAAGTTTTACCTTACTCTTAATCCCTGGGATTCTTATGGAAGATTTTAAAAGTTTGCTATACTTATAATTTATGAAGGATTTATTGGTATCCGAATCAAAGCTTAACTCTTAGCACTTATATTACCAATAAATGTTAAAGAATGTACCTGATGTCATTATTGATATGAACTACCTCTGGCATTCATCAGGAGAGTTTAAACGCTTTCATTCTTAGGCTTTCTATCCTTAGCCGTACCTCCCTTAACAGATGTAGGGCATGTGGTCTTGATGTGGTCTTTCTCACCATAGTCGAAACATACTGCATTCTTTATGTCCTTGCAATCCAACGTTTTATGCTCTCTTGATTTGTAGATCCCACAAGCCCTAGGCTGCGATTGGGATTTTGATTCGAACCTGCACCTCTCTAGATGGCGCTTCTTGCAGGTCTTGCATACAGGTTTCTTATTGGACTCTTGCTTACCCTTTTTCTTAGAACTCTGGGAGTTATCTTCCTTCCTTTTCCTTTTTAGTTCATCCTTTGCATTTGAGGCATGAACAAGATCCTTCTCGTGAGTAAGGAAGTGTTGTTTTAGATGGGATTTGGAGCAAGTAGCATTGGGCTCCTTAAACTTTTTCATGACCTTTCTCACAGCTTTTCCAACAGTTGCGTCAATCATAGCTTGGAGAACATCTTTGTCAATTTTGAGGTTTACAATTGTAGCATCATTAGCATGTGTCGCATCATTATTGGCGCGATCGACGGTTTTCTTATCCGAGTTTGTCATACTCGAGACTTGGTTCCTAACACCAAATGAAACAATTACTTAGTTGCAATCCAACAACCGCTATCCATCATCCTGATGACCTAACATATACTGATCATGGTAGTATTAAACCATACATGCTAATATAGTACGAACATTCTTAATGAATGTTATTTAAATATATATCCATTATATTTAACCTAGGCCATAAAAGACCATCAATGGCAATTAAGGTTTGAACCTAGTCCATCACCTTTTTGACAGGGGATCAAAATGTTACATCTGTCTTGATCATATTGGTGATTTTGGATAGCTTGAAAGCTTGTCATAAGGATATTGGAAAAGAGTGATTCCTAATGGATATAAAGCATCCATCTAAAATTATTGAAGCAGTCTCTAAAGTATCATCGGCCAATTCTACATCGCGTTACATGTCTAGAGTCCTAACAGGCAGATACAACAGTTTACAACATTTATTGTCCACAATAGACTTATCTGCGCCAAAATCAAACAAATTCCCGCATAAACATCATTGATAAGGAAAAGCACCTGTTATGATGTTATCATTCTGTACTGCCTCCTGGGTGTTCATCTGGAAGACTCACGTGTTTGTTTTCTTGGCCTCTTCAGGCTTCTTTTGATTCTTAGGGCAGTTAGTCCTGATATGCCCCTTCTCGTTGCAACCATAACAGGTTGCATCTTTCAACTTCTTGCAATCCAAGGTTTTATGTTCCTTAGACTTGCAGATCCCAAAAGGTAGAGGCTGAGATTCAAATCTGCATTTACCGAGGTGGTATTTCCTACAGGTTTTGCACCTGGTCTTTTCACCCAACTGCTGGTTGTCCTTCTTAAACCCGGAACTCTTCTTATGATCAAAGTTCCCCATTTTCTTCTTATCGGAGCAATGAGAATTCTCATCCTCCCCTTTACGCTTTCCATCATCAGAAGCTTTGGCAGCCTTGTTTCTGACCACATCAAGTGTGAGAGATAGTGACAGATTTGCCACTGACCTGAACGTAGTAGGTCTCGATGCTTTCACACTTGCCCTGATTTATGGGGCTAGACCCCCAATAAAATGAGCTATACGCTTCGGTTCCGGTGTGATCAAGTAAGGAACCAATCGAGACATGGTATTGAAACTTGTAAGATATGCCTGACAATCTAAGTTCTTCATGACCAATGTCAAGAAATCAGTCTCAATTTTCTCAACTTCATGTTGAGGACAGAAATTTTCTTTGATAAGAGCAACAAACTGATCCCAAGTCAAGTTGTACAACGGGATCTTCCCTGTAGCTTGGATTAGTGACCTCCACTAAGCTAGAGCTTCTCCTTTAAAAGATTGTGAAACAAACTTCACAATGTCTTGCTCAACACATCCACTAATATCAACAATGGTGTCCATCTTATCGAGCCACGTCATGCAATCGATGGCTCCCTTTTCTCCTGTGAAGTCTCTGGGCTTGCAGGAGACAAAATATTTATATAAATAGCTTTTAACACGTGCCTCTTGATTAAGCACAACCTGTCTAGACGGAACACTCCTCTGATTCGATGAGTGATGAGAATCGTCCTTATGAGATACATGCCTTTGGGAAGGTGGTTTTGTATGAGGTACAGACTGGGTCTTGGTGTGTGTACTACTTGATTCATTATACTGTCTGTCAAGAGCTCGAGTAACGGCATTATCTATTAATGCCTGCAGTTCTGCACCAGCTATGTTAACTCTGGTAGTATCATTATTCTCCCTCGGGTGGCTGCTAACCTCATCTGATCCAGCCATGTAGCTTGATTGCTACATAAATATTGACAATGATTTATTCAGAAGTCTATTATGGAATTGTCATTTATGGAAATTCATTAACCATGGAAATTTTAAGCCATATTGGTTAATTTAATTTATTTAAATTTTTATTATATTTTATCCCAGTTATAAACTATTAAGGATATTGAAATGGCACAAAAGGCCTTGTCACGAGGACAGTTTTGAATTTATAAGCCATGACCTTATAGGATTGAGGCATTAAGGTTTGAACACAGTTCATTACCTTTCTTGACAGAGAGTCAAAGACTACAACTGTCTTTTGTCCTTTAGGACAATAGATATAGCCCGTAGGCATTTCATCACTAAGGGATGTTTATAATATGATCATCTTATCTGATGATTTGAGCCATGATTTCTAAATCACTAGGCTAGATAAGAAATTGGAAGAATCCAATATAAGGATGACTTGTGTGATTTTATCGAATCACATTTGCCAGGAGTGCTAACATGTTTTCAGATGTTAACAAGGGTTTAAATCTTAAAAAGGTTTTACCATCTAGGCCATGTCTAAATGGCATATAGGCTAGGTTATACCTTCAAGATTTTCTTTCAATATTCAAAGGCAGATTAATTACAAAAGGAATGATATTTTGATTTATTTTATATGTTATATTCATACATATAAGGACAAATGAAACTTTAAATTATAACATTCCATTAAATGGAAAAAATACATAGATGCCCTAAACGGGACTTTTTAAACAAGAAATTTGTCCACATAGGAACTAAAAGATAAACATGTCCTTATAAGGACTAATTAACAAACGAAATGCAACAAAAAGAGTTTCTTCTTCACTTTATTTCTGGAAATTTTCTCCTTGGTTCTCTGTGTGAGGTACGAATACTGAAGGTTTTGGTGTGTAGTCGAAATCTTCTATTTTAGGAATCTTTGCAATAGTGGAATCAAAGGATTTTATGGTTAATGAATAATACGAATCATGAATAAGGTCAGGACAGGTATAATCCAAGTTTGGGATTCCAAGACTTGGAGGTAAGAAATATGAGTCTTTTGGGTCCATAGGTATTATCTTTGGAGCGGGAGCTTCAGGGACAACTGGTATGAACTCCTCCGATGTTGGCTTCTAATTTGAAGTTTCAAAAATCTGGGGTATAGAATTTGAAACATGGTTAATGGGTTCAAAAGTTCCTTTCTCCATACTGGTCGTATGCTAATTCGAGTTGTAGTACGAAGCTTTACATTCTTAAACTTTGGATTTGGAGAGCCTCCACCAATGGCAGCTTTGCTCGGCGACATGTTCCTGAAGTACACAAATATCGAAAACAATGTATACATATAACAGGGATGATATCATTCCTAGTTCATGTCTAGACTCGGAAGTCAAGGAATGTGCTACTGTGTCATTGAGATTAAACACAAAAGGCTAGTGTTTAATTCACTCAATGTTGGCTCTGATACCAACCTGTCACACCCCGATATTTCCACGTATTACCGGTGAGCCCGGTGGGGAGTATCGTGACGTAGTTGATATCATCATGGTCAAATAATCACAGTTCAATGCACAGCGGAAGTCTAAAGTAAATATATTACAAATCGATTCAAAAGTAACATCAAATATTACAAACGGATTCTAAGATGGATCCACAGGCGGATCTTAAAACAGAAATATAAACACTGTTCAACATACTTTAGACGTTTAGTACTTGCAAGATTCCTTATTAATGCCCTGAGCTCCCAGCCAATTACGTACAATACCTGTCACTTAATCTTTTTGGAAAATACGTCAGTTTACACTGGTAAATACAATTAACTGTCTCTTTTGAAAACATTTATGAAAATTGATTTGAATGCACACGGCACAAATATCCTTTTATAACTTGGGATAATTATATAAAAATAATCTTGTATACAGATTTACATGTTCGTTATACATTCAGGGCCCGATGTAGAAACCGAGTCAAGATTAACAGACACACCACAAGTATAGGCCCATAAGAGAGTGAGATACCGTTTTTCCTACGCAACTGTCAGGTGTATGCCTACACCCCGTGCTTAAGACATGGCCATTTCTCAATAATGATGCCAAGGATATCCGGGACATGGTCATTAACCCCCAAAGGCTTTGTTTTAAACAAGGCGAATTAAAACGGGTTACCTCAATAATTTAACCGCTAATCGATTAAACATTCAATACCCGACCAAGCGGTATTATTATAATGCCGTATCCCAAGCCCGTATAGGGAAAATAAGTTAAAAGTAGTTACCTGAGCTAAAATGTAATTTTATTCTCAGCCGTATATTCAAATCAGCAAGCACAAGTACCTCTACTGGGGCTCTCAATCTGGAACGAAGGTTTTATTAACCTATTAGATTCCTAACGGGTCTTATTTAAGTTGTAACTTAGACCGGTTAGTTTTAAAGAAAGGTTTACAGTTCGAAACGCAAGATTAAGCGAAGACCATATTAGAATGTGATTTAGACCCAACAAGTATGAAGACTTGTATAATATGGGTAAACTAAACAAATTCTGGATTTTGAAATAAAAATGATAAGGTTTGACCCGTTTCGGTTAATTTATGCAAACTAGTTACATAAACCGTTCCGAATGCGAAAATGCATAACGGGTAACCAAATGAGTCATGAACATGTTTCACAAGTTAATGTGCCTTAAATATGTTGTGATATCCGTAGGATACCTTCCATGATGCCCAAAACGGATTTAAAGTCAATTTAACCCCCGTAGGGGTATTTTGGTCATTTTAAAGATTATAAAAGAGGTTAAATGACAATTTGAGGTTCTGGTCTAAAATGATCAGTAAAATATTTATTTAATAAGTTATATCAGTAGGATATCATATATATGTGAAATTTATCATTTATGGTCAAACTATGCACCGTAGGGGCATTTTGGTCATTTCACATATGTTAAAGGGCCAAATTTGGAAATCTGAGTTCAAAACTTTTAATTACTGTTTAAGTATAAAAATTTATTCATAACATCAGTAGGTAACAAGCTTTAGGTGCCAAATATGGTTTTAAACCATACTATGCGCCTAAATAGCATAAAAGTCGGTATTTGACGGTATTCGGGTTAAATAAGTAAATCTGAGATTTTGAACAGCCTTTACTGTTTAAAATAATTTATTTAATATATAAAATCATTAGAAAAATGTTTGATATGTAAAGGATGTGTAAAACTCATTTTATTAATAAAAAGGGCATAACCGTCAATTACCGAGTCATTGCAAGAACCCTATGTTATGATCAGTTTAAAATTCAACAAAAATCTTCAAAAATCCCTAAATATTATATTACATCAGTGGGCAAAAGGTTTGGTGTCAAAATTTGGGTTTAAATAGGTTTTATGCCGAAAATGCCGTTTAATTAATAAAAAGCTTCCAAATTACGATATTGAGCATAACTCCTAATTTAGACCTCAAACTGATGTCAAATTTTTATGACATGTTTATAAATCAGTAATAAAGGTTTTTGCCCTCTCACATTTTCAAAAATCTCGTTTTAATGTCAAAAGGGCATAATGGTCAACTTTTAAGCAATTAACGGAAACATGCAATGAACTAGGATTTCTAAGGAACCAAGTTGTATAACCTTGGAGGGTTATACTAATACATAATACGGTCCTAAAGGAATCCTAAGGCATATTTAAACTAAGCTAAATTGGGTTAGAACTGAAAGTCAAAGCAAAAGTCAACTTTTGCGACTTTCGGTTCCGAACCGAGCCTAAACTCAGAATTGTCGGGTTGAACATGCCTAGACATGTTCAATTAATGTTTACCAAGTTATTAAAGTGACAAAACTGATTTTATTGCCTTTACATCATTAGTTATGAATTTTATTTAAAAACCGACTTGTTTGACTTTTATTTAATTATTTTGACCCGACAATTAACTAAGCAAACGTGGTAATTAGGAGGTGCCCTTTTGAGGGTTTAATACCTACAAAATTACGATCACGTAGCCATGTTCATTGCAAACAATGGCTCGATCATTAAAAAGTCAAAGCGTTTATTGCGAACGCTTGACTTTTCGACTTTAAGATCCAAACAATTGAACTAAGCACGAAAGAAACACTTACGAGTGGTCCTTAGGACAGAAGGAGGTTCCCAAGTTGATCAGGATCCTCTTGAAATCAGAGATATAGTAGATTTGGAAAGATGGTGTGCTTGAACCAAGCCAAACAATGAAGCCAAGTGTCGGAAGGGTTAACAAGATTATAACAAGTGTAAAATGGTTTTACAAATCAGTGGACAAGCCCCTAGATTAAGATATGTGAGTATGGAAACCAGATTTGACGAAAAACCAGCAACAAAAACCAGTTTCTGCTAAGTGTTCTGTCTTCGCGGCCCGCGTAGGATATCTATGTGGGCTTACGCGGCCCGCCCAAGCTTCAGGTCCAGCCACAAGTTTGGCAGAATTGCTGAAATGGTCCCTGTCTTCATGTAAATGCATTTCTGACACATTTAAGGCCCGTTAGGCCATTTTTAAGGCTCTACAATTATGCCTAAACATAGGGAACATAACATATGCTCAAAAATGTGCCGGATGTTGGTTCGTTTGGTCGTACGGTTGCGTTGTTCGGCTAATTACCACGAAACACGAACGGATGCGAAAAACGATCCAAATTACGCGACGAATGGAATTTTATCATGCCAAACACTAAAATAAAATATTTTAGTGATTGCATAAATTTTTGGATGTCCGGATATATTCAGAACGTAAGATATGCGCGAAAATGCAAACTTATGCACTTTTTGACGCTTTTAGTCCCTATTGATCAAATAAGTTTATTTTTGCACACCAAACACCTATAAGCCTATTTATAAGCTATGTAAAGGATATTTAGGGTGTGTTTAACTTATGATCATATTCCGGAAGGTTCGATACCATACGAATTGGTATACTTTTGCAGTTTGACGCAATTAGTCCATCTAATGCGCAAACTTGCGCATATCATCGTTTAATAGCATCGAAGCCTTATCTAACCCATATAAGGCACTCTTGAGAGTATTATAAAACATCACGATGCTTCGGGTTCATAAAAAGGTCATTCGGAGATATAATTAAACATATTGACGCTTTTAACCCCTTAAACTTGCAAAGTTGCGCGTAACGTCACTTAAAGGCATAAAAACCTTAGACGACAAATAATTGGCATTCCTGAGAGTATAATCAATATCATGAAGCTCCCGGTTTGTTAAAAGGTCATTCATAGGTAAGAATTAACATGTTGACGCTTTTAACCCTTCATCGCGCAAACTTTCAATTAATTACGCAAACGGCTACTCTTGATCAACAAGTGGCTCATATATGAATAGGAACACCGTGTAACATCATTTAAAGGCTTATACTTAAGTACGTTGACACTTTTAGTCCTTTCGCATTCAAAGTTTTTGATTTTTCGAAAAATTAGTCCCTTAAATTCAACGTTTGACTTTATTAGGGTTTCTTACACGTGTCAATAAATCATTGGACGTGATTTTACGAGGTGTTACAATTTTGCTTTACATCTAATGCATCTTTGGAATGGAAATTCACGGTAAAAGTGAATAACTTTTCATTTCAACTGTAAAATGTATATATAGATAATTTAACATTCTTAGTTTCCGATGAAAAGGTAAACTGATAATCCATTTTTTTCCAATTATTTACTTAGCTAATGAAATATGCACAGAACAATTGGGTCTCACTTTTATGCAATAAAAAACAAACGTTGAAAAAACAAATCAGTCGATGCTTTTTTAAAATTAATCGATTTAAATTCAACTCGATATATGCTATTTCAATATTAGCCGATTGAGAAACTGTTTAAGCATATGATTTTTTGTAGTCTTTCTTCACCCAATCAAGCATATTTAAAACAAAAAAATACTTATGCTCATTCGTTGCAAACAAAATCAGTTGGTGCCGTTGGAGTTTCTGAGTGAAGGAGCTGGAAATTGATGTTCATACAGAAGCAGTAATCCGCATTGCATAGTTCCATTTACAGTTCACACAAAATTGATACTCAATGATGAGTCTTTGAAGGCATGAAAATTAATGTTCATACCAGTTTCTCAATTGATTTATTTTAAATCCTATTTTTGAATAGTTTCTCAATTGATAATCAAAAGCATGAACCTCAACAGTTTACAAATCTTGTAACCCGTCTAGAAATATGGAATAGGTTTCAAAGAGAAACAACATACGAGCACCATATGAACATTAATGTTCATACCTGCTACTCAACGATGGACCTGTGACGGTATAAAAAAATTGATACTCCTTTTTTCTCAGACGAACACGACATGAATCAAAAGCATAAACCTGCGAATGTAAAAGAAATCAAATAAATCTTCAAAAACAAAATTAGGGTTCTTGATGTATGTACCTTCAAAAAAAATTGATACTCCTTTTTTCTCATACGAACACGACATGAATCAAAAGCATAAACCTGCGAATGTAAAAGAAATCGAATAAATCTTCAAAAAAGTTAGGGTTCTTGATGTATGTACCTTCAAAGAAGGTTGCTCATCCGACCCAAAGACTAAAATCAATAAACATTTGCTCTGAAGCCCATATTTCTCATAGCATCAATTTGCAAAAACAATTCAATAGGGTTTTCATTACCTGAGCATGCGTAGATTGGAGCACCGGAGCGCCACCATTGACAGTGATGATTATTAATGATGATCAATGAACACTGTCATCATCAGCGGCCACCGGATCTTGATCCTTCATGTGAGCGCTCTGTGTTTCCATCTCCTGTGCGGTGGTTTCTGTGAAAGATGGAGAAGGGGCGGTGGTTTTTTGTGGGTTTTTTGATGCGTGGCAACTGTTGGTGAAATGCCATATACGTGTCTAAAAAACGTGACCCAATAAAATAGTGGGCCACCTGGCAGCCACTATTCATTTATATAATAGATATTAATATTAATTAATAATTAATAATTAATAATAATAATATAGGCACTTAAAAGGCGTTTCCAACAATTTCATCACTTTTCAAAATTTATAAAGTCATATTTTGATAGGTGCCACTTTTTATACACTTCATGTGCTCACATTTGCCAAATATGAACAAGTTTTTTCAACCCAACCTTACTTCGTCCATGATTGTAACTTCAGTTTTATCTGTTTTATCTGTAAGTGACAATTTCTTAAAACATAAGCATTCATGCATGTTTAATATACAAATCTCATTTCTTGTCAATCAGACATCATTCCTGATCTCAATGCTTGATGGATGTCCGTTATATCAACACTTCTCCTTACATTACTGATCTAGAATTTGTCGCAACCCCCGTCCCCTTGTACAAATACGGGAACGGGCAGCCGCGGCCAGTTTCGGTGGTATCTGTTTATTTTCTGATTTGGCAGCGGATTTTACATCAGGACCGTAGTCAGGAAATAATTTATCAGAGTAAAATACCACATTTTCATAATATTAAACACATGGGATAAAACCCAAGTTTTCAATACACACTCTTTCATAGGAATAAATCCTATTTTTATTTAATAAAAACATCTATTTTATTTTAGGTAACTTTATTGCAAACTTTGCAAGCCTTCAGTGCTGTCAAGCTGGCTTCTATTTGGCTTTCACATATTATTACCTGAAACGTGTTTAAAAACATTTTGTCAGTGGGAAATACTGGTGAGTGAATCCCAGTTCAATCAAGTTTTTAATAAAAACCATTGTACAGTATTGAGGGCGCTTCCGCAATTACATTTGTTTCCAAGTCATATCAATTACCACCACGCGGCACTGTCGTTCCGACTTATGGTCATGTTACTCCTCGCAAGGCAGTAACAAATTTTGTATACAAAACCCCAAATTTACCGACTGTAATTGTATCGTTACAAATACTCAATAACTGTTTAATATATAATTAATTAAATGAGGTTTTGTAAAAACAATTTACAAAAAGGAGATTACTCACATTGCTGTCTTAGGATTTTCAGTAAGGATTTCCTGGGAATAATCTATAATTTACACAAATGCACACGTGTTAGTATAATAACCCATTTTAACATTAGCAATACCCTCCCCGAGACGTCATTCCAATGACTACGTCGGGCAAAACCACGACAGCTGTTACGGATCCCTAGATCAATCGGGCAGAGTATCTAATACGTATCCAGGGGTTATGATACTTACAACGGAGCAGAACCTCGTTATTTCGGGGGTATTATACCCGTGTATAATGCCTACACTTTAATTTTGAGAGAAAGAAAGAAAGTTTGAACGATTCTCGACTGAAAGCCGATGCCTCCTTTATATAGGGCTTCACTTCGGGTTTTATGCGGCCCGCATAAGAGAAGACAAGGGACTACGCAGCCCGCCTAGTAGGTGGACTAGGCCATAGGTGATTCGGGTCATTGCATCGGGTCAACACGCGTCGGACACGTGTCATCACTGGAGCTTGCCGAGTCTTTAAGTTGTCGCGGCCCGCGTAAGGGTTGAAGGTGGCTTACGCGGCCCGCCTCAAACCCAAAAATCAGATTTTTAATTATTTTAGTAATATCTAAGGTGTTCGGGGTCCGTTTTCACCTATGGGGTGTTTTTAGGGACATATTGGGATATTTTAAATATTTTTAGGGTGTCGGAAAAATATTACGAGGGTGTCGGTTTTGGGTTGTTATATCATCCCCACCTTGTTTTAGAGCTCGTCCTCGAGGTCTACTGGAACAGGTTTGGATATTTCCTTTGCATTTCTGATTTAAGCTCCCATGTATATCCCGGTCCTCTTTTGGAGTCCCACTTTACTTTGACCAGAACTAATCTCTTGTGCTTAAGATTCTTGACTTTCCTGTCTTCAATCTGTAGAGGCCTCTCTACAAACTTTAACTGTTCATTTACCTCTATATCCTTAAGAGGCACTACAAGTGATTCATCAGCTAAGCATTTCTTGAGATTAGATACATGAAATACATCATGTATTCCTGTCATTTCCTCTGGCAGTTGTAGCTGATAGGCTACAGGTCCTATTCTTCTAATAATCTCAAAAGGTCCAACGTACCTGGGACTTAGCTTTCCTCGTTTGATGAATCTTACCACTCCTTTCCAAGGAGAGACTTTCAACAATACTTTGTCTCCTACTTGAAATTCTAACGGCCTACGTCTGTTATCAGCGTAGCTTTTCTGTCGATCACATGCTGCTTTTAGTCGTTCCTTGACTTGAATGATCTTGTCAGTTGTTTCTTGCACTATCTCAGGTCCAGATAGTTGCATTTCCCCAATTTCTGCCCAACAGACTGGGGTTCTACACTTTTGTCCATAAAATGCTTCGAATGGTGCAACATTGATACTTGTGTGATAACTGTTATTATAAGAAAATTCTATTAAAATGTAAATGATCGTCCCAATTACCTCCGAAATCAATTACACAAGCTCTAAGCATGTCTTCCATTGTCTGAATCGTCCTTTCGCTTTGTCCGTCCGTTTGAGGATGATAAGCTGTGGTTAGATTTAACTTGGTTCCCATTGCTTTTTGGAAACTTGACCAAAAAGTGAGAGGTAAAACGGCTATCCCTATCAGAAACAATTGATAAAGGAATTCCATGTAATGAAACAATTTCATTTATATACAATTTGGCTAATTGTTCCATACTAAAAGTTTCTTTCATTAGTAGGAAATGAGCTGCTTTGGTTAGCCTGTCTACAATCACCCAGATTGTATCATTACCTTTTCTTGTTTTGGGTAATTTGGTAACAAAATCCATTGTTATCAATTCCCATTTCCAAACTGGCATTTCTAGTTGTTGTAATAAACCTGAGGGTTTCTGATGTTCAGCTTTGACTTGGGAACAAGTTAAACATTTAGAAACGTAAGCTGCTATAACCTTTTTCATTCCTATCCACCAGAAATTTTTCCTTAAATCCTGGTACATCTTATCATTTCCTGGATGCATCGTATACTTAGACTTATGGGCTTCTTCTAATATACGGTGGCGTAGATTTCCTAATTTAGGTATCCACATTCTTTTCTTATGGAACCTCCAAATTCCATCAGTTCCTCGTTCTAATTCCTTAATCATTCCTTTTAATTCTTCAGTATCATTTTGATTACTGATTCTTGTGCTCTCCTAATCTGATCATTTAAATCTACTTGTAGATTTAATTTAAAAGAACGTACCCTTTTTGGCTTTTCGTGATATTTTTGACTTAAAGCATCAGCCACTACATTGGCTTTTTCTGCATGATATGGGATATCACAATCATAATCACTAAGAATCTCCATCCAGCGTCTTTGTCTCATAATTAGTTCCTTTTGCCCAAAAACATACCATAGACTTTTATGATCAGTAAAAATGGTAAACTTACTACCATAAAGGTAATGTCTCCAAATCTTAAGGGCAAAAATTATGGCTCCTAATTCCAAATCATGGGTTGAATAATTCTCTTCATGATTCTTAAGTTGTCTAGATGCGTAAGCTATAACCTTTTGGCGTTGCATTAATACACATCCATATCCTAACTAAGAAGCGTCACAATAGACTACAAAGTCCTCAGTTCCTTCTGGTAACGCTAGTATAGGTGCATGGGTTAGTCTTTGCTTAAGGATTCTAAAGGCTTCTTCTTGTTTTGGTCCCTATTCAAACTTAATGGATTTACAGGTTAACTTGGTTAAGGGAATGGCTATTCTAGAAAAATCTCGAATAAATCGTCTATAATAACCGGCCAATCCTAAGAAACTTCTAACCTCGGTTGGTGATTTAGGGGTTTTCCATTTGGTAATCGCCTCGATTTTTTATGGATCCACATGAATTCCTTCATGGTTAACTAGGTGTCCAAGAAATTGTACTTGCTCTAACCAAAACTCACACTTTGAAAACTTAGCATAAAGCTTTTCCTTTCTTAATAGACTTAAAAGTGCATGTAAATGCTTTGCATGTTCCTTTTTACTCTTAGAGTAAATGAGAATATCATCAATAAAAACAATTATGAATTTATCCAAATATGGCTTACATATTCGGTTCATCATGTCCATAAATGCGGCTGAGGCATTGGTTAAACCAAATGGCATGACAGTAAAGTCATAATGGCCATACCTTGTTCTAAATGCGGTTTTAGGAATGTCCTCTTCCTGTACCTTTAATTGATGATACCCTGATCTTAAATCGATTTCAGAGAAAAATCGAGCTCCTTGAAGTTGATCGAACAGATCATCGATCCTTGGTAATGTGTACCGATTCTTAATCGTGACCTTGTTCAATTCACGGTAGTCAATGCACATACGCATTGATCTGTCCTTCTTTTTGACGAATAAAATTGGTGCTCCCCACAGCGATGAACTTGGCTGTATGAATCCTTTCTCCAACAATTCGTCTAACTGTTTCTTCAGTTCCTGCATTTCAGCGGGTGCCAAACGATAAGGTGCTTTGGCAATCGGTGTCGTTCTTGGTAGCAGATGGATTCTGAATTCGACTTCCCTATCTGGCGGTAGCCCTGGCAATTCTTTTGGAAATACATCTGAAAACTAAGACACTACTGGAATGTCTTTTAGTTCTTTTCCTTTAGTGTTAGTGATTATAGAAATCAAATACACTATAGATCCTTTTCTTATACAACTTGCAGTTTTCATCACAGAGATGAATTTAGTGGATCTAGATGGTTTATCTCCCTTAATCGTGATCTTTTCACCCCTTGGTGAATTTACTTGGATTGACTTTTGATCACATAAAATACTGGCTTTATTGGCTATTAACCAATCCATTCCTAGTACAATATCAAATCCTGCCAGATTCATTGGGTAAAGGTTTGCAATAAACTTTTGGTTTAAATTTTTCTATTCTTGCCCCCTGCAGGATTTCAGAAATCCTAACGGTTTCTCCATTTGCTGTCTCTACTAGACATTCTTGTGGGAGTTTAGTTAATGATTGATTTAGAACTTTGCAAAACGAAGTATTAATAAAACTTTGGTTTGCACCAGAGTCAAATAATACTTTAGCAAAAATATCATTAACTAAAAACGTACCGGCTATCACGTCCGGAATCATCTTGGCTTCATCTGTAGTCAGAACAAATGCTCTAGCATTTTTAGTGTTCTTGTTATTTTCAGCTGGAGCCAATTTCGGACAATTTGGCTTAATATGGCCCTTTTCTCCACAATTGAAGCACAATCCATTAGTAGGTTTTCTTCTACAGGTTTCTTCCTTGTGCCCTGGTACTTTGCAAAAATTGTAGTAAGTGGAGCATCTTCCAGAATGCTTCTTTTTACAGGCCTTGCAGTATGGTGCAGAGGTAGAACCTATGTTCCTACGGTTGGAATTCCCAGAACGGAATTCTTGAGTAAGCCTTTGGGTTAGGTTTCTCCTCTGGTCTTCCTCTCTAGTACGGATTAATTCATCGGTCAAGGTATTTGCTAGTTCTACAGCTTCTTCTATAGTCTGGGGTCTAGCTACCTTGACTACATGTCTAATCTCTCCAATTAATCCCCAGATTTATTGGGAGATTAATACCGGTTCAGGTAATGCAAGGGTTGGTACTATTCTAGCATATTCAAAGAATGTAGTAGTATAACCCTTACTATCTACCCCGGTCATTCTAAGGTTCAGGAATTTATTTGCTATATGTTCCTTTTCATTGGGAGGGCAGCATTTCCTTTCTACCATATTTTTAAACTCCTCCCATTCCATGTTATGTACCCTATCACTTCCTCTTGACTGGAGGATAGTGTTCCACCATTCTAGGCTGAGTTTTTAAACAGGTTGGAAGCAAACATTATCTTGTCTTCTTCAGCACATTTGCTTATTTTTAAAACAACCTCAGTCTTTTCTATCCAGCGTAGAGCTGCAATGGGTCCTTCATTGCCCGAGAATTCTATTGGTTTGCAGGACTAGAATTATTTATAGGAACAACCATAAGGCATGGTTCTTCTCCTTTTGGGAATGGGCACTTGAAGTACGGGTCCATTGTTTACGCTGTGTTCAGGTTCAGTTGGTCGCTTACTGCTATGCTTGCTTTTATTTTCTGATTCCTGATGCCACTATATGTTGGAGGGCACTATTATCCACTTGGTTTCCAGTGTTATTGTTGTTCGGATTCTCATTATTCAGATTATCGTTATTTGGGTTGTTATCATTCTGGTTTTCGTTGTTCAGGTTTTCCTGGTTCACTTCGTTGTCCATCTGAATTTTAAACATTTACCACATATTAATATCACAAAATAATATTTGATACAACCAATCACACAACATACAGATTGGTCAAAAACGTCGAGCATTGCGACTTTTACTCTTTCTTATAGTATGCATATATTACACACCAGTACTGAAATTAAAATTACAAAACCGACTGAAATTTAAAGCTACACTACTAGTAATAGGCATCCGTAGTTTTTTTTCATACACATACACACATATATTATATTATTATTATTATAACCTTCTCCACCATCGCTCCTATGGATATGGATTCATCCAGAAATCCATATTGCACTCGTCATACTTCCAGACGAGTCGCTCTCCCACCTGTCTCATTCGTTCACTATTCTCTTAAATTTCCTCACCAAATGTCCTAAGTTCTTGTACGTTTTCTGCACTCATTGGGGGTGCAGGTTCTAGGATTGGGTTCGGAATCTGGGGTGCTGGTTCCTGGTATGGGGGTGTAGGGGCCTGAAATGGGTAAGGATTCTCTAAGATCTCCCTAATGTACACATTGTTATCGAAATAGGGATCGAGAGGATCTAACCCTGGGTAGGCTCCTAGGTTTTGCATGGGCATATCTTCGTGTATCGGGTAACGCTGCACATAGTCCCTATTGTCGTCCCACCATGGGTCGTAATTTGGGTCTAAGGGATTTGGTGCGGGTACCCTAGGTATTTCCTCTGGATTGAAATCATGCATTTCTACTTGATTTTCAGGGTTTTCTATTTCCATTGGTTGGTCAGGAATTGGGTCTAAGGGATTTGGTGCAGCTAGTGCTCTCTGGTCTTGTAACTTTTTCATATGCTTTCTACGCTCGTGTGCTACCCTACTGAACCATCCCCTCTTTTTTCTGAGGAAATGGCTCTTCAGATTGAGCCTTAAATACGAATATTCCTTCTTCCGTATCAGCAGAGTACCCTGAGAGGGCAGGCTGAGAAGAGGCACCTTCGCTTCTAGGCGAACCAGACAATTGACGGTACGCGTCAGATGGTCCTTGGTCGCTCATACTGTAAACTAACAAGTAGTCAGATAACACATAACAAGAAAATACAACTATACACGTATTCCCCGCAATTTATTTCCTAACACTTTGAATTTTGTGTCAGCAGAACACTTCTGTGGCTGAATCAGTGGCTTAGCTCTGATACCACCTTTTGTCGCAACCCCCGTCCCCCTGTACAAATACGGGAACGGGCGGCCGCGGCCAGTTTCGGTGGTATCTGTTTATTTTCTGATTTGGCAGCGGATTTTACATCAGGGTCGTAGTTAGGAAATAATTTATCAGAGTAAAATACCACATTTTCATAATATTAAACACATGGGATAAAACCCAAGTTTTCAATACACACTTTTTCATAGTAATAAATCCTATTTTTATTTAATAAAAACATCTATTTTGTTTTGGGTAACTTTATTGCTACTTTTCCAAGCCTTCAGTGCTGTCCAGCTGGCTTCTATTTGGCTTTCACATATTATTACCTGAAACGTGTTTAAAAACATTTTGTCAGTGGGAAATACTGGTGAGTGAATCCCAGTTCAATCAAGTTTTTAATAAAAACCATTGTACATTATTGAGGGCGCTTCCGCAATTACATTTGTTTCCAAGTCATATCAATTACCACCACACGGTACTGTCGTTCCGACTTATGGTCATGTTACTCCTCGCAAGGCAGTAACAAATTTTGTATACAAAACCCCAAATTTACCGACTGTAATTGTATCCTTACAAATACTCAATAATTGTTTAATATATAATTAATTAAATGAGGTTTTGTAAAAACAATTTACAGAAAGGAGATTACTCACATTGTTGTATTATGATTTTCAGTAAGGATTTCCTAGGAATATTCTATAATTTACATAAATGCACACGTGTTAGTATAATAACCCATTTTAACATTAGCAATACCCTCCCCGAGACGACATTCCAACGACTACGTCGGGCAGAACCACGACAGTCGTTACGGAACCCTAGATCAATCGGACAGAGTATCTAATACGTATCCAGGGGTTATGATACTTACAACGGAGCAGAACCTCGTTATTTAGGGGGGGTATTATACCCGTGTATAATGCCTACACTTTAATTTTGAGAGAAAGAAAGAAAGTTTGAACGATTCTCGACTGAAAGCCGATGCTCCTTTATATAGGGCTTCACTTCGGGTTTTACGCGGCCCGCGTAAGAGAAGACAAGGGCCTACGCGGCCCGCCTAGTAGGTGGACTAGGCCATAGGTGATCCGGGTCATTGCATAGGGTCAACATGGAGCTTGCCGGGTCTTTAAGTTGTCGCGGCCCGCGTAAGGGTTAAAGGTGGCTTACGCGGCCCGCCTCAAACCCAAAAATCAGATTTTTAATTATTTTTAGTAATATCTAAGGTATTCGGGGTCCGTTTTCACGTATGGGGTGTTTTTAGGGACATATTGGGATATTTTAAATATTTTTAGGGTGTCGGAAATATTACGAGGGTGTCGGTTTTGGGTTGTTATAGAATTGGAGAACCATTGTGTATTTGCTTACTGATTGTTGAAAAGATTTGTTGAAATCGTACTGTTACACCCCAGCAATTTACATCCACTAACCGTACTGTTATTACATCTGAGACGATTCAAGTGAGTCCTATGGAGTCAGAGATCCGACAATAGGGCCGACGTATTTTAGCGTATTTTGACATATTTTAGCGTATTAGAGTTTTTTAGCGTATTTACGCATACTTTTGCGTATTTTAACGTACGTTGACGTATCTTAACGTGTTTTAGCATATTTTTACGTATTTTTACAAATAAGTTATTATTCTTTAAAATTACAAATTAATCAATATTATGCATTGTCTTGGCAATAAACAAATGGATACATTATATACATAAATTATTCTTTAAAATTACAAATCAGTCAATACAATACATTGTGTTATCAATAAACAAATGAAATAAATTAAACAAATAAAATTTTCTTTAAATATACAAATGAATCAATAGAATGCACAACAAATGGAATAAACTTTACAAATAATTTTTTTAACTATACAAATTAATCAATATAATTCACTATCCTATTAATGTTAGACTTCGTTATCGTTTCATACCACGCTATCCGTCCTGTGTAGTTTTCCGTCCAAAGTGTTGCTTCTTCGCCCACGTATCTTCTCAAGAGATAGTTCGGTGACGGCGTTGGATAGTCCCCTTCAAGTTTGACGTGGATGAAATGACCATCATTAACATATACCAATGAAACGACCTGATGGGGGACACGTGCACGCTCTTGCACCGTCCTAAACTCACTAGGAGTAAGTCTCCTGGCAAATGCGTAACCCTCCAGATGTTCAGCAGGGCCGTGGTTGTGGGTCATGTTAAAATTTTTGTGCAGATAATCTATCTGGCAAGCTCGATGACTTTGGTCGAGACGACCTATCACCATAAAAGGGCATGCACATTTTTTGTTGTTGGTTTTCCTAACCGTGGCCTTACTCTCATGCTCACCACTACGACAACATTGGAGCCATATCCAGTGATCCTTGGACCGTCTGGTAACAATAACGTATCCGTTGGCTAAACCCCTTCGTTTTACCCAACCTTCCAAATCATCGCGAGATATAAAATCCTAAAAATAAAACAAATAATTTAAAAAAAATATAACAATTTGTAATTTAAAAAAAAAACCTTGATTTTTCCAAAGGTTTTAACCATTGTGTTGTGGACATTTAAAAAAAAAAACCTTGATTTTTAAGTTTTAACCTAAAGGTTTTTACCTTTTGCAATTTTAACCCTACATAATTTGTTTTTTTAACTTTAACCCAAAACTTTTCATTATTTGCAATTTAACTTCACAACTTTTGTCACTTATACTTTTCATCTTTTGCAAATTTTCGTTTTACGTATAGTTCTAAATTTTTTGAGTTACTACGACGAAACGTGCATGTGTGGTTAGCCGTTTTTACCTCTATTTCCCCATGTTTGAAAGGTTCGTCGCAACACGCATACCCTATGTCGAGTTAGTGTTGGTGGTCGATGACGGTTGTGTGACATTAGTATTATTTGACACCGTTTTACGCCCCGCCGCAACGCAGAGTGTGCTTTGGGGGTTTTTCAAAGAAAAATAGTTATGCATATGGTTGTCGCAACGTTGGCTTTGGGGTTTTTCCAAAAAAAATTGATTTTTTTCTTTTACTTTTCATCCAAAAGTATTTCATAAATTACTTTTAACCCAAACTTTTTATCTTTCGCAATTTATCTTCACAACTTTTTTTACTTTCAACTTTGGTCCTTTATAGTTTTCATTTTTCGCAAATTTTTCGCATTATGATTCGTTCTAAATTTTGTGACTTAACACATCGCAACGTGTGTCTTTGATTTAACGTTTTTATGTGATAGGATCGGAGGCTGTCATGATTGTGCTTGTTTGTATAAATTTGACAAATCAATGAATATAAAAATAAGATTAAGTGCAGCGGAAATGAAGACAAACTTTGTAAGCACAATCTAAGTGGGAAATAGTCTGATAAACAGATGCTTCTCATTAAGTTGAATGATTCAATTACAAATCAAATGATTACAAGCATGCTTACAGAACTAAGCTCCCCCTCAGCCTGATACTCCAAGGTTGGTTGCACAAGATGAAAGGATTGGACTGGAGAAGAAGAATCCACTCAGTCAATCAAATGTAACAGTACAGGGTACTGCTCCATTTATAGGCAAACCAAACCACTGAGGCATCTCAGCTGACGTCACCATGATAGTGACATCTAACAACCTAACAACCTATAAACACTGTTCTATACAAACTACTGATGTCAAACAACTGATTATAAGTACAGTACAGTACAAAACAAGATAAAACTACTGCTTCACGTTCCGCTGTTGTAGCCTGAGCACTGATGTTGAGCATCAGTGCTTTCTTCAAAGGTGATCAGTCCTTGAATGAGCAGTGCTTGTGTCTTCAGCAGTACTTAGGAAACGACAGTAGATAGAGCAACAGTGTTTGTCTTCAGCAGTCTTTAGAGTTTCATCAGTGTTTGGTTCATCAGTTGTTATAGTGAGCAGTACTTAAGATCCATCAGCTGTTAGATTACCACTGCCAAGGGGAAAGCAAAGTGTAAACAGCTGCTTATTCTGAATCCACTGTTGTGATCCGGTTTTGGCTTTTATTATCTGTTCCTCTGGTAGGGTTCAATCCCAACATTATGTTTCGTTCCAAATTTTGCGAGTTAACACGATGCAACGTGCGTGTGTGGGTGAACGTTTTTACATCGTCTATTTTTCTCCCGTTTCACAGGTTTAACATAACGTGCGGGTCCTAGATCGACTTAGTTATAACTAAAGAATTCCCGCCGCATTGCGGCGGGTCGCAATTCTAGTTTTATACAAAATATAACATTTTTTAATTTATTTTTTATCCTATTTACAAAATATAACAATTTTGAATGTATTTTTTCTTTACAATTTTATAATAATTTAACATTTTACAAAAATATAATTTTTTAACCAACAAAATATAACATTTATAATTCTTTTTAAAAAATATATAACAACGTCATCCATATCCATCTAATAATCTAACAAATATTTTAAAAAAATATAACAATTTTTAATGTATTTTTAATAATATTTAAAAAATATAACAAGTTTAATTAATTTTATAAAAAAATATAACATTTTTTAATTAATTTTTATCCTATTTTAAAAATATAACAAATTTTAATGTATTTTTTATTAACAATTTTTTAATAATTTTTTAACAGAAAATATAACATTTAACAAAAATATATATCATTCGTACTTGATCAGTTTTGTATGAAACTTTAGAGTAAGCGGGTTGCTCGTCACCCAATGACTCTTGCGCGTAAGAAGGCTCACCAACGTCTTCTTGTACTCCTGAGGCACCACTAACGAAAAAGTTATTGTCATATTCTTCCTGGCCGTACGAGGCACCGTAACCGGCTTCATAATATGGAGACTCATAACCATGATCATGGCTAGACACGACTAACTGGAAAAAAAATAATGGTTAAATCATAACGGCACATCTAAAGGCCTTCATTATAATAAGTAAATTTATTTTTATCTCGTTCAGATCTGGTAACAACGGTTGGCGGGGCATAGCAAGCTAAAAAAACCAACGGGTAAAAGTTAATGGTAAGTTTAACGCCGAATAGAAAAAAGTAAATATATACTTACCTCGTTGAGGTCTGGCAACAAGGATTCATTATGATGGGGACGAAAGTCGGACACGACCTCCTCCGCATGATCATCATTTCCTCTCCCATCGTAAGAATCAGGGACATTAGACCCCTCCTAATACAAGCAGTGTGCTAAGTATTTCATAAAAAAACAGAAAAAGTTAAAAAAGTGCTACACCACACTGCTTTCCGGAATAAACGTGCTCGTGTCTGTGTCGGACGACTCACCGAAAATGTGGTTGAACCAAGACATGTTTGTTAGCAAATGTGAATATATAACGAAGACGATATATGTCATCGTCTTCTTTATCGTTTAAATAGGGGAAGGAGAATGCAAATTCATAATTCAACATGGGTTGTATAGGGCTTAAGTCAATCACTTTATGTCACTTTTGAGTGACAGAAAGCTACCTCGTACCTTCTTTAAAAAGTAATACGCATCGTATAGGCCTATACAATACGTATTCGGTTTGCATGTGAACCGTAGATGCCAGCTTTTACGTACAACCTAATACTAATACGCATCGTATAGGCCTATACGATCCGTATTACTTTTTATAATGGAGACATTGTCAGCCATTGATTGACCTTGAAGTTTGAACCAACCCTAATATGCATCGTATAAGCCTATACGACACGTATTGAAGATGTCGATTTAATATTCAAAAGTGTGCGAATAATACAATCCATAAGAAAACAGTATAGGTCCAGTATTTTAAGAAAGCCCACCCACGGGCCCAAATGAGACCATATAGCCCAAACCCTAATTCATATACCCACCCTCTCTAATAACCCATTCACCCGCACGCCGCTTCCATTTTCATTTCAAGGTAACCCTCATTCACATCAAAATTCAATCTTTTTGTTTAATTTGAAACTTTCTAACAAGGTATTACACTCACATGATCTTTCAACCAATTGTTCAGTCACACCATTTTTATTTTATTTCTATCAAATTTTAATTTTCATATATAAATAATCATGTCATTTGATGCATCAAGCTGTGAAAAAAATGTTGTTCTTGGTAAGATTTGGGTTTAGTTTGTGTTTTTTTTTCTTCAGGGTTTTGAGTTTTTGAAGATGGTGAGAGTAAGTGTTCTTAATGATGCTCTTAAGAGCATGTACAATGCTGAGAAAAGAGGGAAAAGACAGGTCATGATTAGACCTTCTTCAAAAGTTATCATCAAGTTTCTTATGGTTATGCAGAAACATGGTTAGTTACTTCAACTTATCCTTCCTTGTATGAATCTTTGTGTTATTATGTTTATTTATAATTTTTTTTTTATATTTATGGTTGTATTTTATGTATACAACATAGTATCTGGTATTTTTTAATCATTTTATATATAATAATATTTGTTTTTATATAAATGTATTTTTATAGGGTTAGGCTAAAATGAAAACTTATCCGAGTTTAGAGAACTCGGCCTTGCCTTACCAAAGGTTTTTTCAAAATATTTTTTTATCAAAAATCCTAAAAAAATATTTTTTCCAAAAAAATAAAAAACAAAAAATAGTTTTTTTTTTCATTTACGGCAGCCGTTAGTGATGTCATCAGTTTTTTACAGTGTTGTAAGCGGCCGAAAACACCTCTTTGGATTTTTAAATTTTTTTTAGACTTAAATGCCATTTTAGTCTCAGTGTTTGGGCCATTTTGCCAGTTTAGTCCAAAGGTTTCATTTTTAACCTGTGGGTCCAAAAAGGTTTCACAGTTGCCATTTTAGTCCACTTGGTTAACTTCAATCATTTTTTTTCTGTTAACCAGAAGGCCAATTTGGTCATTTTGTATGTAATTCTGTTAACTAAAAGGGCAATTCAGCCATATAAAATGACCGAATTGGCCTTCTCGTTAACAGAAAAAATGGATGAAGTTAACCCAGTGGACTAAAATGGCAACTGTGAAACATTTTTTGGACCCACAGGTTAAAAATGAAACCTTTGGACTAAACTGGCAAAATGGCCCAAACCACAGGGACTAAAATGGCATTTAACTCTTTTTTTTTACGGCAGTCTTTTTAGGGTGTGAAAAAAATGGGGGCAAAACTCGCATGGGAAGGCTGAGTTCTCACAACTCGAAAGGGTATTCCCTTGATCTTGATCCATGTATTTTCAATATGTTTAATAAAAGTTATATAAATAGTAGGTTTGGTTAGGCCCATGACATGAGCCGGCTCAAGCGCTGATTGGGCTAGTTTTATTAAACACATTAATTTTCAGGCTTAGACTCGAGTAGCTTTTAGCGGTTTGATGCTTACTAGTTCATGGACGGCTTGATTTGTTTACAAGGTTTAATGATTTATTAAGGTGATTGTTGTTTTGTTTGCATATGATGCAGGTTACATTGGTGAGTTTGAGTATGTTGATGATCACAGGTCTGGTAAGATTGTGGTGGAGTTGAATGGAAGATTGAACAAATGTGGGGTTATTAGTCCAAGGTTTGATGTTGGTGTCAAGGAAATTGAACCATGGACCGCTAGACTCTTGCCTTCTAGACAAGTCAGTGTTCTATCTTTCACTTGTTTATTTTTATATTATTATTCACGGGTTGTTTGATTTGCTATTTGGAACTAGTTATCTGATTATTGTAACCTGAAGAATTTATAATAATAAAAAAACTATAAGGGGTTCTGTAGATTAAGGTTTATAGTTTTGTTTTTTATTTTTATGTAAAAACAACCAAAGGCATGTAGAATAAATAAGAGTTAAATGTCATTTTAGTCCTTGTGGTTTGGACCATTTTGCTAGTTTAGTCCAAGGTTTCATTTTTCGCCTGTGGGTCCGAAGAGGTTTCACCGTTGCCATTTTAGTCCACTTGATTAACTTCATCCATTTTTTCTGTTAACGAGAAGGGCAATTAGGTCATTTTATACGTAATGCTGTTAACTGGAAGGGCAACTAGGCCATATAAAATGACCGAATTGCCCTTCTCGTTAACAAAAAAATGGATGAAGTTAACCCGGCGGACTAAAATGACAACGGTGAAACCTTTTTGCACCCACATGCGAAAAATGAAACGTTTGGACTAAACTGGCAAAATGGCCCAAACCACAGGGACTAAAATAGCATTAACTCAATAAATTAATCTTTTGGTTGTATATACAACTTTTTTCAGCCATGGACACCTCACGTATGTGTTGCACACGCCTAGGCTTTTAAGACCTTAACGCCTTGGACCTTTTAAGCCAAAGTGCATGAGTAGTTCCCGATAGAGGTCACAAGTTCGAATCCCACATCATTGGTTTTCTGTTTTAACCCTTTGAAGGCTACCTCTAGCTTCATTATTAAAACTAATTGTCTAATACGCAATGCACCATGCAGTTTGGCTACATTGTGTTGACTACATCAGCCGGAATCATGGATCATGAAGAAGCTAGGAGAAAGAATGTTGGTGGTAAAGTTCTTGGTTTCTTTTACTAAAAACATGGTAATTCAATCACTGTTTTAGGCGTACGCCTTTTAGGATAAGATCAAAGGAGGCGAGTTTGGATTTTTGGTGTTTTGAAATCGAATTTTGTCAAGGAAACTTGTCGTTTTGTATGCATTGTATGACTTATTATTTCACAGTTTGTTTCTTTATGCTATATCATACATTCTGGTTTGGGAGTTTTATGTTTATAGTTTCGGAACATGAGTGAAAACAATAATGATACGCGTGAAACAACTAACTAGATGTACCTGGAATGTTTCACTAATCTTTAGAATAGACGTTCGGCTGTGAAGTATCCTATTTTACAGTGAAGAAATACGAATCGTGTGAAAGTTTGTAACGCATGAACTACGTGTTTAATATGTAAACCATGTTTATCGAATTGGTTTATTGATCTGGTATGGGGCCCTTTGTAAACCAGTTTAGTAACCATACCTGTTTGGGCCAAACTGGTTTTCAAATCGAGCCAGTTTAGACCAAAAAAGCAGTTTTGTGCACCTCTAACTTAGTTTAGCTAGATAGAAGGAAATATACACAACAGAGAGCATACAAGCTGAGTTACAAAGGTAAATACACAACAGATGAAAGGTTTTGAAGAGCCAGGTCATGTGGCAAATGCCTTAGACAGATAACTGGTTAGGACAAATGACCCGCGAGGACCACACGTCACTTTAGACACACTAGGATAGAGGAGACAAAAAGGTCATTCTGACACTATCGTCTAGCCAATGACGTTCTCCGGATCACTGCCTCCTTAAACTCCACTAGCGGTTATTGCAAGAGAGACCAAAAGGACAACTGATGTCGACGTCTAGCCAATCACGTTCTGTAGATACTGCTCCTTTTAACCTCCACTAACGATTATTACATAGGAGACCACAAGGACGTCCTGACAGTGACGTCTAACCAATGACATTCCGTGAATACACACCCTCTTCTGCTGCCACTAACGGCCAACGCAGAGGGGACAAAAGAGATATCCTGAAAGCGACGTCTCATCCAATATCTTATCACCATCCTGGTTATAAATGTCACATTTTTGCTTAAGCTGAAGTGACTCCATTCTCCCTGCTCTCACTCTCATTCTTACTCAAAGAGAGATTTATTTTCACGTCGGAGGGAGGTTACGAGAAAAACCTCAATATCTCCTTCTCATGACGCGCCAAACGGTGTTTTAAGTTTAGAACATATGCTACTCTCAACCCACCACTCAGTTCCTATACCCCGAATCCAAAAAATTAATATGAAAAGTGAAATACACAAAAATCAACTCAAACAAAAAGATCAATCACCCTAAACATTAAACAAGATGAAAAACCGATTCAAATAGATTATACATAATCATCTTGCAGTAAAGAGCCGATATTTCCATAATTAACTAATGATGGTGTTGAGATGGAGGGGCTAGGGGTGAGGGAGAAGAAAGATAAAGCATGATTTTCATATATGTTTTTTTACGGCTAATTCATTCACACACCCTAAAACCTACTCCTACATCTGTACAAATGTCCATCATAGGACTAGAACCCTCAACCATTGGGGATGAACACCTTATTACCACTAGGCTACGTGCCTTTTGGTTTCTCATATATTTTTAGGCTTGATCTAAATGGACCCCCTCATTACAAGTTATACCCCCTCTATGAGGGAAAAAGTGACGGGCCCCACCTGTAAGTATATGAGATGAGGGGTACATTTTATAGCACCCTATTTATATATAAATATTTTTAATTGTTGAAGAATAATGATATTTTAGAGAGAGTGAAATAACATAAATGTTTTACTTTTTTAAGAGACAAAGGAGATTTTGTTAAAACAAATCGTTGCTTAGCAAGATGCTAAAGTATAAACGATAAAGATACACTATTTAACACCCTATCCCGGAACATTAACACCCTAACCCGAAACACGGACGGATGTATCATTCTTACGGATATCAAATCCAAAAGTTAATCCAAACAATTTAATAAAAAAGATCCTAATAACATTTCATAGATTACATAACTTAATAAATCTTGATCTTCAATGCACTCCTCACTTGTTCCCTAGGTTTCCCAGAATGCCTATCAGACACACTGTCACACCCCAACCGCTGGTAGAAATATCAAGGTGGGATGGAATAGATTGCTCAAAACATTATAACTTGCTATAAATGGCAATAATTTAATAACTCATATTTCATTGATAACTAAATTCAAGGTATATTGTTTGGAAACAAGAAATATAAGTGAAACAAAACACAATTAATATGAAAGGAAATACATAAATTTAAATAGTGCGTTTCTAAGTCCATCCTAATAGATTTCTTGAAACTTCTCAATCATCAATTTCCTCCGATATATATTAGAGTAACGCTCAACAAATAAAACATTGATGAGCAAACAAGTTTGTCTACTAGCATACGTATAGAAAGTTGACTCAATCCAAACATGACATAAAATGTATACCGAGGCATAAATTACATAGGCTAGCTTGCAACAAATAGATGTCAAACTAATTGTGTCCACATTACGTAATCCTGTCACCGAAGCGAATAAGACCGCTATACAATTGATTGCTTAAAATAGACCCTTCCTAAGGGCGATGTGCTACTCCAATAGCACTATACATGTTAAGGTTGACTCATGAAGTTAATGATAGGTATTGTGTAAGAATGACTTCTAGCATGTAGGAACCTAAGTATATCACATTAGCATGTATAAATGGATTGGTTGATTATATCATGTGATTTCTTGTGTAAGTGTGAATTTGATAATTTATATATATTGCACCCAAATTGTATTAAAAATAAAAGGGGTCATGTATACTTACGGTTTGCATAGAAGTTCCACGTAAGTGAGTTGATGTGTTTGGGAGTTTGGGAACGCCGAGTTAGCCTTCAAGGATAAATAAGGCGTGTAAGTATTATGGGTTGGATTAGGAATTTGTATGCGAAATTGTAACTTAGTATGAAATTACATAAAAGTTATCTTTTTAAAATACTCAAATTAGACACTATGTTTATGTGTTTTTCATGGGCACTATTTAGGGCTGTTCAAAAAGCTCGTGGCTAGAAGCTCGCTCAGATTTAGCTCGGAAAAGGCTCGCTCGATATGGCTCGGTTTGAAAGTGAGACGAGCCGGCTCGGCTCGGCTCATGATGAGCCAAATTGGCTCGGTTTGGCTCGCTTGGTAGCTCGGCTTGGCTTAGCTCGAATTATTTTACTTATAATATATTTTAGAGTAAACTGTCATTTTAGTCCCTGTGGTTTGGTCACTTTTGCCATTTTAGTACAAATTTGAAACCTTTTTGCATCTGGGTCCCTGTGGTTTCATTTTTTTTGCCATTTCGGTCCAAAAGTGAAATCAGGTCATATCTGTCATATAAATTCCTGTTATTTTGTCATTTTCCTCAGGGGTAAAATGGTCATTTCTTTTAATTTTATTTAAAGCTTTTATTAAAGGGACTTTGTTGACCTTTGACTTAAAGCATAGTTATCATCTTCAACAACAAAAACCCTAACCCTTTTGAGATATTTCCCATCTGCACACAGAAAACCCATTAGCTTTGGATCAAACATCAGCACCATGGCTCCACCTCCACCTTCATTTAATTTCACGATTTACGTCATCGTTTATCAGATCTCGGTTGAATTATAGATTTGGGTGGTGGTGGATTTGAGAAAGAGAGAGAGAGAGAGAGAGAGAGAGAGAGAGTGGCCGGCGATGGCGAGATCAGGCCAGATCTCCGGTTAGAGGAGCTGTTCGACCTGCCTCCCTGTGCAAGAGTGTGTTGGGGTCTTCGTCGTCTCCATCAAGGTCCAGTCCAATGAGACCAAGGAGTGCAGCAGGGTCTAATAGTAATTTGGGCAACACGCATTCGATCCTCAGCTTTGCTGCTGATACTACGAGAAGGAAGGTAGGAGATAACGCGATTACTAATACTCAGTATATGCAAACAAAATAATCATCACTTAATCATGTATTCACATTATCCCTCATGAGATCTTTCTATCTTTCCTAGTCTACCCCATGTAGACTAAACCACCATTGTGACCTTGCATTGTATTCCTTGTCTTCCCTTTGTAAAACGTTTGTTCCATGGATCTGGGCGTTTTGTGTATGCAATGAAAACGTGTTGTAAAAATATTTTCGTGAGAGAGCCCTAATGATTGTAGTCTAGACTCGAGAAAGAATCCTAGTTCGCTACAATCGAAGCTCTAATACCAAACTGTCACACCCTGACTTTTGCGGAAGCGTGATTATGTGTGACTTGCTTAATATCATTGCATTCAACCATAACAAACAACTATATAATAAAACCAAGATGTTCATCCTTGAATTAAGTTTCAAAACATTACAAACAACATTGTTTTAAAATCCCAAACACAGACTTCATGTTCAAAATACAACACCAACAGAGTTTTAAGTTCCATATAGGACTTCACAAAAGACACTAACAAACTAGGTTTTGAGCCATGTATCTTATCCAAGATAAAATACATAACACAAACCCTTCGACTTCGGATGACATCTTTTATTAAAGACACAACTTGAAAACTTCAGCGTCCGCTAGATCCACATTTAGTTTCCTGAAATACATGTAGTTTGAAAACATCAACAAAAGTTGAGCGAGTTCATGTGTTTTGTATGTGAGCTCATAATAAACTTTGTAACCATAATATGTATGTATTTATATATCTCGGTATGAAAGCAACAAGGAAACAGATCAATTAATGGTTTGCAAGGCCATTAATATGTGTGCAACAGTGTAGGAAGGCTCAATCCTTTTATGCGTATTTCGTACCGGGCCATCCGGCGGGAACGACATAGTCACCACATGGTCCAATCCGCGGGCTCATGGGTGGGGCAAGCAATACCCAATAGATCTATCACTCATGCCCCTCGGTCCTTATACAAGGATTAATGGTCTTAAGTTAATCGCTTACCCATTCACATGATCTAACAGTTCATTCCTTAGCTAACCATACCATTTGTAATCGTAATCATTTGTAACATGTATTTCACCCCCGAAGTTGTAAAACTGAAAACAATTAAAAGAAAAGGGGGACATGAACTCACAGTCTTGCGTTCTTCGATCAATAAACTCAAAGCTTCTTCTCAATTGCACGACTACCTACAAACATGCTACGGTTTATTAAACGGATGGGTCGTTCCTCGACTTTTACTCTTATTTTGTATCTTTGTGTTACGTTTCTTGTATCTTAATATTATTCCAAAGTATATAATTATTTGTTAAAATAACAAATATTTTAACTTAAATTATATTTATTAATTTTGGAGTATTAGTTAAATAATATATTTTAACTTGACAAGTTTATGTATTTGTAAATGTACATCTTCCCAAGGATGGGTGTATTCATACTCGTATTCTTAAACTTGTATATTTTTGCCAAGTATCAGTGGCGTATTCCCGGTGTATTTATACGTACGAGAATACGTATTTTTATTGTGTTTATTAAGTATCCTTATACTTAATTTTCGTATTAATTTTTCTGGAATAATATTTCTAATAAAAATTCACCAATATATATTCTTATAATATATATTTTTAAGAAATTATTTATAGAACTTTATCTATACTTTTTCTTGGTAAAAATATTTATATTTTCGTATAAACCCCAAAAATAATATATTTTCAAGTTTATCTTTAGAAAATATGTATAAATCCATTTTTCTCCCAAAATAATATATTCTAAGTTTATTTAAGAAAATATATATTTCTCCAAAAACAATATATTTTCTAGTAATTCAAGAAAAACATATATATTTTCTTTCCCAAAAATAATATGATTTCTTAATGTAAAAAATATGATATAATTTCGTAATAATTGAAAAAATCATATTTTTGTTCTCTTGGTGTCCAAAATACCATTTACCAAAATATACTCATAAAATTAAATTTCGGAATATTTATGTAAGTTATATTCCTTATTCGGTTTCTCCAATATTTTGGGTATAAATTGTATATTCATTTCTTGGAATTTTGGTAATATTTTGTATTGTATTTCTTGGTATTTTGGTGAGTTATATTATTTCAAGTCCTTAAATAATATAACTAATACACATAATATACAAATAATCACACACATGATAATATCTAAATATATATTATCCTAAATACATATTAATTCACTTTTAATATCAAAAACCAACCTCCAATATTTATAATTTTTGTAACATAAATTATGGCAATTTTTGTAAGAAAAATCATGGTTAAAATATACCTGTAAATATTTGTTTAAAAATGTTTCTCTAAATGTTTAACTTCTAGAAAAATTTTGCCATGGTTTCCCTTAAAAATGGAGGTTTCCATGCTTTCAAAGCATATCATTTTCTTTTATAAATCATCACAATCAACAACAATTCAAACAATACTTACCACTTTGCCAAAATCAAGCTATTTACACAACTTCATGAACTTGAAAATTTATAAAAATTTGTAGTAACTTGGTGGTGTGTTTAGTAAGCTTAGTTACCCTTTAAAGTGTGGTTATTTATTTAAAAACACCATTCTTGAAGAATTTAGATGTTTACAACTTGTAAAATATTTTTCTAAAAATATTTTTTTCTTGAATTTTTCTTGTTAAATACATGCTTCTACACTTGATTAACCACTAAAAATGTGGTTAGTTTCTTTAAGAACCAAGTTTACGTAAATCTTGTATTTTAACTTAGTTTCTCGAGAAAATCATTCTTGAAATCACATATTTACAAGACTTATATTTACTTTGATCATCATTATTCAAGAAAACATTTCATACTTCAAGTTCATGCTTTTACATAAGGATGATCACTTTGATTTCTAACATAATCATCCTCTCATCTTGCTAGATTATGTCTTTAATCACCATCTAGCAAGTTCATATGATGTTTAACATCATAAACACAAGTAATCATCGATCAATATTCACACATACATTAAACAACAAGTATTCTTATGATTTTTAGGCTTATGTTTAAGATTTATGTTCTTGATCATTAGTGTTCTTCAAGATTAGTTACTTGTAACATCTTTTAACTAACTAAACAAGATGTAAAAATGGATTAGGATGATCTTACTACTAGCTCAAGGCTAGGGATGAACACAAGAAGATGAAGATGATATTCTTGGTGGTTAATAGCACTTGCAAGAGGTCCTTCCACTTCCAAGAGCTCCTAGCTCATTTGTTATGCTTCTTACACTTTTGTATGTCTTGAGATTGGATGAAGATTGAATGATGTTGAGGGTGGTTCACGGCCGAAGACAAGGGGGTGAGGAAGAAGAGTTCAAGTGTGATGTGTGTTAGAGAATGAGGAGTTAAGTTCTTGTGGTTTCTTATAAAATCCTCCAACACATGTTTAACTAGTGTGTAATATGTCTCAAAAGGATCTTGCATATCTAATAAACAATTAGATAAAAAATCATGGGTGGGCCACACCCATGGTGACCGTAAATAGGAGGGGGGTATAGACTAGCTTGTAAAGATAAGTTGGTTATTTAGTTGAAATCCAAGTGTTTTAGTTAGGTGTTTAGTTATTAGGATGTTATATAGTGTGTTATGATATTCGGGGATCATAACTAGTTCAGAAATGGTAAAACAATGCTTCTAGTGAAAAATTTGGTGTTTCGGGTACTGTCCGGTTGTTCGATTGGTTACTGGTTCGTTAAGGGACTAAACTAAGTTTAGTGTGCTTTATGTAACCTTTTGTGACAGTTTTGATTCCCGACACTTAGGAAAGCATTCTGGACCATTTAACCATATTTCTGCATGATATTAAGTTGTTAAATGCTGAATTTTGCTGAATTCTGCAGTTTTTGTGAGTTTTAGGCACTTTTCGGCACTTAAACTATCACTAGGAAGGCAGTTTTATGATCCATACTTTCCTACACACTATACTAGTGTGACTCTTGGTTTCTGGCTCATTTTGTGTTTCAATACCATATCTGTCTATGTACTAACTCCGTCAGCATTTTTCTGATTTGTCTGATAATTGTGCTTGCTTTGTTTCGTGCATCATTTGAATCAATAAGGTGTTGCATGCAATAATGATATGACATTATGCAATATATATGATGCACATGTATGTATGATAACAATATTCAGAAAGTATTCATGTCATTAATTTAAATCAGCACAGTCCGGTTGTTCGGTTGGTTACTGGTTCGTTAAGGTGCTAAACTACGCAGTTTAGTGTGCTTTATGTTACCTTTTGTGACAGTTTTGATTCCCGAAACTTAGGAAAGCATTCTGGACCATTTAACCATATTTCTGCATGATATTAAGTTGTTTAAATGTTGAATTTTGCTGAATTCTGCAGAATTCTGCAGTTTTTGTGAGTTTTAGGCACTTTCTGGCACTTAAACTATCACTAGGAAGACAGTTTTATGATCCATACTTTCCTACACACTATATTAGTGTGACTCTTGGTTTCTGGCTCATTCTATGTCTCAATACCATGTCTGTCTATGTATTGAACTCCGTCAGTATTTTTCTGATTTGTCTGATAACAGTGCTTGCTTTGTTTCGTGCATCATTTGAATCAATAAGGTGTTGCATGCAATAATGATATGACATTATGCAATATATATGATGCACATGTATGTATGATAACAGTATTCAGAAAGTATTCATATCATTAATTTAAATCAGTACAGTCATTAAGGCACTAATTACTGTTTAATTAATGTACGGATACATGGAATTTTGACAGTTGTCACATTATCCCCCTGTTAAGAAAATTTCGTCCTCGAAATTTAGACTACGTTAACTTCTTAGAGTTACGTTATGCGTAGATGGACATGAATAATACCAAAATGAATAACCATGAAACCGAATCAGGACTTATTCGAATCAGGTGAATCCAAAGACATCTTACAACAATAAGATCCCAACGGTTAAAAGGTATGTGATTCAGAATCTGATGTCAAGGTACATGCGTATTATCTAATGTGACTTTGTTAACAGGTGTCAATAAGAGGAGTTTTGACCAATACAATTCCCAACGACCTTTCATAATATGCAAATGAGTTCTAGAAACAATAGCATCCGCTAAACGAACTCAAAATCATTAAGCTCAAATGTAATAGTAACATGAAAATGATCCATCAACTTTCGAATCAAATGAATGAATAAAATTTGTGTGTTTGACATTATTGAAAATTGCGAGAATACACCGAAATGAAATTCAACCGAACCTGGTGTACCATCGTCTTTATTCGTAGTTGCATTAAGAATGTTTAAATGACGAGTCAAACGAAAAGTATACGTAGTTTCGTATGAAGCGGTTGATCATGATTAGCACAAGCTACAAGTTTATACTGATGCCACGAGGTGTCGTAGTGAATGAAATGATTTAATAATAGCGGTGACCGAATGAGTTCACTGTGTTTGAAATCAAATGAAAGCGCAATGAAGCAAGTCTGAAGATTTGACTCAAACGACATCATAGAATTTTCAATTGAATATGGGACACAAAAGAACTACTATTTTCGATCGAAGATGAAAAAGCAATAAATATCGCAAGGCATTCGATCGACAATGAAAGAACCGTTAAGAGGTACACTGGAATATAAATGAATTTGGGTACCATTGTCTTAACACACAATTGCGTTAAGACTGCTTTATCATGATAAATCAGAGCGGATTTAAAACAAATCACTAAATAAATATTAAATCCGTGCATGAGATGCGTAAACGAGATTAGCGTAAGCTTCAATTTAGTGAAAGTACTACCACAGGGTGTCGAAATCAACAAACGACTTAATGGAGTCATGGACCGAACAAGTCTACTACGACTCGGAACAAATGAAACGCTTGTTAAATGAATTTGAATATGATGTTTTCAATACATCATATAGTGTCTTGAACCGAATAGGGGTAATGGACAAGTCCAAGCAATTGAACTTGGTTTTGACACAATCCGACAACAAATACACGTATCGGCAAAGAAGTTTCGGCATGGTTACAAAGATAAACCATGTACGTAACTCGAAAAGGAAGAAGAGTTTCAAGAAAGTGCGTTGACTCAATGTCAAGAAGTCAACATTTACAATAATGCAGGCTATTCAAATCACAAAGCAATAATTAGATATAGTGAAATGGTATTTGAAAGTTTGATGAAGACGACCATTCGAAGTGAAACCACATGCGTAACAAACAATGCATGTGCAACATATGAAATGATCAAGAATCGAAGCAAATGAGTGTTCGCTCTAATGAAAAAGATTGTCGTGATACAACCACTATTAAGAGGAGTAGAGATGTAAAAAAATCTACTCGCTAGATGCAAAAGTGGGAATTTCAATAAAAGAAATTTAAGTACTTTACCTGTTCGGTTAACTAAAATAGCATACATGACAGAATAATGGTGTTTGCCCAAGTTAATAGACGTGGTTCCTACATGATAACCTTTAATGGACTTCGACATAAGTTCCCGAAGGTCCTAAATGCATGTTTTCTAAATTTTCAAAGTTTTGTATTCTGTGTGTAACTGTTTTGTGTACCAAGTATAAAACACAACGCTAGCGTATGTCAAGAAAACAAATTTTTGACTCACTGTTCTTCGGTGTACTTTCTTCCTGAATCCGCAGCTGATGATAAACTGGTCAAAGATAAATCTTAGATTAGTAGTTGGATCCTTGCAGTTGGTCGAATAAGTCATTAATCCTCGGTAAGGGATACCGATTCTTTTAGCTTGTTCCGCTCCTGGTAGTCGATGCACATTCGAAAGCTACTATCCTTCTTTTTGACGTACAACACTGGAGCTCCCCAAGGCAAGAAACTCGGCCTTATGAATCCTTTATCTAGTAACTCTTGAAGTTGCGTGGATAACTCTTGCATCTCTGAAGGTGCAAGTCGATAATGTGCCTTGGCTACAGACGCGGCGCCTGGAACCAAGTCAATGTGGAATTCGTCTTGTCGTTTGAGGAGGTAATCTTTACAAGCCTTCGGAGAAAACCTCAGGATATTCCCTTACCACAGGGATATCTCCAAGCTTTATCACACAACCTCTAATTACTTCATTCGGCTCTACTAACTTCCCGTTAGCTAATTCTATCAAATACCGGATGTCTAACTTACTAGCAACTAAACCAAGCATGTTCTTAAATTCTAGAGATACGAGGCTAAAACCGACATTAGTATCATACAACACAGATGCATAACGTTGATTAAGAGGGGACGTACCGGTAACCACGTTTGGATCCTGACGTGCTTCCCTAGCTCTGATGTTGAACACTCTTCCACGTGCCTGATTGTTTTTAGGGCAATATTTCCTGAAATGCCCCACATCACCTCAGTTAAAATAACCTTGACCACGTCCTTGATCATTACCATTTTCGCCTTGATGGTTGTTGTTGTTGTTTCCTCCGCGATTTCCGCTACCAACTTGACCTCCATTTCCACATCCAGTACCATGCCAACACGTCTCCTTATCATGCCCCACTTTGCCACAGTTATCACATTTCCCATATCTACATCGCCCAGTATGATGACGTTGGCAATTGTCGCACTTAGGTAGCTTACCCATGTACCCTTTTCCCTTTTTAGCATTGCTGTTGTTATTCGCCCAAGTACCCTTCTTGAAGTTAGTAAACTTTCTTTTGTTCTCCCAAGATGACTCCACATGAGTCTCCTTTTTCTTCTCCGAGATCGAAAATTTTCCCAACCTAATCGCTTCTTCAGTGAGCGCCACACTTAAGTCAATCACTTCAGTAATTGTTGGAGGCTTTGATGTTGTCACCATGCTTAGAATTTGAGGTGCCAATCCCCATATGAAGCGTTCGATCCACTTAAGCTCTGGCTTCACGAAATAAGAAACAGCTCTAGACAGATCATGAAATCTTTGCACATACTCAGCTATCTTTGGACCTTCCATTTTCAAGTTCCAGAATTCAGTTTCCAACTTCTGGATTTCTGCCCTCGAACAATACTTCTTACGCATCAATTCTTTCAGCTCATTCCATGACAAGGCATACGTAGCAACCTCACCTAACGTCTGGACCTGAAGATTCCACCACGAAAATGCTCTATCTAGAAACAGTCCAGAAATGTACGTGACTTGTTGCTCCGGAGTACATTTACTCATTCGCAAAACAGAATCCGTCTTCTCGACCCAGCGCACAAAGGCTACGGCACCCCCAGTGCCGTCGAAATTCAGGGGCTTGCGGCCCAAAAACTGCTTGTAGGTGCAGCCTGCGATGTAAGCAACATCATTCACAGAAGGCATTAGCAAAGCACACTTGGAAATGTCCAAGGGTATTGTAATGCGTCTTTGGTGACTTAACATTACCGTTAGGTGGGTTGTTTCCTGAGGTACATCCGCTGTGTTCGGAGCGAAGGGACTCGTGCTGTGCGATGGCCTGTGAAATGCGTTCTTGTAATTCCGCCTCTGTTGTCGGCAAAGGGTTGTTGGTATCGGTGTTCCTTCGAGGCGACATCTTTCTTCTAAGAAGAAGATCGGGTAGGTCTAGTCTTATTCGTTAAATAAATAAATAGTTGTCTAAAGGTCGTATGTACATATACATATAAGCTATCATCATAGCAAGCAATCAAGCAACAACTAAATCATAGCACAACGTGTAAATTAACAAGGTGTTGAGTGAGGTTATGACGATTGAGCTTTCTTTAATTACCAACCACAATTACATTGTTTACAAAGTGTATCACATCAAAAGGAACATAGGGTCACACTATCCTTGTCCAATAAGTCTGTCAATATACCATAAATGACATGGTCAAAAGTGGTCCTCAAAAGTCTTCACAATCTCGGCTCAATAGTAGTGCTCTCACCAAAAGTAATGCATCTGTGTAAGACCAAAAACCTACTGTACTGATGGCAGAGGTGGAGGAGGGAAGAAAAGCAAACTGCGAACATGTGCGAGCTCCTCCTCGAGCTCGTAGACACGACGAAGTAAGAAACTAATCTACTGCTCGACGGTAAGAAAACGAGCATCAAAACCTGGAAAAGGAGTAAGAGGAGTAGGTGGATGTGCAAAAGGAGACGGTGAGGAATATGGAGGAACAAAAGTAGACTGACAAGGACAACGTGGGGGACGTGGAGTCAGCTCAAGCTCTAAAACTCTGTGACTCAAAACCTCAAACTGAAGCTGAAGCGATAAAAGTAACTCATCCCGTGCATAGCCAACAAAATCAGAGGGATGATAGGGATCTGAGATCGGCATGGAGTATGGTGGGAACCATCGTAATGGCTCGCCAAGCGGTGTAGATGTGGAAGGAGCAAATGGTGCAGTCTGAAGAATCGGAGGAAAAGCTGCTGATGCAAAAGGATCGTAGCTCGGGTGCTGACCCGAAGTACCTTCACCTGAACGGGGTGCAGGGATGCCCTGTAAGAAAGAAATCGACAAGTCAGTGCAGTGGACATCAGACTCTACAAGAGGGAGAGGAGCAACATCAGCGGGTGCGGGTGGAGGAATAAATGGCTCAGCAAGAGGAAAATCAATTGGTGCAGGAACTGGGTCGGGAATAAGGGGTGCAATATCTGGTAGTCCCAGCGGAACATGGTTAGGATCAGGAATCGGCTCAGAACCAATAGGTGCAACGTCAGGCTGATCAAAATGAATAGGATCCGACTCGGGGACATGCTCGGGGTCGTATGGAGGAGATGGTATATCAGACATAGAAGTGTCCTCGTTAGAATCAGTAGCATAACGTTGCAGTCCTGCCGCCTGCAGGGCTGTGGATGTCACGGACTCAAAGGAATCTGAGACCGAATGTAAACTAGAATCAGAGGATATCTCAATGATAGGAATCACAGGAGGTGGGACAGCAACAACATCCTTGTCTATCTCCCCATCACCCAGGGCGTCAACTGGGGGATCTTCAACAAACAAATCGACATCGTCATCGAACAAGTCACCGAAAGGCAAATCCTCGGGAGGGATGACCACAAGAAGAACAGGATCGAGGATCGGAGCCACGATGTGCTCACCACCGGGGTGGCCAATGATGAGGTGATCGTGTACTAGAGCAGGGATATCGATAGGATCCTCGACAGGGAAAGCATCAGCAATAGGTAAATCATCGCCAAAATCTGGTAGCGTGAACGATTGGAAGTCGTCCTTGTCATCGGACAGCATGTCAGGATCACTCTCAGTGTCCGACGTAAATATCTCTGGCTCGGGTATCACCTCGTCATCTGAAACGACAGCCATCGGGTCATGGGTATCAGACAACCTACTCTCTGATGATGACATGTGTGCCTGTAACATATCAATCATAACATGTGCACATATATTTACCACTAATACTCAGTATATGCAAACAAAACAATCATCACTTAATCATGTATTCACACTATCCCTCATGAGATCTTTCTATCTTTCCTAGTCTACCCCATGTAGACTAAACCACCATTGTGACCTTGCATTGTATTCCTTGTCTTCCCTTTGTAAAACGTTTGTTCCATGGATCTGGGCGCTTTGTGTATGCAATGAAAACGTGTTGTAAAAATATTTTCGTGAGAGAGCCCTAATGATTGTAGTCTAGACTCGAGAAAGAATCCTAGTTCGCTACAATCGAAGCTCTGATACCAAACTGTCACACCCTGACTTTTGCGGAAGCGTGATTATGTGTGACTTGCTTAATATCATTGCATTCAACTATAACAAACAACTATATGATAAAACCAAGATGTTCATCCTTGAATTATGTTTCAAAACATTACAAACAACATTGTTTTAAAATCCCAAACACAGACTTCATGTTCAAAATACAACACCAACAGAGTTTTAAGTTCCATATAGGACTTCACAAAAGACACTACCAAACTAGGTTTTGAGCCATGTATCTTATCCAAGATAAAATACATAACACAAACCCTTCGACTTCGGATGACATTTTTTATTAAAGACACAACTTGAAAACTTCAGCGTCCGCCAGATCCACATTTAGTTTCCTGAAATACATGTAGTTTGAAAACATCAACAAAAGTTGAGCGAGTTCATGTGTTTTCTATGTGAGCTCATAATAAACTTTGTAACCATAATATGTATGTATTTGTATATCTCGGTATGAAAGCAACAAGGAAACAGATCAATTAATGGTTTGCAAGGCCATTAATATGTGTGCAACGATGTAGGAAGGCTCAATCCTTTTATGTATATTTCGTACCGGGCCATCCGTCGGGAATGACATAGTCACCACATGGTCCAACCCACGAGCTCATGGGTGGGGCTCGCAACACCCAATAGATCTATCACTAATGCCCCTCGGTCCTTATACAAGGATTAATGGTCTTAAGTTAATCGCCTACCCATTCACATGATCTAACAGTTCATTCCTTAGCTAACCATACCATTTGTAATCGTAATCATTTGTAACATGTATTTCACCTCCGAAGTTGTAAAACTGAAAATAGTTAAAAGAAAAGGGGGACATGAACTCACAGTCTTGCGTTCTTTGATCAATAAATTCAAAGCTTCTTCTCAATTGCACGACTACCTACAAACTTGCTATAGTTTATTAGACGGATGGGTCTTGCCTCGACTTTTAGTCTTATTTAGTATCTTTGTGTTACGTTTCTTGTATCTTAATTGTGACAACTTGAGTTTCCAAGATTCCATCTTCACAATAATTGCACGTTAATTGTTTAGTTTTTTACTTACACGACTTGTTTGCCTTGTAATTGTACACGTTGGATTATATGTTGAGATGTTACCTATTTAACGTGATTAAAGTGTTTGGTTACATGAACTTGTAAACTGTTTGAGATTCGGAGCTATACTCGACGAAACAATTACAGTTTCGCCATAAACCACTTCGACGAAACATGGAGTGTTTCGCCGTCTTCATCTCGACGAAACACAGCGTTTCACTGGCCCACTATTACGCCGAGGCCCAGTAAAGGCCCAGCTCGATTATATAACAATATAGGGTAGCACTAGAACACGTATTGAGCTGATTTGCAAACCCTAGCTTTCTTTTCCTCTCTGTTAACCGACAGCAACTATCACTGTCATCCTTGGAGACTTTCAAGCCCTTCGTTCTAATCCCTATACCTTTCAGTTAGTTATTTGCTAATATCTAGTTGCTTATGAAATTAGTATGTATATCGCGATGATCCAGGAATGCATGACTCATATGCTTGCCTGTTAACAGTTCGATATAGAATAGGGTTCAATGATGATAAATAGTGATGAATGTTTGTGATCACGACGATTTGATTAGTGATTGATTAGGGTTCTTGTTGTTGTTAATCCGTATAAGATGTTGATCGATGAGATATGTTGTTTGATATTGTTGAATCCGTGAACTTGTTCTCATGTAATGGCCATCGTATATGCTAGATTGTTTAAGGTTATAACACATGATTCTATTATGATTGGTATGATAAATGGTATCGATGATTTCTGTATGATTGTATGATTGCTGTGTGATAATGATCGACGGTTAGGGTTTCTGGGTAATCATCAGTTACACGACGTAACTGACTTAATGGACGAAATGCCGATGATGATGAAACAGGTGCGTTTCGCCGGAGGATAATCACGACGAAACAGGCACGACGAAACTGGGGAGTTTCGCCGAGGGTAATCACGACGAAACAGGGGATGTTTCGTCGAAGGGAATTCACGACGAAACAAGTGTGTTTCGTCGAGTTACTAAACTGCACAGTAAACTCAGTTAAGTCTGTTACGGGTTAAGTGGGTTAGTTAGCTTAGATGTTGTTAAATGATAAGCATGACTTGCATGAACTTGTATAACTGATAAATGCTATGTGTTAGTTATTACTTACATGTACGTGATGATCTTGCATGTACGTGATGATCTTGCCTGTTAGTCGAACTTGTGAATATCAACTGATCTGTGTGTATGTGCAAACTATAGGCTTTGATTGAATTAATTGTGCACAAGTAATTAGGCATACCGAGCAAACCGAGGTGAGTTCACACTTTCTACAAGGCATGGGATTCCCAATGGTTGGGAATGGGTTAATAAACTAAAAGGAATCTACATATCCTCCTTGGGTAGGATATGTACGGCCATCCTCCTTGGGTAGGATGCCACTATAAATCCTGCGTATTCTCCTTGGGTAGAACTACGTACGTTCGTCCTCCTTGGGTAGGACAACCACCTTAACTTACTAGACAAAACTCTATCATGAAGTCCCTCCTCTTTATATCGACTTAATCGCCGAGGCCGATGGCAAGCAGGTCATTAGTTAATAGCGCTATTAGGTTTAACAAACCTCACACCGTGTCGTTCGAACGGGCGTGTACTAATGGACTATGGCAAACTGTCAGTGATGATAGACACTGATGCAGGGCATAACTTATATTTCGTTAGTAGTCGATATGGTATGGTCTAGTGGTTCACAAGGGAAGCCCCCCACTGATTTTGGTTACGGTTTGGGAAACAAAAGTACTGGTTAACTCGTGGTTTACGAAACAACTTATGATTTCAAAACGAACTGGTAAAACTGAATAACCAACTGTGAACTCGCTCAACTTTGTTGTTGACTCGTTGTTACATGCCTTGCAGGTCATTAGGTACTTTTGGAGCATGCACGAGGAGGCGCGGACGTTGTGGGACATGGATAGTCTTATGCCATGTTAAACACTTATCATACTTTTGAACTTATACTTTGGTTTTAAACATTATGATTCCGCTTACTACTTAAACTATGTTTTGTTGGACACCAATTATATTGTGTTTGGGTTTTACATTTATCTATATGTTATGTTCAATATGATTGGTGGCTTGATCCTGGTCAGTCACGCCTCCAAGCGGTGATACTCTGCATGTGGATTTTGGGGGTGTGACAGATTGGTATCAGAGCCAATGGTTATAGTGAACTTGGTTTTAAAAAGGGGAAAAGCTTTTTGGTAAAACCAGACTATAACCTGTACAATGCTCAATGATCCACAACGACGCCTCGCTCCACGTGCAAGACTCAACATTCTAGGTGGTATGGTTTATGTTTGTATTGCCTACTTGCTAGTTACATAGAACTTTGCTCATGGTATGCTTAGATGAATGTAACAACTGTTGTTTGAGAACACATGTGTGATTACTCTCTTCTGTCATCGCACTTTCGCGAACATCTCTCACTCATATTTCCTTTGATATGAAGATCATGAGTGGACGCGTTAACCTAACTCAAGCCCAGCTAATGGCTCTAATGAATGAACAAGTTACTGCAGCACTCACAGCCGCTCAGGCAGGAGGTATAACCTGCCATTGCAACTTACTCTAGGATCTTTAGATCCTACTCACGTAAACCAACACTTGTGCTTAACTTTGTCACTTCTTGCACACACGACAGGTCAACCTGCATAGCCTCCTGCATGTACCTTCAAAACTTTTATGGACTGTCGACCCACTACTTTCAGTGGCACTGAAGGAGCGGTAGGCCTCCTCCATTGGTTCGAGAAGCTCAAATCTATTTTCGAGATATGTGAATGCCCTGAGGCACGTAGGGTGAAGTATGCTACTGGTACTCTTGAAGGAATAGCGCTCACGTGGTGGAACGCTCAGGTTCAAATGCTGGGGATTGTTGCTGCTAACGCCACCCCATGGAATGATTTCAAGGAACTGATTAAGCAAGAGTATTGTAGTCGTGATGACATCCACAAGTTGGAAGTTGAGTTCTTCAACTTAAAGATGACAGGGTCGGAAATCGAAGCGTATACGAAAAGATCAAATGAGCTGGCAATCTTGTGTCCTACTATGGTAGACCCTCCCATCAAATGTATCGCGCTGTATCTCAAAGGTCTTGTGCCAGAAATTCAGAGTCATGTGACCGCGGCTAATCTTGGCACCATCCAGAAAGTTACTCGACTTGCTCATCGTCTCACTGACCAGGCGGTGGAACAGAACAAACTGCCCAAGCGTATTGGTACTACTGCTACAGTCACTACTACTTCTGACGCCCCCAGTGACAACAAGCGCAAATGGGATGGAGTCTCAAGCAAGGGTTCAACATCGGCTCAGTCCCAGTCTCAGCAGCGAAAGACTGATGATTATCAGAGTCCTGGTCAGCAATCGTTTGGTAGTCAAGGGCAGGGTGGATACAGGGGAAACCACCCCAAGTGCAATCGATGCAACAGGCATCACAGTGGGCAGTGCAACAAGGGTCGTTGTCTGAGGTGTAACAAGTTTGGTCATGAAGCGAAGGATTGTAGGGGCGCACGACCTGTGAATCAGAATCGTCAACAGCAACAGCAAACACCACAGAATCAGCCGCAGCAGCAGCAGGGTAACAGGGGATGCTTTCAGTGTGGTGCTGAAGGTCACTTCAAGAGAATTTGTCCTCAGTTGAACCAGAACCAGAATAACGACAATAATCAGGGAAACGGGAACAACAATGGGGGTAACAACGGGGGAAACAATTGAAACAATGGCGCCCGGGGTCGTGCGTTCGTAATTGGTCAGGGTGATGCAAGGAATGATCCCAACGTCGTGATGGGTAAGTTTCTACTGGATGATTTTTATGTTAATGTTTTATTTGATTCGGGTGCCGATACCAGTTATGTGTCTCTAAAAGTTAGTCAAATGTTAAAGCGTGTCCTAACACTTTTGAACACCAAGCACATGGTAGAGCTAGCAAATGGTAAAAGTTTAGAAGCCACACACGTAGTTAAGGGTTGTAATCTCAGCTTAGCTGGTCAGACCTTCTCTATCGACCTCATTCCTATTGTTTTGGGTAGTTTCGACATTGTTATTGGTATGGATTGGTTATCGCAACATTGAGCAGAGATCCTCTGTCAGGAGAAGATCGTCCGCATTCCTCGTTCAAATGGAGAACCTTTAGTGATTCATGGCGACAAGAGTGGTGCCGTGGTGGGCATCATTTCTTTTCTTAAGGCCCAGAAGTGTTTGCGCAAGGGCCACACTGCTATTTTAGCTCTTGTTACTGACACTTCGAAGAAAGAAAAGAAGATTGAAGATATCCCGATTGTGCGTGATTTTCCTGAGGTATTCCCTGAGGAATTACCTGGTCTCCCACTGTCACACCCTGGCTTTGCGAAAGCGTGGGTTCATTTGGTGTGACTTCTTAATACCTTAGCATAATCACAACAATGCTATATGAAAAAAAACCATGATGTTCATCCATTAATTCAAGTTTTAAAAGTAAAACACGACAACATTGTTTTCAAAAGTCGACACATGCAACGGATTACAACATGACATAATAAAAATATTGTTCATACGACACAACCAAAAGACATGAATAAAACACAGTTTAAGACTTGTGACTCGTCCAGGCAAAAGTCACAATCCCTAAACTCGAATGACATCATTTCTCCTACGCAGCTTGATGACATAGCATACCTTGCCAGATCCCTAATTTCCTGAAATATATGTAATTTGAAAAATCAACAAAAAGTTGAGCGAGTTCATGTAAAAGTGAGCATGTTTATAAATCGTTTAAGTACGTCCCAATTAAAAATGTTCCTGGTATGTAGCAATTAAGGAAAAGAGATCACCACTGGGTTGCAAAGCCACAGGTATGTGTGAAGTGATGCAGGAAAACTCAAACCTAGCAAATTTGTACCGGGCCTCGGCTATAAGACACAATCACCTCTATGGGTCACCCTGACCTCACGGGTGTGGGCTCGCTACACCCAAATAGATCTATCACACTTGTGTCCCTCGGTTCTAACAACGAGGATTAATGGCTTTAAGTGTTGTACCCACCACTCACATGATCTGAACGTCCCAACCCTCATGAAGCTAACCATACCATGTATAAATACGTTCTAAATAATGTAACATGTATTTCACCCCCGAAGTTATAAAACTGAAAACAGTTAAGAGAAAAGGGGGACATGAACTCACAGAAGTGCGTCTCGTGAAATAGTCGATCCCAACTCAACCTGCTGCGTGACGACCTACACGTAGTAATTTCTATTAGACGGACGACCATGCCTTGGCTTAAGGTTTAACGTTTTTGGGAAATAGTTAGACAACTATTTCGTATTTACACTTCTTAATTATTTTATAAGTATATTCCTTCCCAAGGATGGGAGTAATAATACATGTGTGCTTTATAATTCCGAAAATATAGTTTTAAGTCTTACTTGAAAAATATATTTTAATCACTTTGTCTAAAGTGTTTTAATTCCAATACATATATTTTTCCCGAAAATATTATATTTTATTTCATAAGTTTTTCCAAAATAATATTTTCACAAAAATGTACAAATAGGAGTATTTTTCTGAAAAATACATAAGTTACGTTTTAAGGTTCGCGTTGTATTAACAATACTTGTATAACTTAAATATTTATTTTGTGAGCGCGTTGGTGTTATTTTGGAGTCGTAATTTCACGGTGTTTTCATGTTATATTATTTTTACCCTTAAAATAATATATATTTAGTTCACAAAATAATCACATAATCACACAAGCGTTTTACTATAAAATATATATTCTAAATATATATTTATCAAGTTTTATTTACGAAAATCCACCTCCGATACTTTGTAATTTTTGTAATAAAAATCATGGCGAAGTTTATTTTTGAAAACAAGTTAAAAATATTATTTGTAAATATTTGTTAGAAAAATATTTCTAAGTGTTATATTTCTGGAAAAATTTCGCCAGAGTTTCCTCTGTAAATGGAGGTGTCCATGCTTTTAGCATATCATTTTCTTTTGTAAAACCAATCAACAATCAGCAATCAACAATATATACAATATTTAATCACTAATCTCGACAAAATAAGACTAAATCATAAACTCATGAACATGAAGGTTTATAAAAATGTATAGTAAGTTACCATCATACTTAGTAGGTCTTGTTATCTTTAAAAACATGATTAGTTTCTTGAAAACTTTATTTTTAAAGAACTTGAAGTTTCACAACTTCTAGTCAAGATTCACAAAAATATTTCTTTATGAAATCTCCTTGTTACACAAGTGTTTATACACATGTTTAGTTACCAAAAATGCTTTTAGTTCATACAAGATCCGGGTTTTTACTAAACTAGTATTTTCCCTTGGTTCTTCCGAAAAACCACTTGTATAACCTTATTTTTCAAGAAAAATCATGTTTATTCAAGTTCAAGGCTTATGAATGGATGGATCCATCATCTTTCAATTTTCTAACTTTTACATCCTACTAGTTTATGTTCTTAAACATGAACTAGTATGTATAGATGATGATCCATCTTGTTTTTACTAACCAACAACATCAAATAATCATAACTACACAAGATCCACATGATTTACACACATATCTTCTCTTTATCCACCCTTTATTCCTTTATGTTCAAGATTAATGTAAGTTCTTTAGAGTTTCTTAAGTTTTAACCATTCAATCAACTATTAACCACCAAAAACAAGATCAAGATGAAGATTAGAAGCACTTACTACTACGTAAAAGTGGTGGATAAAAGGAAACTAGAGTGCTTCTTGAACTTCCGAGAGCACCGAGCTTGTTTGTAGGACTCCTTGCACCTTTGGATGTATGAAAATGGCTTGAACAAAGGTGGATGATGGTGGTAGTATGGTGAGGTGGTGGCGGCCGTGAGTTGGTGGTAGGAGGAGAGAGTTTTGTTGTTTGTTGGGTTTTGATGAAATGAAATGCAAGACTCTCATGTAAATTTATAATCCAATTCTCATGTTGTCCAACATGTCTTATGTCTAATTAACCAACAACAACATTAATATAATAATCAAAAGAAACAAGGGTGTGTCCCACCCTTGGGACCGTCGAAATGGGGGGGGGGGGGTAGGGTGGTGATGGAACTTGGTTACTTATTTAGTTAGGATGTAATGAGTTTAGTTAGTATATTAAGTGTGTTATGTAATATAAAGGGTGTTAGGGTGTTCGGGGACCCTAACTAGCTCAGAAAAATAAAAACAATGTTTTTGGCAATATCTTTATGTTCCGGGTAAAGTCCGGTTGTTCGGTTGGATGTTGATCCGTTAAAGTGCTAACTAAAGCTTTTAAGTGTCTTTTATATTGTTTTAGTGACACATTAAATTTCCCAACACTTTGGAAAGTGTCTAGGACCATTTTGCCAAGTTTTTGCACTTTACTAGTATTGTTAAATGCTGAATTTTTGTATGTAGTGCAGAATTTTGTAATTAAAGTATGTTTTAGGCACTTCCGGTCACTATAACTATCACTTAGTGACACAGTTCTAAGGTCCTCACCTCCTACACTCCCTACTAGTGTAGTGATCTATTCCTGGCTCATACTGGCCTCAAAACAATGTCTGTCTCGTGCTGGCAATGTCAGGATGTTTACTGGTTATCCGCTCACTGTGCTAACTGTGCTTTTGTGCATCAAGTTTGTCACTATTGTTTGTGTATAATAAATGGAGTGACAGTAATAAAGTATGATGCATGAGTATGTATGTATCAGAAAACAGAAAGCAGTTTATTCATAATTGTAATCAAGCACAGTAATTAAGCACTAATTAAATATTAATTAATGTGTACGGATACCTGGATTTGTGAGGGTTGTCACATTCTCCCCCCGTTAGGAAAATTTTGTCCCGAAATTTTAGGCTCTGCTTCTAGTTGCAGGGGTCTTGGGAAATAAATGGGGGTACTTTTCTTTCATACGATCCTCACGTTCCCAGGTATATTCTGGACCATGTCTTGCATTCCAACGAACTTTGACGAGCTTGACACTACTCTTGCGTGTTTTGTTCACCTTCCAATCAGTAACCTCAACTGGTTCTTCAACAAAGTGGAGCGTGTCGTCAATATGAATTTCGTCAGCAGGAATGACAACAGTCTCTTGTGTTGGACTCTTTTTCAGGTTTGATACATGGAATGTATCATGAACACCATTAAGTGCGGCAGGTAAGTCCAACTTGTATGCTACAAGCCCAATCCTTTGCAGGATTCTGAATGGGCCGATGTATCTGGGATTCAACTTTCCACGCTTTCTGAAGCGTGCCACACCCTTCCCGGGTGAAACCTTCAGCAAAACCATGTCTCCTACCTCAAACTCCAGAGGTTTCCTTCTTCGGTCCGCATAACACTTTTGACGATCGCGAGCCGCCTTGATGCGTTCTCGGATCTATGCAATCTTGTTTGTGGTTTCCTGGACCACTTCCGGACCAACTAACTGTCTATCACCTGCGTCAACCCAACAGATCGGTGATCGACATTTGCGTCCACAAAGAGCTTCGAACGGTGCGGCTTGAATACTTGCGTGATAACTGTTGTTGTATGAAAATTCGACCAATGTTAGGTGAGTATCCCAACTTCCACCTAAATCCATTACGCAAGCTCTCAGCATATCTTCTAGAGTCTGAATCGTTCGTTCGCTCTGTCCATCAGTTTGTGGGTGAAAAGCTGTACTCAGATTCAACTGAGAACCAAATGCTTCTTGAAAGGATTGCCAAATCATTGACACAAACCTTCCGTCCCTATCAGAGATGATTGAGAGAGGCACTCCATGACGTGCAACTATCTCTCTCATGTATAGTTCAGCAAGTTTGCTTGTGTTGTCTTTCTCTGATTGGCAAGAAATGTGCAGATTTCGTTAACCGGTCCACTATAACCCAAATAGTGTCATGACCTTTTGGCGTTCTTGGCAACTTTGTTATGAAATCCATTGAAATCTGTTCCCATTTCCATTTGGGTATCTCAGGTTGCTGCAGAAGTCCTGAAGGCTTCTGGTATTCGGCTTTTACCTTGGCGCACGTTAAACACTTGCTAACATAAACGGCAACATCGCCTTTCATCCTAGGCCACCAATAATAATCCTTTAGATCTGGGTACATCTTGTCCGTTCCTGGATGGATAGAGTACCATGACTTGTGAGCTTCATCGAAAATAACCTTTCTCAAACCACCAAACAGAGGAACCCAAATTCGTCTCATGAAACATGATGTTCCTTCCTCGTTTGGTATCAACTGTTTCTCCATCCCACGGAGATATTCCTCCTCAATGTTCCTTTCCTTAAGAGCTTCTTTCTGTGCGGCACGGATGCGCAATGAAAGGTTTGTCTGGACAATCATTTCCAAAGCCCTAACCCTTATGGGCTTGATTCTTTCTTTACGACTTAGGGCATCGGCGACCACATTCGCCTTCCCTAGGTGATACTTTATCTCACAGTCGTAGTCGTTCAACAGTTCGACCCAGCGTCTTTGTCTCATGTTAAGCTCCTTCTGGTCGAATATGTGTTGCAGACTCTTATGATCCGTGAAGATTGTACACTTCGTACCATATAAATAATGTCTCCAAATTTTCAGCGCAAATACCACTGCGCCTAACTCCAAATCATGTGTGGTATAATTCTTTTCATGAACCTTCAATTGGCGTGACGCGTAGGCTATAACTTTCTGTCGCTGCATTAACACACAACCCAAACCTTGACACGGGGCGTAACGGTATACCACGAAATCATCTGTTCCTTCTGGTAGCAATAAAATCGGTGCATTACAAAGCTTGTCCTTCAGTAACTGAAACGCTTCTTCTTGTTTGATTCCCCAATCAAACTTCTTATCCTTCTGGGTGAGGGAAGTCAAAGGTTGAGCGATTTTTGAAAAATCCTCAATGAATCTTCGATAGTAGCCAGCCAATCCTAAGAATTGTCGAATCTCGGTTGGCGTCTTTGGAGTCTCCCAATTCTTTATCACTTCAATCTTGGTGGGATCCACATGGATTCCATCTCCATTCACTACATGTCCAAGGAATTGGACTTCGCGTAACCAAAACTCGCACTTCGAGAACTTGGCATACAGCTTTTCCTTTTTAAGTAACTCCAAGATAGCTCTTAAATGCTGTTCGTGCTCCTCCCTCGTCTTCGAGTAAATCAAAATATCGTCTATGAACACAATCACGAACTTGTCGAGGTACGGTTTACAAACTCTGTTCATCAAATCCATAAAAATAGCTGGCGCGTTTGTCAACCCAAACGGCATCACTAGAAACTCGTAATGTCCATATCGAGTTCTAAAAGCAGTCTTGGGAATACTTTCCTCTTGTATCCTCAGCTGATGATAACCTGATCGTAGATCGATCTTTGAGTAGTAACTTGAACCTTGAAGCTGATCGAATAGGTCATCAATTCTTGGCAGATGATATCTATTCTTGATTGTCAACTTGTTCAACTCCCGGTAGTCAATACACATACGAAAACTACCGTCTTTCTTCTTGACAAACAAAATTGGAGCTCCCCAAGGTGAGAAGCTTGGTCTGATGAATCCTTTGTCTAACAGCTCCTAGAGTTGCGTCGACAACTCCTGCATCTCTGAAGGCGCAAGTCGGTAGGGTGCCTTAGCCACAGGCGTGACACCTGGGACTAGGTCGATGTGGAACTCAACTTGCCTTTGAGGTGGCAATCCTGGCAAGTCTTCTGGAAAGACTTCAGGATATTCCCTTACCATTGGAATGTCTTCGATCTTCGGCTCAGTAGTTTCTTTATCCACGATGTGTGCCAGGAAGGCAACACATCCCTTTTGTAAACACTTTCGAGCTTTCAGACAGCTAAGATTCTCAGAGACGTATCGTGCTTCTCTCCGTGAACCACGATCGTTTCTCCGTCTTCTATTGGGATGCGAATGGTCTTTTCGTGACAAAAAATCTCGGCTTTGTTGCTTGACAACCAATCCATCCCTACTACCACGTCGAAGCTTCCCAACTTGACTGGTAGCAGATCCAAAGTGAACTCGCGTTCTCCCAGGTCAATTACACAACCTCTGACGACTTCATTCGCCTCAACTAGCTTTCCATTAGCCAGTTCAATTGAGTACGGAACATCTAACTTACTAGCAGTTAACCCAAGCATACTCTTAAATTCTAACGATACAAAGCTATAGTCGGCACCAGTATCAAACAGAACAGATGCAAAGCGTTGATTTATAGGGAACGTACCGGTGACAACGTTGGGATCCTGGCGCGCTTCCCTCGCTCCTATGTTAAACACTCTTCCACGAGCTTGATTCAGCTTTGGGCATTCCTTCTTAAAGTGCCCTACTTCTCCACAATTGAAGCATCCTGGTCCTTGACCATTACCACCTCTGTTTCCAGCTTGAGTGTTGTTTTGGTAGCGATTCCCATTCCCAGCTTGATTCGCAATGTTTCCCCGGTTTCCATTTCCTCCATTATTCCCTTGCGGCCGGTTTCCATTACTACCGTGGTTGTTGTTACCAAAACCCCTTTGGCCACCCTGGCCTGAACCAACCCAGCAAGTATCCTTCAAGTGGCCAATTCTCCCACAAGTTTCACATTTTCTATTTCTGCACTGACCAGTATGATGATACTGGCATAATCCACACTTGGGCAGAGTGCCCATATAACCCTTTCCTTTATTCTCAACACCGGTTGCAGCTCTGGCCGGTGTGCTTGATTCACCCTTCTTGTTCGCATTGCTTGTACCTTGTTTGAAGTTCGAAAATTTCCTTTTGTTTTCACCAGACGACTCCATATGAGTCTCTTTCTTCTTCTGCTCAGAATTCGAGAACTTGTTCAATCGAATAGCTTCCACGGTAAAGAGCCACACTGAGATCAATGGCTTCTGTGATGGTTGCGGGCTTGGATGTGGTAACCATATTCATGATCTGAGGTGCCAATCCCCAGATAAAGCACTCAATTCGTTTGAACTCCGGTGTGACCATGTATGGCACTACATGGGACAAATCATGGAATCTCTGAACATACTCCGCAATCTTGGGACCTTCCATTTTTAGGTGCCAGAACTCAGTCTCCAGCTTCTGAATTTCAGCACGTGAGCAGTACTTCCTTCTCATGAGCTACTTCAGCTCATTCCATGACATTGCATAAGCAGCAGCTTCACCAAGAGTTTGCACTTGTAGGTTCCACCAAGTTAGGGCTCCATCCAGAAATAGCCCTGAGATGTAGGTCACTTGTTGCTCGGGAGCACACTTGCTCATTCTAAGAACAGACTCAGTCTTCTCAGCCCATCTAACAAACGCAACAGCACCTCCCGTGCCGTCGAAATTTACGGGCTTGCAATCGAGAAATTGCTTGTAAGTGCACCCTGCACATACGTTAGGATTTACAAATGGTATTAGCGAACGTGCTAAAAATATCCAAATGTATCATAGTATATCTCAAACGACTTAACATTACCATTAGGTGGATTGTTATTGCCGTGGTTATGCGAGATATTTCCACTCGTTTCTGCATGAGAAGCAGCGTATTGCGCGATAGCTGCAGCAATGATTCCTTGAAGTTCTGCCTCATTAGTGGGTATGCGCGGATCACGTCTTGGTGGCATCTTCTAAAAGATGTTTTACGTTGGTCAGGTCATAATAAGTAAATGGTATACGTACTTCAAGCACATAACATCTCATGTTACAAGTAAATCAAGCACATAACATCACATGTTATAGAATATAAACAATCAACCCAACATTACATATAATAAGAATATTGCGATTGCATTATCAGAAATCAAGACCACAATAATGTTTACAAGTTTTGTAACTGTATTGTACATCCAAAAGTGACTAAGGGCCACATCGCCCTTGTCTGCACTGTCTAATCAACTACCACAACAATCAAAAGCTAAACATCAAAAGTAATGTCATCAAAATGCGGTCTTCAAAAAGTTGTATAGTCTGCACAATCGCGGTCCTCTCACCAAAAGTCTACCTGCGTCGAATCAAAATGCCTATGCTGATGGCGGAGGAGGGGGAAATGAGAGTAATACAGGCGACGCGTATGTAACCAGTCCTTCTCTAAAGCACGACAGACGCGCAGCAAATATGCTATCTGCTGCTCAGAAGTCAAGAAACGGACGTCTGAATAAGGTGAAAGTGGTCGAGGGGGTGTGATACTACAAATGGGGTCTGACAATGGCAAGGTGGTCGCTGAGCTCTCTCCAACTCCTGTATATGATGGGTCAGTGCCTCATGCTGTATCATCAATGATGTAAGGATGTCCTCCGTAGAGTACCCAACATGGTATGGGTGATACGGATCAGACAGTGGCATGATATGGGGCGTAGTCCATAGAAATGGCTCGCTCGACGGAGTGAAGGACGGTGTAGTAGGTGGTGCAACATGGGGATATTGAGACGCGAATGGAAAAGGTGAAGTCAACATGGGTGGAACAGGAACAGGCGGCTGCCTAGATGACCCCTCTCCAGGACACGGTGGCGGTATGTCCTGAAGGAACGTAACAGGAAGGTCTGTGCGATAAGCATCTGTGGTGTGTGGGGGAATCAGTGGGTGCAGAAATGGGTGCTGAAACGGGGGCTACTGGAGGTGTAACAGGTCGCACAAAAGGTGGGTAATCGTCATCGTCATCGATCCACCCGATACGGGTGTCGGCGTAACATGGATCTACATGAGTAGCAAAAGGTGCACGGTCGAACAGCACCGGCACAGGATCAGGAAATGATGCAACAACAGGATCCTCTATCAAGAGTGGAGCGTCAACAGGAGCGTCAACAACGGGTACATCATCAACAAAGGGTGCGATGGCTGGTGCATCATCATGAACAGGGTCATGCTCTAATGCAGGGTCAGGAGCAGTTAAAGGCTCTGGGCCACAGCAGGCTCCGGGTCAACAAAATCCATATCAAAATTAGCTGGATCATCAAACAAAGGATCGATAGGGGCAACAGGCTCCTCTAGGGGCTGGTCTAAGTGAATGAACTTGATATCCTGGTCAGGATCAAAACCAGGGGAAAGACAGGATCAAAATCATCGTCAACCTCGTGATCAAACTCAAAGTTGTGTGCGGGAACAGGTGCAGCTGGTAACGACGCCATGTCAGGGTCGGCGTCTGAAGAGTGATGCTGCACTCCATGAGTGTGTAAGGACGCAGATGCCACAGACTCAAAGGAATCTGGGACAGGTGAATCAGATGGAAGCTCCTCTGTAGGGGCCTCAGCAATGGGTAGGATAACATCAGAAACAATAGGGGCCCCGCCCTCATGGTCAGCCTCAGGTGGGTCCTCCTCAAACAGATCGATGTCATCGTCAGAAACAACATCGAGTGGCATGTCTACGACTGGATAAGCAGCAAGTGGTATAGGAGCAGGGATCACCGCAAGTGGTAATTCCCAAGCAGGCTTAGCTCCGACGTCTGGAAGCGTAAATGGCTGGAAATCGTCGTCATCGGTACTGGTGGTGTCGGAAGTGTAAACCTCTCGCTCTGGCGAAACTCTGTCATCTGATACGATCGCCATGGGATCTAAAGTGTCTGAAACTCCCGTGTCTGAGGATAATGGCATGATGTCTGTAACACAACCACACATATGCACAAATAATCAACATATAATCAAATAAACATGTTAGTCACCAATAAGCAAACAAGTATTTCTCCTAGTCTCACTAGACTACCCTCCCAGCCTCTCAGACTGAACCTCCTAGTCTTTCAGACTACTCCCTGGCCTCTAAGACCAACCTCCCAGTCTCTAGGACTAAACCTCCCCAATCCCTAAGATTGGCCCCTCAGTCTCCATGACTGAACCTCCCCAGCCTTTAGGGCTGAACTCCCTCAGTCCTTAAGACTGAATCATAAATTTTGAAAATGTGCTCGTTCTTTTTATTTGTAAAAATGTTTTGTATCTTGGATCTGGACGTAATGTATGCAATGTAAAAATGTTTTCGTGAGAGCCCTAGTGATCATAGTCTAGACTCGAGAAAGAATCCTAGTTCGCTATAATCAATGCTCTGATACCAAGCTGTCACACCATGGCTTTGCGGAAGCGTGGGTTTATTTGGTGTGACTTCTTAATACCTTAGCATAATCACAACAATGCTATATGAAAATAAAACCATGATGTTCATCCATTAATTCAAGTTTTAAAAGTAAAACACGACAACATTGTTTTCAAAAGTCGACACATGCAATGGATTACAACATGACATAATAAAAATATTGTTCATACGACACAACCAAAAGACATGAATAAAACACAGTTTAAGACTTGTAACTCGTCCAGGCAAAAGTCACAATCCCTAAACTCGGATGACATCATTTCTCCTACGCAGCTTGATGACATAGCATACCTTGCCAGATCCCTAATTTCCTGAAATACATGTAATTTGAAAAATCAACAAAAAGTTGAGCGAGTTCATGTAAAAGTGAGCATGTTTATAAATCGTTTAAGTACGTCCCAATGTAAAAATGTTCCTGGTATGTAGCAATTAAGGAAAAGAGATCACCACTGGGTTGCAAAGCCACAGGTATGTGTGAAGTGATGCAGGAAAACTCAAACCTAGCAAATTTGTACCGGGCCTCGGCTGTAAGACACAGTCAGCTCTATGGGTCACCCTGACCTCACAGGTGTGGGCTCGCTACACCCAAATAGATCTATCACTCTTGTGTCCCTCGGTTCTAACAACGAGGATTAATGGCTTTAAGTGTTGTACCCACCACTCACATGATCTGAACGTCCCAACCCTCCTTAAGCTAACCATACCATGTATAAATACGTTCTAAATAATGTAGCATGTATTTCACCCCCCGAAGTTATAAAACTAAAAATAGTTAAGAGAAAAGGGGGACATGAACTCACAGAAGTGCGTCTCGTGAAATAGTCGATCCCAACTCAACCTGTTGCGTGACGACCTACACGTACTAATTTCTATTAGACGGACGACCGTGCCTTGGCTTAAGGTTTAACGTTTTTGGGAAATAGTTAGACAACTATTTCGTATTTACACTTCTTAATTATTTTATAAGTATATTCCTTCCCAAGGATGGGGGTAATAATACATGTGTGCTTTATAATTCCGAAAATATATTTTTAAGTCTTACTTGAAAAATATATTTTAATCACTTTGTCTAAAGTGTTTTAATTCCAATATATATATATTTTTCCCAAAAATATTATATTTTATTTCATAAGTTTTTCCAAAATAATATTTTCACAAAAATGTACAAATAGGAGTATTTTTCTGAAAAATACATAAGTTACGTTTTAAGGTTCGCGTTGTATTAACAATACTTGTATAACTTAAATATTTATTTTGTGAGCGCGTTGGTGTTATTTTGGAGTCGTAATTTCACGGTGTTTTCATGTTATATTATTTTTACCCTTAAAATAATATATATTTAGTTCACAAAATAATCACATAATCACACAAGCGTTTTACTATAAAATATATATTCTAAATATATATTTATCAAGTTTTATTTACGAAAATCCACCTCCGATACTTTGTAATTTTTGTAACAAAAATCATGGCGAAGTTTATTTTTGAAAACAAGTTAAAAATATTATTTGTAAATATTTGTTAGAAAAATATTTCTAAGTGTTATATTTCTAGAAAAAATTCGCCAGAGTTTCCTCTGTAAATGGAGGTGTCCATGCTTTTAGCATATCATTTTCTTTTGTAAAATCAATCAACAATCAGCAATCAACAATATATACAATATTTAATCACTAACCTTGACAAAATAAGACTAAATCATAAACTCATGAACTTGAAGGTTTATAAAAATGTATAGTAAGTTACCATCATACTTAGTAGGCCTTGTTATCTTTAAAAACATGATTAGTTTCTTGAAAACTTTATTTTTAAAGAACTTGAAGTTTCACAACTTCTAATCAAGATTCACAAAAATATTTCTTTATGAAATCTCCTTGTTACACAAGTGTTTATACACTTGTTTAGTTACCAAAAATGCTTTTAGTTCATATAAGATCCGGGTTTTTACTAAACTAGTATTTTCCGCTTGGTTCTTCCGAAAAACCACTTGTAGATCTTTAGATCTACAAGTTTATAACCTTATTTTTCAAGAAAAATCATGTTTATTCAAGTTCAAGGCTTATGAATGGATGGATCCATCATCTTTCAATTTTCTAACTTTTACATCCTACTAGTTTATGTTCTTAAACATGAACTAGTATGTATAGATGATGATCCATCTTGTTTCTACTAACCAACAACATCAAATAATCATAACTACATAAGATCCACATGATTTACACACATATCTTCTCTTTATCCACCCTTTATACCTTTATGTTCAAGATTAATGTAAGTTCTTTAGAGTTTCTTAAGTTTTAACCATTCAATCAACTATTAACCACAAAAACAAGATCAAGATGAAGATTAGAAGCACTTACTACTAGCACAAGGCTAGGGAAGAAACAAGGCGTAAAAGTGGTGGATAAAAGGAAACTAGAGTGGTTCTTGAACTTCCGAGAGCACCGAGCTTGTTTGTAGGACTCCGTGCACCTTTGGATGTATGAAAATGGCTTGAACAAAGGTGGATGATGGTGGTAGTATGGTGAGATGGCGGCGACCGTGAGGTGGTGGTAGGAGGAGAGAGTTTTGTTGTTTGTTGGGTTTTGATGAAATGAAATGCAAGACTCTCATGTAAATTTATAATCCAATTCTCATATTGTCCAACATGTCTTATGTCTAATTAACCAACAACAACATTAATATAATAATCAAAAGAAACAAGAGTTTGTCCCACCCTTGTGACCGTCGAAATGGGGGGGGGGGTTAGGGTGGTGATGGAACTTGGTTACTTATTTTTAGTTAGGATGTAATGAGTTTAGTTAGTATATTAAGTGTGTTATGTAATATAAAGGGTGTTAGGGTGTTCGGGGACCCTAACTAGCTCAGAAAAGTAAAAACAATGTTTTTGGCAATATCCTTATGTTTCGGGTAAAGTCCGGTTGTTCGGTTGGATGTTGATCCGTTAAAGTGCTAAATAAAGCTTTTAAGTGTCTTTTATATTGTTTTAGTGACACATTAAATTTCCCAACACTTTGGAAAGTGTCTAGGACTATTTTGCCAAGTTTTTGCACTTTACTAGTATTGTTAAATGCTGACTTTTTGTATGTAGTGCAGAATTTTGTAATTAAAGTATGTTTTAGGCACTTCCGGTCACTATAACTATCACTTAGTGACACAGTTCTAAGGTCCTCACCTCCTACACTCCCTACTAGTGTAGTGATCTATTCCTGGCTCATACTGGCCTCAAAACAATGTCTGTCTCGTGCTGGCAATGTCAGCATGTTTACTGGGTTATCCGCTCACTGTGCTAACTGTGCTTTTGTGCATCAAGTTTGTCACTATTGTTTGTGTATAATAAATGGAGTGACAGTAATAAAGTATGATACATGAGTATGTATGTATCAGAAAACAGAAAGAAGTTTATTCATAATTGTAATCAAGCACTAATTAAATATTAATTAATGTGTACGGATACCTGGATTTGTAAGGGTTGTCACACCCACCCCATCGTCAGGTTGAATTTCAAATCGAGCTAGCTCCTGTAGTAGCGCCAATAGCTCGTGCACCTTATCGTTGAGCTCCATCAGAACTTGAAGAACTATCCACGCAACTACAAGAGCTCTTGGATAAGGGTTTTATTCGTCCTAGCTCCTCGCCTTGGGGAGCTCCAGTATATTATTTGTGAAGAAGAAAGATGGTACCTTCAGAATGTGTATCGACTACCGCGAGCTCAACAAGGTGACTGTGAAGAATCGCTATCCTCTTCCACGCATTGATGACTTGTTCGATCAGCTGCAAGGGTCGAGCTACTATTCGAAGATTGACCTGAGGTTAGGTTACCATCAACTGAGAGTCCGAGACGAGGATATCTCTAAGACAGCGTTCAGGACTCGCTATAGGCATTATGAGTTCCTGGTTATGCCTTTTGGGTTGATGAACGCACCTGCAGTCTTCATGGATCTTATGAACAGAGTGTGCAAGCCCTATCTGGACAAGTTTGTTATCGTTTTCATCGACGACATCCTGATCTATTCTAAGAGTCAGGAGGAACACGAGCACCATCTACGGCTTATTTTGGAACTCCTCCGAACAGAACAGTTGTACGCTAAGTTTTCAAAATGCGACTTTTGGCTTCGTGAAGTCCACTTTTTAGGCCACGTGGTAAACTAGGATGAGATTCATGTTGATCCATCCAAGGTAGACTCAATTAAGAACTGGCCTGCACCCCGTACACCAATAGAAATCCGCCAATTCTTAGGTTTGGCGGGCTATTACAGAAGGTTCATCGAGGATTTCTCCAAGATTGCGTAACCTCTCACTTCACTAACTCAGAAGGGCGTCACCTACCGTTGGGGTGATGCACAAGAATCTGCATTTCAGCACCTAAAGGATAGACTGTGCAGCGCACCAATTCTCTCATTGCCAGAGGGCACAGACGACTTTGTGGTTTATTGTGACACATCAATTCAGGGTCTTGGGTGTGTGTTGATGCAACGGGATAAAGTCATTGCTTACGCCTCACGCCAACTTAAAGTCCACGAAAGGAACTACACTACACACGATCTGGAGCTGGGAGCTGTTGTTTTCGCGCTTAAGATATGGAGACATTACCTGTACGGTACCAAGTGCACCATTTACACCGATCACAGGAGTCTCGAGCATATCTTCAAACAGAAGGAATTAAACATGCGACAGTGTCGATGGGTCGAGCTATTGAATGACTACGAATGCGCGATCAAGTACCATCCGGGCAAGGCTAATGTTGTGGCCGACGCCCTCAGTCGAAAGGATACTACACCTAGGCGTGTGCGAGCGTTACAACTCACCATTCAGTCTAGTCTTCCTTCCCTGATACGAGATGCTCAGGTAGAAGCATTGAAACCAGAAAACGTCAGGGCTGAGTCCCTACAGATCAAGGAAACAGTTAGAACAAAAGGAAGACGATGCCTACTATGTAACAGGACGCATCTGGGTCCCGCTCTATGGAAAATTACGTGAGCTTGTGATGGATGAAGCACATAAGTCTCGTTATGTGACAACCCTCACAAATCCAGGTATCCGAACAAATTAATTAATATTTAATTAGTGCTTAATTACTGTGCTTAATTACAATTACGAATAAATTGCTTTCTGTTTTCTGATACATACATACTCATGCATCGTACTCTATTACTGACACTCCATTTATTACACACAAAACAGTAGTGACAAACTTGATGCACAAAAGCACAGTTAGCACAGTGAGCGGATAACCCAGTAAACATGCTGACATTGCCAGCACTAGACAGACATTGTTTCCGAGGCCAGTATGAGCTGGGAATAGATTACTACACTAGTAGGGAGTGTAGGGAGGTGAGGATTATAGAACTGTGTCACTAGGTGATAGTTATAGTGACCGGAAGTGCCTAAAACATACTTTAATTACAAAATTCTGCACTACATGCAAAAAATCAACATTTAACATAACTAGTAGAGTGTAAAAACTTAGTAAAATAGTTCTAGACACTTTCCAAAGTGTTGGTAATTTATTGTGTTACTAAAAATAATATAAACGGCACTTTATAGCTTTACTTAGCACTTTAACGGATCAATATCCAACCGAACAACCGGACTTTACCCAGAATATAAAAATATTGCCAAAGACATTGTTTTTACTTATCCGAGCTAGTTAGGGTCCCCGAACACCCTAACACCCTTTATATTAATAAACACACAAATACCCCAACTAAATACCATTTGATTTCAACTAAGTCTTAACCATATCATCACAACCCAACCATACCCCCCCCCCTCAAAATGACGGTCACCTTAGGGTGACCCACACTCTCCTTTTGTTGATTATTTTATTAACTTGTGTTGGATATTTTGTGACATAATATATGGAGGATAATAGTGGGAATGGATTATAAATAAGTTCATTAGTCCACCATTCTCTCTCATTCTACACTTCATCAACAACAACTCCTTTCTCCTTCCCTCTACGCCCCTCACGGCCGAACCCACTCACCACCATCTCACCATCATCAACCTCCATTCCAACCATTTCTTACATACTCAAAGGTGCAAGGGATCATACAAGTAGGCTTGGTGCTTTCGAAAGTTCAAGAACCACTCTCATTTTCTTTTATCCACCACATTTACATCTTGTTTCTTCCCTAGCCTTGAGCTAGTAGTAAGTGTTTCTAATCATCATCTTGATCTTGTTTATGGTGGTTAATAGGTGATTTAATGGTTAAAAATTAAGAACACTAAAGAACTTGCATTAAAGTCTTGAACATAAGTGATTAATGGTGGATAAAGAGAAGAACGTGTGTAAATCTTGTGAATCTTGTATGGTTGTGATTATTTGATGTTATTTGTTACTAAAAGTGGGATGGATCATCATCTAGACATACTAGATCATGTTCAAGAACATGAACTAGTAGTGTGTTAGTGTTAGAGATTTGAAAAGATGATGAAACCATCCACCATGAACTTGAACTTGAATAAACATAATTTTCTTGTAAAATGAAGTTGTAAACTTGTGGATCTAAAGATCTACAAGTGGTGTTTCGGAAGAACCAAGCGGGAAATACTAGTTTTGTTAAAACCCGGATATTTTATGAACTAGAAGCAAACTTGGTAAATGAACAAGTTAATGAACACTTGTGTAACAATAAATTTAACAAAGAAGTATTTTTGTGAATCTTGACTAGAAGCTGTTAAACTTCAAATTCTTTAAAAAATGAAGTTCACAAGAAACTAAACTTATTTTTAGAAATAACAAAACCTACTAAATGTGTTGGTGATTTACTACATGTTTTTACAAAACCTTCAAGTTCATGAGTTTATGATTTATTCATATTTTGTCTAGTTTGATGAATAAATATTGTATATTGTTGATTGGTAAATTGGTTGATTGGTTTTACAAAAAGAAAATGATATGCTAAAAGCATGGACACCTCCATTTACAGAGGAAACTCAGGCGAAATTTTTCTAAAAATATAACACTTAGAAATATTTTTATAACAAATGGTTACAAATATATTTTTAACTTGTTTTTCAAATATAAACTTCGCCATGATTTTTATTACAAAAATAACCAAGTATCGGAGGTGGATTTTCGTAAATAAAACTTGTTAAATATATATTTTATAATAAGACGCTTGTGTGATTATGTGATTATTTCGTGAACTAGGTATTTGTTAGGGTAAAAATAATATAACTTGAAATATCATGAAATTACGACTTCCAAAATAATATCAACGCTCTCACAAAATAAATATTTAAGTTATATAAGTACCGTAATAAAACACGAACTTTAAAAATGTAACTTATGTATTTTTCAGAAAAATACTCTTATTAGAATATTTTTGGTGAAATATTATTTTGGGAAAAACTTAAGGAATAAAATATAATATTTTTGGGAAAAATATATATATTTTGGAAATTAAAACATTTTAGACAAAGTGATTAAATATATTTTTCAAGTGAGACTTAAAAATATATTTTCGAAATTATAAAAACACACATGTATTAGTACCCCCATCCTTGGGAAGGAATATATTTATAAAATAATTAAGATGTGTAAATACGAAATAGTTGTCTAACTATTTCCCAAAAACGTTAAACCTTAAGCCAAGGCACGGCCATCCGTCTAATAGGATTTAGTACGTGTAGGTCGTCACGCAGCAGGTTGATTTGGGATCGACTATTTCGAGACGCACTTCTGTGAGTTCATGTCCCCCTTTTCCCTTTACTATTTTCAGTTTTATACTTCGGGGGTGAAATACACGCGACAACTATTACAACTTTTATTACATGGTATGGTTAGCGTAGGGAGGGTTTTTACTACAACTAGATCATGTGAGGGGTGGGTGTAACGCTCGAGGCCATTAATTCTCTTTGTTAGGACCGAGGGACACAAGAGTGATAGATCTATTTGGGTGTAGCGAGCCCACACCCGTGAGGCCGGGGAGGCCCATAGAGGTGACTGTGTCTTACAGCCGGAAGCCCGGTACAAATCTGCTAGGTTTGAGTTTCCCTGCACTTTCTCACACATACCAGTGGCTTTGCAACCCATTGGTGATCTCTTTTTTTTTTTTTCTTATTGCTACATACCAGGGACTTTTATACATACTTCAAAGGTTTATTCATACTCACTTTTACATGAACTCGCTCAACTTTTTGTTGATTTTTCAAATTACATGTATTTCAGGAAATTAGGGATCTGGCAAGGTATGCTATGTCGTCAAGCTGCGTAGAAAGAATGATGTCATCAAAGTTTAAGGGTTGTGACTTTTGCCTGGTCGAGTCACAAGTCTTAAGCTGTGTTTATTTCATGTCTTATGGTTGTGTCATATGAACAATGTTTTTATTATGTTGTGTTGTAATCTCGTTGCATGTGTCAACTTTTAAAACAATGATGTCGTATTTTATTTTTAAAACTTGAATCAATGGATGATCATCATGGTTTTACTTTCATATAGCTTTGTTGTGATTAAGATATGGTGTTAAGAAGTCACACCAAATAAACCCATGCTTCCGCAAAGCCAGGGTGTGACAGCTTGGTATCAGAGCTTTGATCATAGCGAACTAGGATTCCTTCTCGAGTCTAGACTATGATCACTAGGGCTCTCACGAAAACATTTTTACATTGCATACATTACGTCCAGATCCAGGATACAAAACATTTTTTTCACAAACAAAAAGTATGAGCACTTTTCAAAATTTATGGTTCAGTCGTGGTGACCGAGGGAGTTCAGCCCTAAAGGCTGGGGAGGTTCAGTCATGTAGACTGAGGGCCAATCTTTAAGATTGGGGAGGTTTTGGTTTGTGAGACCAGGGAGTTAGTCTGAGAGACTAGGAGGTTCAGTCTGAGAGGCTGGGAGGTTAGTCTAGTGAGACTAGGAGAATTACTTGTTTACTTATTGGTGACTAACATGTTTATTTGAATATATGATGATTATTTGTGCATGTGTGTGATTGTGTTACAGACATCATGCCTTCTTCATCAGACACTGGAGTTTCAGATACTCTAGATCCCATGGCGATAGTATCAGATGACATAGTTTCGTAAGAGCGAGAGGTCTACACTTCCGACACCACCAGTACCGATGATGACGATTTCCAGCCCTTTGCGCTACCTGACGTCGGAGCCGAGCCTGCTGATGGCCATCCCGCTGGAGATTTACCACTCGTGGTGATCCCTGCTCCTGTACCCCTTGCTGCTTATCCAGTTGTTGATATGCCCCTCGATGTTGTTTCTGACGACGACGTTGATCTGTTTGAGGAGGACCCACCTGAGGCTGACCATGAGGGTGAGGCCCCTATTGCTGCTGATGTCATCTTACCCATTGCTGATGCTCCTGCAGAGGAGGCTCCTGTTCATTCACCTGTCCCAGACTCATTTGAGTCTGTGGCGTCTGCATCTTTGCACACTCAGGGAGTGCAGCATCACTCTCACGACGCCGACCCTGACATGGTGTCATCAGCTGCACCTGCCCCCGCACATGACTTCGAGTTCGATCACGATGTTGATGATGATCTAGTTCCTGTCTTTCCCCCTGGTTTTGATCCTGACCAGGATATTGAGTTCATTCACTTAGATCAGCCCCTAGAGGAGCCTGTAGCCCCTGTCGATCCTTTGTTTGATGGTCCAGCTGATTTTGATATGGAGTTTGTTGATCCGGAGCCTGCTGTGGCCCCGGAGCCTGTAGCTGCTCCTGACCCTGCATTAGAGCATGACCCTGTTCATGACGATGCACCCGTTGTTGCTCCTTTTGTTGATAATATACCCATTACCGATCATCATGTTGTTGCTCCACCGTTGGTGGATGATCATGTTGCTGACGCTCCTATTGATGCTCCACTTTTGATAGAGGATCCTGTTATTGCACCATTTCCTGATCCCGTGCCGGTGATGTTCGACCGTGCACCTTTCGCTACCCATATAGATCCACGTTACGCCGACACCCGTAACGGGTGGATAGATGATGACGACGATTACCCACCATTCGTGTTACCAGTTACACCTCCAGCAGCCCCTGTTTTAGCACCCGCTTTAGCACCCATTTCAGCACCCACTGATATCCCCCTGATTCCCCCATACATCACAGATACTCATCGCACAGATCTTCCTGTTACGTTTCTTCAGGACATACCGCCACCGCTTCCTGGAGAGGGGTCATCTAGGCAGCCGCCTATCCCTGTTCCACCCATGCTATCATCACCTTTTCCATTCACATCGCAGTTTCCCACTGTTGCACCATCTACTGCACCGTCCTTCACCCCGTCGAGCGAGCCATTTCTATGGACTACGCCCCCTATTATGCCACTGTCTGATCCGTATCACCCATACTATGTTGGGTATTCTACGGAGGACATCCTCACATCTTTGATGATACAGCAGGAGGCACTGACCCGTCGCATACAGGGGTTGGAGAGAGCTCAGCGACCACCTTGTCGTTGTCAGACCCCACTTTCAGCATCCCACCCTCCGCGTCCACATTCACCCGACTCAGACGTCCGTTTCTTGATCTCTGAGCAGCAGATAGCATATTTGTTGCGCGTCTGTCACGCATTAGAGTAGGATTGGTTACATGTGCGTCGCCTGTATTACTCTCATTTTCCTCCTCCTCCTCTGCCATCAGCATAGGCATTTTGATTCGACGCAGGTAGACTTTTGGTGAGACGACCGCGATTGTGCAAACTACAAAGCTTTTTGGAGACCGCATTTTGATATTATGACTTTTGATGTTTTGTATATTGGTTGTTGTTGTCACTGATTAGATAGTTTGGACTAGGGCGATGTGGCCCTTAGTCACTGATGATGTACGATACAGTTATGAACTTGTAAACATTATACTGTGGTCTTGATTTATGATAGCGCAATCGCAGTATTCTCATTATATGTGATGTTGGATTGATTGTTTATATTCTATAACACGAAATGTTATGTGCTTGATTTATTTGTAACATTAGATGTTATGTGTTGATAAATGGTATACGTATAATTCATTTACTTACTATGACCTGACCAACGTGAAACATCTTTTAGAAGATGCCACCAAGACATGATCCACGCATGCCCACTAATGAGGCAGAACTTCAAGGAATCATTGCCGCTGCTATCGCGCAATATGCTGCTTCTCATGCAGAGACAAGTGGAAATATCTCTCAAAACCACGGCAATAACAATCCACCTAATGGTAATGTTAAGTTGTTTGAGATATATTATGATACATTTGGATATTTATAGCATGTTCGCTAATACCATTTGTAAATTCAAACGTATGTGCAGGGTGCACTTACAAGCAATTTCTCGATTGCAAGCCCGTGAATTTCGACGGCACAGGAGGTGCTGTTGCATTTGTAAGATGGGCTGAGAAGACTGAGTCTGTTCTTCGAATGAGCAAGTGCGCTCCCGAGCAACAAGTGACCTACATCTCAGGGCTATTTCTGGATGGACCTATCTTGGTGGAATTTGCAAGTGCAAACTCTTGGTGAAGCTGCTGCTTATGCGATGTCATGGAATGAGCTAAAGGAGCTCATGCGAAGGAAGTACTGCTCACGCGCTGAAATTCAAAAGCTGGAGACTGAGTTTTGGCATTTAAAAATGGAAGGTCCCAAGATTGCGGAGTATGTTCAGAGATTCCACGATTTGTCCCACGTAGTGCCATACATGGTTACACCGGAGTTCAAACGCATCGAGCGCTTTATCTGGGGATTGGCACCTCAAATTATGAGTATGGTTACTACTTCTAAGCCCGCGACCATCACAGAAGCCATAGATCTTAGTGTGGCTCTTACTGAGGAAGCTATTCGGTTGAATAAGTTTTCGAATTCTGAGCAGAAGAAGAAGGAGACTCAGGTGGAGTCGTATGGTGAGAATAAAAGGAAATTCTCGAACTTCAAGCAGGGTACAAGCAACACGAACAAGAAAGGTGAATCAAGCACGCCGGCGAAGGCTGCAACCGGTGTTGAGAACAAAGGGAAGGGTTATATGGGTATTATGCCCAAGTGCAATACGTGCCAGCGCCATCATCATAACCAATGTAGATTGAGGAAGTGTGAATCATGTGGAAGGAACGGCCACACAAAGGATACGTGTTGGGCCGGAACTGGTGCAGGGCGTACTGGAAATCGAGGGTTTGGGAATGGTAATGGAAACCGCCAGCAGGGAGGAAACGGCGGAAATGGAAACCGAGGAAACGTTGCGAATCAAGCTGGTAATGGGAATCGCAACCAAAACAATGCTCAAGCTGGGAACGGAGGTGGTAATGGTCACGGACCAGGATGTTTTAATTGTGGAGAAGTTGGGCACTTCAAGAAGGAATGCCCAAAGCTGAACCAGGCCCGCGGAAGAGTGTTTAACATCGGAGCGAGGGAAGCGCGCCAGGATCCCAACGTTGTCACTGGTACGTTCCCTATAAATCAACGCTTTGCATCTGTCCTGTTTGATACTGGTGCCGACTATAGCTTTGTGTTGTTAGAATTTAAGAGTATGCTTGGGTTAGCTGCTAGTAAATTAGATATTCCGTACTCAATTGAACTGGCTAACGGAAAGCTAGTTGAAGCAAATGAAGTTGTCAGAGGTTGTGTAATCGAGTTGGGAGAGCGTGAGTTCACTTTGGATCTACTACCAGTCAAGTTAGGAAGCTTCGACGTGGTAGTAGGGATGGATTGGTTATCGAGCAACAAGACTGAGATTATTTGTCACGAAAAGATCATTCGCATCCCAACAGAAGATGGAGAGACGATCGTGGTTCACGGAGAGAAGCGCGATACGCCTCTGGGAATCATCAGCTGTCTGAAAGCTCGAAAGTGTTTGCAGAGGGGATGTGTTGCCTTCTTGGCACACATCGTGGATAACGTAGCTGCCGAGCCGAAGATCGAAGACATCCCTGTAGTAAAGGAATATCCTGTAGTCTTTCCAGAAGACTTGCCAGGATTGCCACCTCAAAGGCAAGTGGAGTTCCATATTGACTTAGTTCCAGGCGCCGCGCCTGTGGCTAAGGCACCTTATCGACTTGCCCCTTCAGAGATGTAGGAGTTGTCGACACAACTTCAAGAGTTGCTAGATAAAGGATTCATCAGACCAAGCTTCTCACCTTGGGGAGCTCCAGTTCTGTTTGTCAAGAAGAAAGACGGTAGTTTCCGTATGTGTATCGACTACCGAGAGTTGAACAAGTTGACGATCAAGAATAGATATCCCATGCCAAGGATTGATGACCTATTCGACCAGCTGCAAGGTTCAAGCTACTACTCAAAGATCGATTTGCGATCAGGTTATCATCAGCTGAGAATACAAGAGGAAAGTATTCCCAAGACTGCTTTTAGAACTCGATATGGACATTACGAGTTTCTGGTGATGCCATTTGGTTTGACAAATGCGCCAGCTGTTTTCATGGATTTAATGAACAGAGTATGTAAGCCGTATCTCGACAAGTTTGTGATTGTGTTCATAGACGATATTTTGATCTACTCGAAGACGAAGGATGAGCACGAACAGCATTTAAGAGCTATCTTGGAGCTACTGAAAAAGGAAAAGTTGTATGCTAAGCGCTCGAAGTGTGAGTTTTGGCTACGCGAAGTCCAATTTCTTGGACATGTGGTTAATGGAGATGGAATCCACGTGGATCCCACCAAGATCGAAGCAATCAAGAATTGGGAGACTCCAAAGACGCCAACCGAGATTCGACAATTCTTAGGTTTGGCTGGCTACTATCGAAGATTCATTGAGGATTTTTCAAAGATCGCTCAACCTTTAACTTCCCTCACGCAGAAGGATAAGAAGTTTGATTGGAGAACCAAACAAGAAGAAGCGTTTTAGTTACTAAAGGACAAGCTTTGTAATGCACCGATGATTTCATGGTATATTGTGACGCCTCGCGTCAAGGTTTGGGTTGCGTGTTAATGCAGCGCTAGAAGGTTATAGCTTACGCGTCACGCCAGTTCAAGGTCCATGAAAAGAATTATACCACGCATGATTTGGAGTTAGGCGTAGTGGTATTCGCGTTGAAAATTTAGAGACATTATTTATATGGTACGAAGTGTACAATCTTCACGGATCATAAGAGCCTGCAACACATATTCGACCAGAAGGAGCTAAATATGCGACAAAGACGCTAGGTCGAATTGTTGAACGACTACGACTGTGAGATCAAGTATCATCCAGGGAAGGCGAATGTGGTCGCCGATGCCCTAAGTCGAAAGGAAAGGATCAAGCCCATAAGGGTTAGGGCTTTGGAGATGATTATCCAGACAGATCTTTCCCTGCGCATTCGCGCCGCACAGAAAGAAGCTCTTAAAGAGAGGAACATTGAAGAGGAATATCTCCGTGGAATGGAGAAGCAATTGGTACCAAATGAGGAAGGAACGTTATGTTTCATGAAACGGATTTGGGTTCCTCAGTTTGGTGGTTTGAGAAAAGTTATTTTCGATGAAGCTCACAAGTCATGGTACTCTATCCACCCAGGAGCAGATAAGATGTACCAAGATCTTAAGAATTATTATTGGTGGCCTAGGATGAAAGGGGATGTAGCAGTTTATGTTAGCAAGTGTTTAACATGCGCCAAGGTAAAAGCAGAATACCAGAAGCCTTCAGGACTTCTGCAGCAACCTGAGATTCCCAAGTGGAAATAGGAACAGATTTCAATGGATTTCATAACAAAGTTGCCAAGAACGCCAAAAGGTCACGATACTATTTGGGTAATAGTAGACCGGTTGACGAAATCTGCACATTTCTTGCCAATCAGAGAGAAAGATAACACAAGCAAGTTGGTTGAAATATACATGAGAGAGATCGTTGCACGTCATGGAGTGCCCCTCTCAATCATCTCTGATAGAGACGGAAGGTTTGTGTCAAGGATTTGGCAATCCTTTCAGGAAGCATTCGGATCTCAGTTGAATCTAAGTACAGCTTTTCACCCACAAACGGACGGACAGAGTGAACGAACGATTCAGACTTTAGAAGATATGCTGCGAGCTTGCGTTATGGATTTAGGTGGAAGTTGGGATACTCACCTACCGTTGGTCGAATTTTCATACAATAACAGCTATCACGCAAGTATTCAAGCCGCGCCGTTCGAAGCGCTATACGGACGCAAATGTTGATCACCAATTTGTTGGTCTGATGCAGGTGATAGACAGTTAGTTGGTCCAGAAGTGGTCCAGGAAACCACAGATAAGATTGCACAGATCCGAGAACGCATCAAGGCGGCTCGTGATCGTCAAAAGTGTTATGCGGATAGAAGAAGGAAACCTCTGGAGTTTGAGGTAGGAGACATGGTATTGTTGAAGGTATCACCCTGGAAGGGTGTGGCACGCTTCGGAAAGCGTGGAAAGTTGAATCCGCGCTATATTGGTCCATTCAAGATTCTGGAGAGAATTGGTTTAGTAGCATACAAGTTGCATTTACCTGCCGAACTTAATGGTGTTCACGATACATTTCATGTATCAAACCTGAAAAAGGGTCCGACTCAAGAGACAATTGTCATTCCCACAGACGAGATTCATATTGACGACACGCTCCACTTTGTCGAAGAACCCGTTGAGGTCACAGATTGGAAGATAAACAAAACACGCAGGAGTAGTGTCAAGCTTGTCAAAGTTCGTTGGAATGCAAGACATGGTCCAGAACACACCTGGGAACGTGAGGATCGAATGAAAGAGAAATACCCCCATTTATTTCCTAAGACCCCTGCAACCAGAAGCAGAACTTAAAATTTCGGCACGAAATTTTCTTAACGGGGGGAGAATGTGACAACCCTCACAAATCCAGGTATCCGTACAAATTAATTAATATTTAATTAGTGCTTAATTACTGTGCTTAATTACAATTACGAATAAACTGCTTTCTGTTTTCTGATACATACATACTCATGCATCGTACTCTATTATTGACACTCCATTTATTACACACAAAACAGTAGTGACAAACTTGATGCACGAAAGCACAGTTAGCATAGTGAACGGATAACCCAGTAAACATGCTGACATTGCCAGCACTAGACAGACATTGTTTCCGAGGCCAGTATGAGCCGGGAATAGATTACTACACTAGTAGGGAGGTGAGGATTATAGAACTGTGTCACAAGGTGATAGTTATAGTGACCGGAAGTGCCTAAAACATACTTTAATTACAAAGTTCTGCACTACATGCAAAAATTCAGCATTTAACATAACTAGTAGAGTGTAAAACTTAGTAAAATAGTTCTAGACACTTTCCAAAGTGTTGGTAATTTATTGTGTTACTAAAAATAATATAAACGACACTTTATAGCTTTACTTAGCACTTTAACGGATCAATATCCAACCGAACAACCAGACTTTACCCGGAACATAAAAATATTGCCAAAGACATTGTTTTTACTTATCCGAGCTAGTTAGGGTCCCCGAACACCCTAACACCCTTTATATTAATAAACACACAAATACCCCAACTAAATACCATTTGATTTCAACTAAGTCTTAACCATATCATCACAACCCAACCATACCCCCCCTCAAAATGACGGTCACCTTAGGGTGACCCACACTCTCCTTTTGTTGATTATTTTATTAACTTGTTTTGGATATTTTATGACATAATATATGGAGGATAATAGTGGGAATGGATTATAAATAAGTTCATTAGTCCACCATTCTCTCTCATTCTACACTTCATCAACAACAACTCCTTTCTCCTTCCCTCTACACCCCTCACGGCCAAACCCACTCACCACCATCTCACCATCATCAACCTCCATTCCAACCATTTCTTACATACTCAAAGGTGCAAGGGATCATACAAGTAGGCTTGGTGCTTTCGAAAGTTCAAGAACCACTCTCATTTTCTTTTATCCACCACATTTACATCTTGTTTCTTCCCCAGCCTTGAGCTAGTAGTAAGTGTTTCTAATCATCATCTTGATCTTGTTTATGGTGGTTAATAGGTGATTTAATGGTTAAAAATTAAGAACACTAAAGAACTTGCATTAAAGTCTTGAACATAAGTGATTAATGGTGGATAAAGAGAAGATACGTGTGTAAATCTTGTGAATCTTGTATGGTTGTGATTATTTAATGTTATTTGTTACTAAAAGTGGGATGGATCATCATCTAGACATACTAGATCATGTTCAAGAACATGAACTAGTAGTGTGTTAGTGTTAGAGATTTGAAAAGATGATGAAACCATCCACCATGAACTTGAACTTGAATAAACATGATTTTTCTTGTAAAATGAAGTTGTAAACTTGTGGATCTAAAGATCTACAAGTGGTTTTTCGGAAGAACCAAGCGGGAAATACTAGTTTTGTTAAAACCCGGATATTTTATGAACTAGAAGCAAACTTGGTAAATGAACAAGTTAATGAACACTTGTGTAACAAGAAATTTAACAAAGAAGTATTTTTGTGAATCTTGACTAGAAGTTGTTAAACTTCAAATTCTTTAAAAAATGAAGTTTACAAGAAACTAAACTTATTTTTAGAAATAACAAAACCTACTAAATGTGTTGGTGATTTACTACATGTTTTTACAAAACCTTCAAGTTCATGAGTTTATGATTTATTCATATTTTGTCTAGTTTGATGAATAAATATTGTATATTGTTGATTGGTAAATTGGTTGATTGGTTTTACAAAAAGAAAATGATATGCTAAAAGCATGGACACCTCCATTTACAGAGAAAACTCTGGCGAATTTTTTCTAAAAATATAACACTTAGAAATATTTTTATAACAAATGGTTACAAATATATTTTTAACTTGTTTTTCAAATATATACTTCGCCAGGATTTTTATTACAAAAATAACCAAGTACCGGAGGTGGATTTTCGTAAATAAAACTTGTTAAATATATATTTAGAATATATATTTTATAATAAGACGCTTGTGTGATTATGAGATTATTTCGTGAACTAGGTATATATTATTGTTAGGGTAAAAATAATATAACTTGAAATATCATGAAATTACGACTCCAAAATAAATCAACGCTCTCACAAAATAAATATTTAAGTTATATACGTATCGTAATAAAACACGAACTTTAAAAATGTAACTTATGTATTTTTCGGAAAAAATACTTTAATTAGAATATTTTTGGTGAAATATTATTTTGGGAAAAACTTAAGGAATAAAATATAATATTTTTGAGAAAAATATATATATTTTGGAAACTAAAACATTTTAGACAAAGTGATTAAATATATTTTTTAATTGAGACTTAAAAATATATTTTCGGAATTATAAAAACACACATGTATTAGTACCCCCATCCTTGGGAAGGAATATATTTATAAAATAATTCAGAAGTATAAATACGAAATAGTTGTCTACCTATTTCCCAAAAACGTTAAACCTTAAGCCAAGGCACGGCCATCCGTCTAATAGGATTTAGTACGTGTAGGTCGTCACGCAGCAGGTTGATTTGGGATCGACTATTTCGAGACGCACTTTTGTGAGTTCATGTCCCCCTTTTCCCTTTACTGTTTTCAGTTTTATACTTCGGGGGTGAAATACATGCGACAACTATTACAACTTTTATTACATGGTATGGTTAGCGTAGGGAGGGTTTTTACTACAACTAGATCATGTGGGGGTGGGTATAACGCTCGAGGCCATTAATCCTCTTTGTTAGGACCGAGGGACACAAAAGTGATAGATCTATTTGGGTGTAGCGAGCCCACACCCGTGAGGCCGGGGAGGCCCATAGAGGTGACTGTGTCTTACAGCCGGAAGCCCGGTATAAATCTGCTAGGTTTGAGTTTCCCTGCACTTTCTCACACATACCAGTGGCTTTGCAACCCATTGGTGATCTCTTTTTTTTTCCTTATTGCTACATACCAGGGACTTTTATACATACTTCAAAGGTTTATTCATACTCACTTTTACATGAACTCGTTTAACTTTTTGTTGTTTTTTCAAATTACATGTATTTCAGGAAATTAGGGATCTGGCAAGGTATGCTATGTCGTCAAGCTGCGTAGGAAGAATGATGTCATCCAAGTTTAGGGGTTGTGACTTTTGCCTGGACGAGTCACAAGTCTTAAGCTGTGTTTATTTCATGTCTTATGGTTGTGTCGTATGAACAATGTTTTTATTATGTTGTGTTGTAATCTCGTTGCATGTGTCAACTTTTAAAACAATGATGTCGTATTTTATTTTTAAAACTTGAATCAATGGATGATCATCATGGTTTTACTTTCATATAGCTTTGTTGTGATTAAGCTATGGTATTAAGAAGTCACACCAAATAAACCCACGCTTCCGCAAAGCCAGGGTGTGACACGTTATTCGGTACATCCTGGTTCGGATAAGATGTACCACGACTTGAAGACCACGTACTGGTGGCCTAGCATGAAAGCTCACATAGCAACCTATGTTGGCAAATGTTTGACTTGTGCGAGAGTCAAGACTGAATACCAGAAACCATCAGGCCTAATCCAACAAACAGAGATACCACAATGGAAATGGGAACAAATTTCCATGGATTTTGTTACAGGCCTGCCTAGATCTCAACGCGAAAATGACACTATTTGGGTGATAGTGGATCGATTGACTAAGTCTGCACACTTCTTGGCTATCAAAGAAACGGATAAGTTTTCAACATTAGCAGACGTTTACTTAAAGGAAGTGGTTTCGAGGCACGGGGTGCCAACCTCTATTATTTTCGATCGTGATGCGCGTTTTACTTCTGAACTGTGGCAAGTAGGGGTGTGCATGGGTCGGTTTGGTTCGGTTTTTACTATTAACCATAACCATAACCGAACTATAACCGTTAGTTCGGTTATGGAGTTTTGGTAACCATAACCATAACCAAACTTCGGTTACGGTTAATCGGTTATGAAGTCGGTTATGGTTCGGTTAAGTAACCAAGCAAGGTTTGAAATAAATAGGGTTGTGCACGATTTGAACTTAGCTTGAGCCTATTTTATAAGATAAGGGAGACTAAACTTTTTGGTTAAACTACTGATTTAGGGTTCTTTTTAATAAGGTAATTCTCAAACAAAAACAATTATGGTTATAACACCTTAGTTCTTTATCAAAATAATTGACATCTACATCAAGATCATTTTGTTACTAACATACTTTTATCTTACTAAAAACCCTCTATATGGTTTTTTAAAACACAAATCCATTATGTAAAGTTAACATCACAAGTTCGGTTCGGTTTCGGTTATGTCGGTTAACCAAAGCTTCATAACCATAACCATAACCGATTGAGTGGTTATACAAAGTTTTATAACCATAACCATTGGTTATATTGGTTATTGGTTATTAGTGGTTCGGTTATGTTGGTTATGGTTCGGTTATCGGTTATGGTGGTTAATTTGCTCATCCCTAGTGGCAAGCAATGCACATGTCCTTTGGCTCACGGTTAGACATGAGCACCGTTTATCATCCACAGACGGATGGGCAGTCTGAATGCACCATCCAAACCCTTGAAGACATGCTAAGGGCATGTGTGATTGATTTTGGCAACAGCTGGGAAAAACATCTCCCGTTGGTGGAGTTTTCGTATAATAACAGTTACCACACCAGCATTCAAGCCACTCCGTTTGAGGCATTGTACGGACGTAAATGCGGATCACCTCTTTGCTGGGCAGAAGTTGGTGACAGCCAGATCACGGGTCCAGAACTTGTAGTAGACACAACGGAAAGGATTGCACAGATACGACAACGAATGGCGGTAGCTCGTGACCGTCAGAAAAGCTACGCTGATAAGCATAGGAAACCACTCGAGTTCCAGGTTGGGGATCGAGTGCTACTCAAAGTCTCACCGTGGAAAGGTGTGGTTCGTTTTGGCAAACGAGGTAAACTTAACCCACGTTACATTGGACCGTTCGAAATCATCGAGAAGATAGGCAAGGTGGCCTACAAACTGAACCTACCAGCAGAACTCGGTGGAGTTCACAATGTATTTCACGTGTCAAATCTGAAGAAATGTCTGTCAGATGAGACCCTCATAGTTCCTTTGAAGGAGCCCACTATCGACGATCAGTTGCGATTCGTCGAGGAACCAGTTGAAATCACGGACCGAGACATTAAGGTCCTCAAGCACACCAGAATACCTCTAGTTCGAGTTCGTTGGAACTCCCGTCGTGGCCCAGAGTTCACCTGGGAACGAGAAGACCAAATGAAACTTAAGTATCCCCAGTTGTTCAGAAACAATGCAACTACTACTGAGGCCGAAGCTACTACGGAATTTCGGGACGAAATTCCAAATCAACGGGGGGATGCTGTGACACCCCAGGAAAACCAGTAAATCACGCAACTTAACTAGCTTCCTCAGTAACCACATGCTAAATTTTGAGACGAAATTTCTTTCAAGTTGGGGATAATGTGACAACTCGAGTTTCCAAGATTCCATCTTCATAATAATGGCACGTTAATTATGTAGTTGTTTACTTACACGACTTGTTTGCCTTGTAAGTATACATGTTGGATTATATGTTGAGATGTTTATTTGATATGTTACCTATTTAATGTGATTAAAGTGTTTGGTTACATGAACTTGAAACTGTTTGAGATTCGGAGCTATACCCGACGAAACAATTACAGTTTCGCCATAAACCACTTCGACAAAACAGGGAGTGTTTCCCCGTCTTCATCTTGACGAAACACAACGTTTCGCCGGCCCACTATTACGCCGAGGCCCAGTAAAGGCCCAGCTCGATTATATAACAATATAGGGTAGCACTAGAACACATATTCGGCTGATTTGCAAACCCTAGCTTTCTTTTCCTATCTGTTAACCGACGGCAACCATCACTGTCATCCTTGGAGACTTTCAAGCCCTTCGTTCTAATCCCTATACCTTTCGGTTAGTTATTTGCTAATATCTAATTGCTTATGAAATTAGTATGTATATCGCGATGATCCAGGAATGCATGACTCGTATGCTTGCTTGTTAACAGTTCGATATAGAATAGGGTTCAATGATGATAAATAGTGATGAATGTTTGTGATCACGACGATTTGATTAGTGATTGATTAGGGTTCTTGTTGCTGTTGATCCGTATACGATGTTGATCGATGAGATAGGTTGTTTGATATTGTTGAATCCGTGAACTTGTTCTCATGTAATGGCCATCGTATATGCTAGATTGTTTAAGGTTATAACACATGATTCTATTATGATTGGTATGATAAATGGTATCGATGATTGCTGTATGATTGTATGATTGTTGTGTGATGATGATCGGCGGTTAGGGTTTCTGGGTAATCATCGGTTACACGACGTAACTGACTTAATGGACGAAACGCCGATGATGACGAAACGGGTGCGTTTCGCCGGAGGATAATCACGACGAAACAGGCACGACGAAACAAGGGAGTTTCGCCGAGGGTAATCACGACGAAACAGGGGATCTTTCGTCGAAGGGAATTCATGATGAAACAAGTGTGTTTCGTCGAGTTACTAAACTGCATAGTAAACTCGGTTAAGTCTGTTAAGGGTTAACTGGGTTAGTTAGCTGTTGTTAAATGATAAGCATGACTTGCATGAACTTGTATAACTGATAAATGCTATGTGTTAGTTGTTACTTACATGTACGTGATGATCTTGCATGTACGTGATGATCTTGCCTGTTAGTCGAACTTGTGAATGTCAACTAATCTGTGTGTATGTGCAAACTATAGGCTTTGATTGAATTAATTGTGCACAAGTAATTAAGCATACCGAGCAAACCGAGGGAGTTCACACTTTCTACAAGGCATGGGATTCCCAAGGGTTGGGAATGGGTTAATAAACTAAATGGAATCTACATTTACTCCTTGGGTAGGATATGTACGACCATCCTCCTTGGGTAGGATGCCACTACAAATCCTGCGTATTCTCCTTGGGTAGAACTACGTACGTTCGTCCTCCTTGGGTAGGACAACAACCTTAACTTACTAGACAAAACTCTATCATGAAGTCCCTCCTCTTTATATCGACTTAATCGCCGAGGCCGATTGCGAGCGGATCATTAGTTAATAGCGCTATTAGGTTTAACAAACCTCACACCGTGTCGTTCAAACGGGCGTGTACTAATGGACTATGGCAAACTGTCAGTGATGATAGACACTGATGCAGGGCACAACTTATATTTCATTAGTAGTCGATATGGTATGGTCTAGTAGTTCACAGGGGAAGCCCCCCACTGATTATGGTTACGGTTTGGGAAACAAAAGTACTGGTTAACTCGTGGTTTACAAAACAACTTATGATTTCAAAACGAACTGCTAAAATTGAACAACCAACTGTGAACTCGCTCAACTTTGTTGTTGACTCGTTGTTACATGCCTTGCAGGTCATTAGGTACTTTTGGAGCTTGCACGAGGAGGCGCGGACGTTGTGGGACATGGATAGTCTTATGCCATGTTAAACACTTATCATACTTTTGAACTTATACTTTGGTTTTAAACATTATGCTTCCGCTTACTACTTAAACTATGTTTTGTTGGACACCAATTATATTGTGTTTGGGTTTTACATTTATCTATATGTTATGTTCAATATGATTGGTGGCTTGATCCTGGTCAGTCACGCCTCCAAGCGGTGATACTCCGCATGTGGATTTTGGGGGTGTGACATTAATATTATTCCAAAGTATATAATTATTTGCTAAAATAACAAGTATTTTAACTTAAATTATATTTATTAATTTTGGATTATTAGTTAAAATAATATATTTTAACTTGACAAGTTTATGTATTTGTAAATGTACATCTTCCCAAGGATGGGTGTATTCATACTCGTATTCTTAAACTTGTATATTTTTGCCAAGTATCGGTGGCGTATTCTGGTGTATTTATACGTATGAGAATACGTATTTTTATTGTGTTTATTAAGTATCCTTGTACTTAATTTTCGTATTAAATTTTCCGGAATAATATTTCTAATAAAAATTCACCAATATATATTCTTATAATATATATTTTTCAAGAAATTATTTATAGAACTTTATCTATATTTTTTCTTGGCAAAAATATTTATATTTTCATATAAACCCCAAAAATAATATATTTTCAAGTTTATCTTCAGAAAATATGTATAAATCCATTTTTCTCCCAAAATAATATATTCTAAGTTTATTTTAGAAAATATATATTTCTCCAAAAACAATATATTTTCTAGTAATTCAAGAAAAACATATATATTTTCTTTCCAAAAAATAATATGATTTCTTATTGTCAAAAATATGATATAATTTCGTAATAATTGTTAAAATCATATTTTTGTTCTCTTGGTGTCCAAAATACCATTTACCAAAATATACTCATAAAATTAAATTCCAGAATATTTATGTAAGTTATATTCCTTGTTCGGTTTCTCCAATATTTTGAGTATAAATTGTATGTTCATTTCTTGGAATTTTGGTAATATTTTGTATTGTATTTCTTGGTATTTTGGTGAGTTATATTATTTCAAGTCCTAAAATAATATAGCTAATACACATAATATACAAATAATCACACACATGATGATATCTAAATATATATTATCCTAAATACATATTTAGTCACTTTTAATATCAAAAACCAACCTCCAATATTTATAATTTTTGTAACAAAAATTATGGTAATTTTTGTATGAAAAATCATGGTTAAAATATTCCTGTAAATATTTGTTTAAAAATATTTCTCTAAGTGTTTAATTTCTAGAAAATTTTTGTCATGGTTTCCCCTTAAAAATGGAGGTTTCCATGCTTTCAAAGCATATCATTTTCTTTTATAAATCATCACAATCAACAACAATTCAAACAATACTTACCAATTTGCCAAAATCAAGCTATTTACACAACTTCATGAACTTGAAAATTTATAAAAATTTGTAGTAACTTGGTGGTGTGTTTAGTAAGCTTAGTTACCCTTTAAAGTGTGGTTATTTATTTAAAAACATCATTCTTGAAGAATTTAGATGTTTACAACTTGTAAAATATTTTTTTTCTAAAAATATTTCTTCTTGAATTTTTTTGTTAAATACATGCTTCTACACTTGATTAACCACTAAAAATGTGGTTAGTTTCTTTAAGAACAAAGTTTATGTAAATCTTGTATTTTAACTTAGTTTCTTGAGAAAATCATTCTTAAAATCACATATTTACAAGACTAATATTCACTTTGATCATCATTATTCAAGAAAACATTTCATACTTCAAGTTCATGCTTTTACATAAGGATGATCACTTTGATTTCTAACATAATCATCCTCTCATCTTGCTAGATTATGTCTTTAATCACTATCTAGCAAGTTCATATGATGTTTAACTGTAACACCCCGAAAATATAAAACTTTATATCAGAATTATAAAGTATAAAATAAACGAGAATAAACTAACTAGGAATGAATAACCTAGTTAGTTAGTTAGTGTCTTGACATAATAGAACAAATATGGTTAAAATACCCTTTAAATAATTTGTGTAAACTGGAGGGACTAAACTTGGGCAAAAGAATTAAAGTTTTAATTTTATCAAATAATGGACACCAAACACACACATACGTGTTTTTGGTCCTGCGATTTCAACCTGATCAAAATGGGGCTCTCAAGCTCAAACCCTAAAACACAAGAATTCACTAAATTGAAGGGACAAATCAAACTCAAATCAAAGTCCAAGCATAGATTAGTGATCAACTCAGCGAAGGGATCATAAGGTATGCAAAATTTTGCTATTTGGTTCCATCTTAAATTTTAGATAAATTCATGAGATTCGAATCTGGGCTTGCATGATCATTGTTTGGATGAAATTAGGAATGAAATGATGTCTAGGAGTAAACCCTAGTCATATACTTGTTGAATTGATGATCACAATTGAGAAGTCATAACCATACACTCATGTGTTAAGTGGGTTTTGTAGAAATATACTAATACACTAGAATTGTCTTTGTTAACTCAGTGTATTTGAGCTCTATGAGGTAAATCCATATTTGTTGATAAGAATATTTGACATGAACATGTGAAATTATGCTTAAATCTTAGATAAATAGTTAGTTAAGGACTTGATTGGGAATTGTAAGAAATCATGCTCATTAGGTGTTTGTTATAATGCCTAAGAGAAGATAAATGTTGAAAACCGGAATAAAATTGCATATTTGATTAGTGTGGAGAATTATGTGTTATAAGCTATGAGAGAGTTCTAAACATCTATGATTGAACTATATAGGCAAGGAATCCGGGACGCCAAGCGGACAAGCTAGTGGCGATACACGTTTGAAAGGATTGCTCTAAAGGTACGTAACCACAGTTTCGTTACGTTATGTTTATTATATATTTTGTTAGTAGACTTGAATTTAGCATAGCGTATGAATTTGGATGTCTAGTTGAAGTGACGATGTTCACTAGATAAACAAACGGGTCAAAATGAATAATTGGTGTATGTTTGGTAAATCATAGAAGTGACAAAGTTCACTCGACAAGCCAAACGGGTCAAATGAATAATTGGTGTATGTTTGGTAAATCATAGAAGTGATGAAGTTCACTCGACAAGCCAAACGGGTCAAAATAAATGATTAAAGTATGGTTGGAATAAGCTTGGTTTGCCAATGAGGTGAAGGTCTTCACTCAACAACCAAACGGGTCAAATAATGGATAAATTAGTAGTTTTTGAAGTGACTTAAAGGTCACTTGTTGTATATGAATTAAGAAGCGTAGGCCGTTGAGCGGACACGCCCAAAAGATTAGCTTTTCTTAAAGGAACCCATGATATTGGGTCAAAGGATTTAAAATCATAATGTGTTGAGAATTGCATAAATGTTTATGATTGAAAACATTACTAACAATCGAGAAATATTGTGCGTGTAAACCTTGGGAATGTTGACAAGCCCGAGAAATGGGTAATTATGTTTAGCAATCAGCAAGAATGATCAAAGTAAAGTTTGGCATATAATCAAACGGGTCGAATAAATGAAAAGGGGAATTATAGGCAATCAGCCTATAAATAGGATTTCTATGCAAATAATGATGATAAACAGGTCCGTATTTAAATTACAGACACATAGGAAAAAGAATCGGCTAAAACGGATATGTAAATAAAAAGTTATGAGGAATTAAGCGAAAAAATAATAAAGAAAGCTGAGCTGGGAGAACCGTGGGCCATGATTCTGAACCGTGACTCATAGTCTGGTAGATCTGCTTTGAGCTGGGCTAACTGTGGGCCACGGTTCTGAACTGTGGCTCATAGTCTGGCAGTTCTGCTTTGAGTTGGGCGAACCGTAGGCCACAGTTCTGAACCGTGGCTCACAGTCTGACAGTTCTATTTTGAGCTTGGCAAACCGTAACTTACGGTCGGTTTGAAATAAAATTTTGATTTTGTTTGTTTTTCGTTGTTTAGCAATAGAATTTGAATTTATTTGATATTATGATGTCAAAACTAATAATTGATGTGGTTTTGACCCTAGGTAATGCTAGTTTCGTTGTGGATGTTGATCAAGCAAGGAAATCAAGAACCGAACACAAGTTTTGAATGCTTCCGCGATAATCTAATCTAGTTCAAACCATGTTGTTTTGTAAACATTTCTAAACGTTGAATATTTTAACTAGTTAGTTGACTATGTTTAAATGCTATAATGAAGTACATCTTAGTTTATTAACTAAGTTTTTGTTAGCTATGTATTTCGTTTTAAAAAGCCCGTTATTTTATGATTAAACAATAGTATTATAAGATGAGTGTTACATTAACATCCTAAACACAAGTAATCATCAATCAATATTCACACATACATTAAACAACATGTATTCTTATGATTTTTAGGTTTATGTTTAAGATTTATGTTCTTGATCATTAGTGTTCTTCAAGATTAGTTACTTGTAACATCTTTTAACTAACTAAACAAGTTGTAAAAATGGATTAGGATGATCTTACTACTAGCTCAAGGCTAGGGATGAACACAAGAAGATGAAGATGATATTCTTGGTGGTTAATAACACTTGCAAGAGGTCCTTCCACTTCCAAGAGCTCTAGCTCCTTTGTTATGCTTCTTACACCTTTGTATGTCTTGATATTGGATGAAGATTGAATGATGTTGGTGGTGGTGTTGTGGGTGATTCACGGCCGAAGACAAGGGGGAGAGGAAGACGAAGGATGTGTGTTAGAGAATGAGGAGTTAAGTTCTTGTGGTTTCTTAAAAAATCCTCCAACACATGTTTAACTAGTGTGTAATATGTCTCAAAAGGATCTTGCATATCTAATAAACAATTAGATAAAAAATCATGGGTGGGCCATACCCATGGTGACCGTAAATAGGAGGGGGGGGGTATAGACTAGCTTGTAAAGATAAGTTAGTTATTTAGTTGAAATCCAAGTGTTTTCGTTATTAGGATGTTATATAGTGTGTTATGATGTTCGGGGACCATAACTAACTCGAAAATGGTAAAACAATGCTTCTAATGAAAATTTGGTGTTTCGGGTAGTGTCCGGTTGTTCGGTTGGTTACTGGTTCGTTAAGGTGCTAAACTACGCAGTTTAGTGTGTTTTATGTTACCTTTTGTGATAGTTTTGATTCCCGAGACTTAGGAAAGCATTCTGGACCATTTAACCATATTTCTGCATGATATTAAGTTGTTTAAATGCTGAATTTTGCTTAATTCTGCAGAATTCTGCAGTTTTTATGAGTTTTATACACTTTCCGGCACTTAAACTATCACTAGGAAGACAGTTTTATGATCCATACTTTCCTACACACTATATTAGTGTGACTCTTGGTTTCTGGCTCATTCTGTGTCTCAATACCATGTCTGTCTATGTACTGAACTCCGTCAACATTTTTCTGATTTGTCTGATAACAGTGCTTGCTTTGTTTCGTGCATCATTTGAATCAATAAGGTGTTGCATGCAATAATGATATGACATTATGCAATATATATGATGCACATGTATGTATGATAACAGTATTCAGAAAGTATTAATGTCATTAATTTAAATCAGCACAATCATTAAGACACTAATTACTGTTTAATTAATGTACGGATACATGGAATTTTGACAGTTATCACATCGCGGGTGGCGAGCAGAGGTTTTTCACATAGAATTTCGCAGCTGGAGCTGCAAATTCCCAGCTCAACCAAGTTACATTTAAAATTTCATAACTTCACCAAAACTAATCCGTTTTACCTCAAATTTGTTTCTAAATGATCGTAATTCAGTTACCTACAAGTTTAAGTACAAATCTATGATCTAGATTATTGTCTTTGATAATCTGAGCTACCATTTCTGGTTTATGCGCTCAATTATTTTACCTATTAATCAAACTTAAGCATCTAGTTTATTTGGTGAACATCTTTTGACACGAATCTATTCTCTACTATTTCACCCATAACTTGGACTCATTATTTCATGCTCCGCGTACCCATTACCCGATTTATGCTTATTTGACCCCTTTGGACTCACTTATAAAAAACCAAACTTTATGCATCCTTGATTTGACCCGTCTAGTTTGTTCGTGTGAAATCCATCACTTAAGAACAACCCGAACATTATGCATTCTTTATTTGACCCATTTGGTTTATTCGTGTGAAATCCATCACTTATGAACAACCAAACTCATTATCCTTTTTATTTATTCATCTGGTCCGTTCGTGAAAATCCATCACTTATGAACGAACCGGACTTCAAGAGTGTCACAATATAAATCATCATCTTCAAAGATTTATACTATTTAATCAAAATAACTACGAAGCTACATACCTTAAGCATTTCCTTTCAAGCGCGCATCCACCCCTGCTTAACCACTTGATGCTTCACCCAAGTTGCCTATAGAGTTCAATCCGATTGATCATTTAGAACTCGTAGGACAATTTATGTTACGCAATTTGTCAAAATCTCAATTACATGATTCTTTCATACCTTTCAACAATTTATAGTCACCAGACATTACATCAAACACCTTGTGGGCATGAATACTACTCTAACTTCTATCAAGTCTATGATTCGACTATTAGCCATGTATTCACATCTTATCAAGTCACTATGTCTAGCATGTTCAATTAACATCTAGAATTCAATATATTATCATCAAATGCATCAAATTCATCATCACAATTCATGTGTTCATCATATTTATCAAAACCCACTTAACATAAGCATTGTTAATCATTCAAACACTTAAATCATAGCATTCGATCACTAATTTCATCAAGGGTTTGTTCCTAGACATGTATATATCTCAAATCTTACCCCATGTTCTAGAATTCCATACATGGATTGAAATCATGGGAATTCATCTACAATCATAATATCACCAAACTACAATTTTTGACATACCTTATGATTAAATGATGTAGAACACTCAAAATCACTAAACATGCATCAAGGACACCTCCAATATTAGTTGGATTAGGGGATTTCTTGGTGATTTAATGAACACAAGTTCACCTCCAATTCTCTATCTCTATACACGCACACATACATGCTTATGTGTGTGTGAAATATTTTCTTTTTATTATATTTAGTTTCCAAGTTTTCCTTTTTTGGTCCCCCAAGTTTGTTTTACTTAACAATAGATGATTACCATCCATTGTTCTTTCTTAAATTTACTAAATACTAACTAGGTTATTTACCCTTAGTTATTTCACTTTAAATAATAATAAAACGAGTTAATTGCCCGGATGGTCCCTGTGGTTTCACGTTTTTTCATGTTTAGTCCCCACCTTTTAAAAATAGCAGGTATGCTCCCTATGGTTTGTTATTTTGTTACTCGGATAGTCCCCTGAGTATGTCAGTTAGTTTGGAAATAACAGGTATGCTCCACATGGTTTGTCATTTTTTTACTCGGATAGTCCCCTGAGTAAATGTCAGGGGACTATCAGAGTAACAAAATGACAAACCATAGGGAGCATACTTGCTATTTTTAAAAGGTGGGGACTAAACGTGAAAAAACGTAAAACCACAGGGACCATCCGGGAAATTAACTCTAATAAAACACATATTTATCCGTTCTTGATATTATACATTAAATAAATTTCATGGTGTTACAAGTCCACCCCCTTAAAAAGGTTTTGTCCCCAAAACTCGAATATGTACCGAAAAGAAAAGGGTATAGTCGCATTAGACCATGCGTAGTGGTAAGTGTGAATAATGCCCCCACCCTTGGGCGTTTTCCGCCATGTGGCGGTACAGTCAGTAAGGGGCATTATTGAGCGTTTTTCTAAAATGAGTGTAATGGGAATGTGGACATTACGTTAAAAGGTGTAAAGAATTAAATAAAAATAAAAAAACCAAAAAAAAAGCTATTGAACTGAAAAAAGAAAGATTAAATGCTATTGGCCAAACAAAATCGTTCAAAGCGTGATTCAAAACACGTCAGGGAGGTTTTTTTTTTCAAAATCATGCCGGCAGAAATGGAGACGGTAAGGTTTTTAGACGTGTTTGGAGGGAGAAAACGCCCACTACATGGTCTTATATGAAAACACAATCCATACAAATTGTTTACATAAAATAATATCCAATCAATATCTCCCAGGTCATCCCCAAGAACTTTTATCTCCCTACACCGCTGGCACACCGTTCTTACCCTGGTCCGCCCCTTCACAAACCGACAACTGTCCACCTGTAACAATCTTTATGCGCGTCAACACTCATTCGTTCACCCCCCTCCCATTTCCGCTAATTTACGCCGGTAGTAGTAACCTGCGCACCACTAACAAAACACAATCAAATCACCTAATAAGGAACATCAAAAGTGGCGCATCTTAGCGCACCATCATCCCAGGGTGCGTATTGTTCCTCCTGTTAATGGTACCACTTTCTCCCTCTTCTTCATCTTCAATGGCCGATCTGTTACAAAATTAGTTTAAATTCTTGTATTGAACTGTTGATTTAGATTTTGATTGAATCGCATGTGTTTTTAGGGCTTTTTATTCGATCGATTTTGAATATTCAATGGCCGATCTGTTGCGTACTTGTGATCTGGTGTGTGTTTGCGAAATTATGTTAAATTCATTTGTTGAACGTGTGATTTTGATTTTGATTGTTGTGCAGGTGTAAGTTTGTGGATATTTATTTACGAACGGAGTTTTTAAGGCTTTTTGATCGATCGATTTTGAATATTTTTCAATGGCTGCTCCTCCTGCACGTGCACGAGCAGATTATGATTACCTGATTAAGCTCCTTTTGATCGGCGATAGCGGTAAGTGTTCATGAATTATGATGTTGATGAGTTTCTAGATGTGTTAGGGATTTGGATTATGGTTTTGGTACGGATCTAGCCATCTAGGTTGAAGTTGTGTTTGATTGTGTTTTTTACTGTTTTTGTGAAGATAATGGAGTGTTTAGTCTGATGAATGTGCTTGTTGTGAGTCAACATGGCTGTTGTTAATGTTTGAACCAGTGACTGATTGTTCAGGGAAAGTTAGTGATTATGAATGGTATGTCATATGTGTGATTGCGTGTTGCGGGAGAGCGTGGGGAACGTTGAGAACGTGCCACGTTAACATTGTTGCATTCTCTTGGTATGAGTATGGTGAATTTGGAACGTTGGCGCCTATTTTTAATCTTTGAACCTGTGGCTGATTCTTCAGCAAAAGATAGTGATTATGAATGATACGCGTGATTGCGTGTTGTGGGAGAGCGTTAGGAACATTGGGAGCGTTAGGAATATTGAGAGCGAGTTGTGTTGACGTTGTTTCCTTTTTTGGTATGATTATAATGAATGTGGAACGTTAAATGTTAGTTTTGTTTTCTAGTTAGTTTATGAGAAATTGTGGAAATAGAAATATCGAAAGATACTATCGTTTGTCGTTGTTCATAATTTTACATGGAATTGATATGAAAATGATGTTAAAAGAGTGAGTCCTACACTTCATTGAAATTTAAAATGGTTGAATTATATGTACCAAAAAATTTGGTCACTCTGAGCACCTCTAGCATATTACCATATGAAAAATGGAATGAAATTTTGAATACCATCTATTAAATGCTTGACGACAAGCTCCACATTTCACAAATGTTTGCAATACAAGATATACGCCAATTGTTTTGATGCCTCTACATCATATCTTGTCGTTAACTTTGATATTCCATTTTAGAAACGAGAGCGAGTTCTTTAGTTTTGAAACATCCTTACAAAATATAAACTTTGTTATGATCATTGCAAACCATAGTTTTCAATAGCGGCTATAGCGACCGATATAGCACGCTATGTAGCGAAGCGACCAAGTGTCGCTATTTGGGTCATAGCGACAATTAGTTTTTTTTTTTTTTGATGTAAATAGCAATTAGATATAGCTATAAAATAGCTGGATTTATAGGTTTTTGTTAAATATACATGTAAAATAGCATACATACCAAGGTATTTTGATGTAATATACATATGAAACTTTTCTAAATTCTTTTTCTAGTGTATCGCTATTTATAAAATAGCGGTCGCTATTTGTCGCTATTCGCTACGTAGCATATAAGTCCCTTGTCGCTATTTGCTATTAACAACTATGTTGCAAACATATTTCAGCATTTATGTAGCTGAGGTGCAAGAATAACAAGCTGATATTTGAAAATCTTATATTAAACATGCTAAACGACAAAAGAGTTATATGATAAAATCTTCATCAACCAAAATTGAGCAACATATATAGATAAACATTAATGCATCACCATGTATGACTCTATTTCCGATATTGTTAACCTTTTGCATCTTTTACCTTACGTTCAATTTACAGCATGCCATAAGGCAATCACCATTAAAACTAGGGTTTCACAAACATATAATACGATTTCTTTGCAGGTGTGGGCAAGAGTTGCCTTCTTTTGCGTTTTTCAGATGGCTCTTTCACTACTAGTTTTATCACTACCATTGGGTGAGTGAATGTTAATCTAATATTTTCTACATCGTCACCGGATATACATTTTTTCCAACTAGTTTGACATTGTAAAGACTATAATTGGTAATTACAGTATTGATTTCAAGATAAGAACCATCGAGCTTGATGGAAAACGTATCAAACTACAAATTTGGGATACAGCTGGTCAGGAACGGTTCCGGACAATTACAACTGGTATGTTTTGTTGGTATATTACATACGGAAAATTTTTGAATATCTATGCAGTTAATGTGGTAAAAAATTGGATATCGGTTAAGGATCGATATAGGTTATCGCGGTGGGATATCGGTAATTTTAATATCATGCAGAATTTATATATATAGCAATTTAACACTAACAATTAAGTATACTCTCCTACCATTAACAAATTAACCTTTTGTAACTTGCTAAACATAACAATTGTGGCAAGTAGGAACTGATTAAGACTTGAATCACCAACAATAAACAATTAAGACTTAAACACTAATAGCAGCAATAAATCACTGATAGTTTGATCGATATTTGACACCGATATTTTATTGGGGTCAATAACCAATAAATCACTGATATTAACTGCATAGCCTTAAAGTATCCTTAATTTGTGATTTTGTGTTTATTATAAAAGTAGTATTTAATCACCCACTATTTTCTTGAAAACTTCAGCTTACTACAGAGGAGCCATGGGTATTTTGTTGGTATATGATGTTACAGACGAGTCATCTTTCAACAGTAAGGTTTTCTTCCCTCTACGTTTATTTTCATTGTCTCTTTATTCCTTCATTTTTCTTCTTTCTTTTTATTTATTGACTAAAAAACATTGTACCGGGTATTTTCGATGCTATATTTTAATAGGTTTATAATTTTTGATGTTATCGGTCATTGTAATGGTGACATTGTAAAATGCCATTTCGACCTAGAGGTTTGTCCAGTTTTGCGACTTTCTTCCAAATGTTTGTTTTTCCGCATCTGGATCTAAAAGGTTTGAAATCTTGCTATTTTCATCCAGGTCATTAACTCCATTCATTTTTCTCTGTTAAGTCGGGTATTTTCATCTTTTTTGTTAACTCAAAGGGCAATTTATGTACAAGCGTTTAAAATACCCCGTTAGACCGAATTGCCCTTTAAGTTAACCAAAAAGACAAAAATACCCCTGATTAAACAGAGAAAAATGGATGAAGCTAACGATCCGGATGAAAATGGTAAGATTTTAAACCTTTTTGATCCAAATGCGGAAAAAACAAACCTTTGGACGAAAGTCGCAAAACTGGCCAAACCTCAGAGACGGAAATGACATTTTACTCATTTAAGTTATAAATAACGTCTTAAACGTGATTTGGTTCGGTGATCTCATTATTCGGTTATTCCCCGTCTTGTTTTTATTTGGTCAGACATAAGAAACTGGATTCGTAACATCGAACAACATGCTTCTGACAATGTTAACAAGATCTTGGTGGGAAACAAGGCTGATATGGATGAAAGCAAACGGGTATTCTATTATTTTGTTCTTTTTTTTTTTAGTTTTTAAACCTCAATGCTGTCATCGGTGCTTTTGAAAATGTAAAATTTGACACATTACCATCATCTATTGATAGGCTGTACCTACTGCAAAGGGGCAAGCACTCGCCGATGAATATGGCATCAAATTCTTTGAAACCGTAAGTAAATTGGCCATCATGTGCATTTTTTTAAAGCCCCGATTATATGTTTAAACGAAGAAAAATTGACTATTGTATATGTTAACAACGTTTTGTGCAGAGTGCGAAAACCAATCTAAATGTGGAGCAAGTTTTCTTTTCAATTGCAAAGGATATCAAACAAAGGCTTTCAGATACCGATACCAAGGCTGAGGTAAATACTAGTTTATTTTGTAAATATCGTAGTTTATAACCTTCTAAATTGTTATCGTTTTAGTAGTCTTAATAATTAAGTACATTATCGATTTAACCATTTTGAAGGTGTACTTTCATACATACACTTCAAAAGTTCCTAATATCATATTTACCCTTTTAGAAGACTAAAAATATAATATTCATATAATACCCATTTCATAGTTAATAAATTTAGTTACCTATAAAATCCTTATATAACTGAATATACGAATAGAACATTATGCTCAGATGATTCATAATGAAATCTTTTTTTCTATTTGTATATTCAGTGAAAAAGCTCTTAATTAACTTGTTTTTTTTTTAAATTTACCATGAAATGGATTATTATGATATATCCGGTATTTGATAATTGCGTAATGGTAGATATGATATTGTGAAGCTATTTTTTTATCCGTCTATAAAAACAGATAAAAAAGTATTTTTGGGTCAATCTATTCCTACCCACACCCTACTAACCCATAAGACAACCCAACCCGCTGACCTTTTTGATGCAGCTGTATATAATTTTTTTTTTCTTTTCTTTTGTTTGTATTACTTGCAGCCAACAACAATTAAGATCAATCAAGCAGACGGAGCAACTGGGAGCGGTCAAGCTGCACAGAAATCCGCTTGCTGCGGTTCTTAAACTGAAAACTAATTGTGATGATATCATCATATTGGGGGTGGGGTGTTTGTATTTTTCAACTTATCTGCCAATTTTTTAAAACTTTTGTGTTAGTGTGCGAAACATAGGTTTCAAATACTGGATTCCTTTTTCTTCTTGTTGCAGGATGCTTTATGTTTTTCTTTACAAATTTTCTCACATTTAGTTTGTGTTTCAAGATGAAATATTATGTTATAATTGTTGTTAGAAGACATGTTTTATCGGTAGAGAGATCGACATTGGTTTGTGTTTCAAAATGATTTTTCAGGTGCGAAAAATATTTAAGAAAAGAATAATTTATACATAACAACATGCAAGTGTTACTATCCTAAGGTAGTGTTTGATATATAGGAATAAGAGGTGGAATGAAATGTACTTGATTGATTAAGGTAATGAAATTAGTGAATCACCCTTTACATCCGACATTTCATTTTCTTACCTCTTGTTTTTTTTTTTCTATTTCATTCCCTCTCTAACCTCCATAACCAACACCTCCCACCACCTCCACTAGCCACCCGCTGCCACCATAAATTGCCGACAACCAAACGCCATCGACCACTGTCGCCACCCTCCGCCACCGAACACCAGCACTACCACCGGCGACCGCCACCGACCATCGTCGCCACCCTCCGCTACCGTAACCACCTGCCGTCACCGCCATCGACCACCGTCGCCACAACCCGCCGTTAGGGGTGTCATTGGTTCGGTTTATGGTTTATTTGGTTTATTCGGTTCGGTTTATTAGGTTTTCAAAAATGAATACCCCAAACCAAAAACCAAACCAAACCAAACCAAATTCAATTCAGTTTGGTTTCGGTTAGAAACCAAATAAACCAAATTGTACTTAAGTACTTTTTTTCCTAATTTATATTGATGTTTGTGTTCTAACTTCCGAACATCCAATCAGCATCGAATTTAAACCTAACAATATATAAATAAAAGAAATAGCCAAATAAAACAAACATATCCATAAAATAGTCGTACACACAACCACAAAGTTAAAACTTCAAAATATAGATCATAAAAACTATAAATAGTTAACAAGTCTAATTCCACAATTTGGTTCTTGTACCGTTACAATTCTTTATACTTTTGAACCACCTTAAGCCGCTCTTCGTAAGAAAACTCTTCCATCTAATACCAACACCATATGAATGAGAAATAAAATTAGCATATAAACTATTACTCTATTCATATACAAAAACAAATTTGCAGTACTATAACTTTTCCATATCACTTTTCCTTCTACTTCTTGCACTATATACTTCTTTTGCATATAAATAGACTATTACTTTTGTGAAAAACAAGTAAACATAAACAAACAAAGTTTCATAGTGGGTTGGATCCAGTTGGGTCAATTTCAATATTCAAACAATCAAACTCTAATTCCTAACTTCCTATCACATTAACAAACAAAGTTTCAAGTAAAACAAGTAAACCATCAAAGTTCAAACAATTTCCTCTTGAGAAATTGCGTCATAACTTCCCTACTAATGGCTCATTGGTTACTAACTTCCTATCAAATATAAAACAACACCATCATTCATCATCATCACCAAACTTCATAATTTTCACTTTTAATTCCAAGCCCTAGTTGTGGATTCTTTGAAACTAAACATTTAAACAAACCAAAACAACAAAATCATCCTACTAATGTTTCAAATAACATCAAAACAATGAAAAATCTCAAACCTTTTACAACTCTATTTCTACAAAAAAAAAAAAAAAAAAATACAAAACTAAAAAATCGAACCATACCCGATGAGACTTAGAACTGCTGTTTGCGTGGATGAGGTGGCAACAATCAAAATTTTGCTGCTGTCTTTTTTATTTTGGTGTGTCCGGTCTGGGAAGAGCGGGGGAGACAGATAGAAGGATGGGTTGGGTTATTTTATTTTTGCTCAAATGGATTGGGCTTGGGTAATTGGGCTAAAGGTTAAGTAGATTGTTAGTTGGGTTAAGTTATAAGTGATTGTTAATTGGGTTAAGAGTTAAGACTTTAGAGTTGGTTAATAGTTTTATAATTTAGGTTGTTTAAAAAAAACAGTTTGCTTAAGACACATATGATCTACTATCGGCCATTGTGATCCGTTAAGGCCCAATGTGGTCTATTAAAACATATACGGTCTATTATTGACCATTGTGATCCATTAAGGCCCAATATGGTTCAGTAATACATGATTAAATCTACAATTGTCCGTGTGATCCATCAGGGCACAATATGGTCCATTTACACATATATGGTATACTATTGGCTATTGTGATCCATTAAGCCCAATACGGTCTATTAAGACATATATGATCTACTATTGACCATTGTGATCCATTTAGGCCCAATACGCTCCATCTACTATTATACATTCTGATTTGACCATTTTGTTTATGTATCCATTCTGTTTAATTTAAGCAATTTAAGATTTGTTGTTTGATTGTGTTATGAATTTTAAGGATATAGTATACTTTAAATGGATTTACATTTGTGTGTTTTGATAGGTGATAAAATGAGAGGGCAACTGGACCTAAATGTCTTGTTACTTGGAAGAGGATCCAAGGGATATGATTGTTTCTTTTAAAAAAATGTCAAATGATTTCCTATTAGAGATTGCACAAGCAAGGGAAGATGAAACCCACCAAGGGAAGAGTTTTTCAAAGTAATTCATTTACTTTTTTTAAAACATTTATTATTTATATTTTACTTTACACCAATTATTCAAAATAAATTTAGCAGCTGATGATGCTTCCCTGATTCTGCAGAAATATAGGTGATGATATCCTAACACTTGGTGAGTGGTGACTTCTATCAACTAGGGATGAGCATTTGGTATCGCGTACCGGTACCGAACCGTACCAGATATATTCGGTACCGGTTCCCATTTTCTCCACTTTTCGGTATCGGTACCGGTTCAGTACCGTTATTTACATGTAAAACACCAGTAAGTATCGGTACCGATACCGAACCGGTGTATTCGGTACCAGTACAACTTTTCCCCATTTTTTGATACCGGTACTTTCGATACCGTGCTCATCCCTACTATCAACTGCAGTTGCAGCAGTTGGGATAAAAAGACAATTATACCCTTTTGTATATCGGGTATTCTGTTGTGTTATAACTTAATTTTGGATAAAGAATTGACTTTACTATTTATATATACTAAAAATCCAAAATTGCTGGATGGTGATCACTAAGATATGGATAATTTTTTTTTTCTCGTAAAAAGACCATTGATTCTTGTCACCGGTTCTCTTGATCGAATCTGTCATTTATTTATTAGGCCGCAATATCAGTAAGAGATTGTTCCATCGCATGCAAGACCATCTTGTTTATCTGTTTCATAAAAACATATGTTTCTCAATCAAATATAATATAGGTAACCACCGATTTTAAAAAATCCCTCCAAAAAAAATCAAAAAAATAAATAATAAAAAGCTATTTTTTTCTCTCGTTCCCCTTGTTTTCCTCGTTTCTCCATAAAAAAATGGAAAAAAGTTAAGAGGAGTTGCAGAATATATTCGAGCTCTAGTAGCCACTAATGCCATTGCTGAATATCTTTCTGATTAGCAACTTCAAGGCACTGGTGGGCAATGATAGGAGACCCAGAGAAACCTGAGTTGGATCCTTGATCTTCTTGATAAGTATAGAGTAGTTACACAAATGGTCCGTGAATTAAAATAAAGTTAATTACATAAATGGCCCATGTAGTTGTAAAAGGTTATTTTAGTAATTTCACTTTAATTTAACAGAAAAGTTAACAAAAATTAGTGTTAATACCTTAGGTCGTTACAAAATGAAAAGTTAGAACCTTAGGATGTGATTTTAAACTATTAGTACCTGACCTTGTTACTTTTAGTAAACCACAGGGACTAACCATGTAATTAACTCTTAATAATAATAATAATAATAATAATAATAATAATAATAATAATAATAATAATAATAATAATAATAATAATAATAATAAACTATGAGGTAGCTTTGGTGATATGTACGCTAGCACTTCAATCATATGTAAATTATTATTCATCACTCGGTTTTGTATAAAATTTATAATTAAATGTAGATAAAATAAGCACGTCATAACGGCATACTCAAAATTTTATAAAATATCGTATTTTAAAAGTTAGAGTTATTAGATTTTAGTAATCTTAATTTTCAATCGGTTGGTCAGGATTAATCCTAATTAATGAAATGCTTAAAGAGAGTCATGAATTTGAATGTATTTCCCTTCAACAATCCCAAACTAAATAAATGTTAACCCAATTAATTTTTCATGCCACCCAAGCATTTCATGTCATAAAAAAATTAAAGTTTTTGCCATATTAATATGTCATGCATATCATAAAAAAATTAAAGTTATTGCCACCTAAGTATGTTGGGGCATAAAAAAAAATTCAAGTTGTTACTACAAAAGCATGTTACGTTATTATAAAACTAACTGGGTTATCATTTACTTAACTTGTGTAGAATATAAGTTCAAAATTATGATTATGATTGTCTTTAAATAATTTCTTAGTTGAGGTTAATCCTGAGCATTAAATTAAAGTTAAAATTATTAAAATCAAAACCAAAATATATTCAAAGGATATGTATAATATATCATTTCATAATAAAAAGAGTAAACTGCTAAAATCGTCCCTGTGGTTTGACTCAAATTGCTAGATCAGTCCAAAATCAACTTTTTTTTGCTAAAACAGTCCCTGAGCCTAGTTTCTGTTGCTATTTCAGTCCAATAAATTGTCACACCCTGGCTTTGCGGAAGCGTGGTTAATTTGGTGTGACTTCTTAATACCATAGCTTAATCATAACAAAGCTATATGAATTAAAAACATGCAAGAATCATCCATTAAGTTTTAAAACCAAATACAGTACCATTGTTTTAAACGGGGAAACACCCTAACAACCATAATCATTACAAACTTAAACATCACATAAACACAGTTTAAGGACTGTGACTTGTCCAGGAAAGAGTCACATTCCCTAAACCCCGGATGATCTTGGAAACTAGTGCAGCGGGAAAACGTGCCATACCGTGCCAGATCTTTTAATTCCCTGAAATACATGTAAGTTGAAAAATCAACAATAATGTTGAGCGAGTTCATGTGTAAGTGAGTAAATAAACCTTTGTATTTATCAAAAATCCTGGTATGTAGCAAATAAGGAAAAGAGATCACCAATGGTTTGCAAGGCCATTGATATGTGTGAGATGCAAGTAGGAAGGCTCAAACCTAGCAGATTTATGCGTCGGGTACAAAGTCATCCCGAGGTCCGTTATGCTGGGCCTGGGACTGGGCTCGCTACACCCAAATAGATCTATCGCTCCTGCCCCTCGGTCCTACCCTGAGGATTAATGACCTCAAGTTTCCGCCTACCCATTCACATGATCTAAAAAGTAACCCTCCTTACGCTAACCATACCATGTAAAAAGTAATCATAAACATTGTAACATGTATTTCACCCCCGCAGTTTAGAAAACTGAAAACAGTTAAGAGAAGAGGGGGACATGAACTCACTGTCAGTGCGTCTCTACCAAGTACTCCGGATATCTGCTGTGCGACGACCTACATGTACTAATTCTATTAGACGGATGGCCGTGCCTTAGCTTTATAGTTTAGGTTTTTGGGAAATAGTTAGACAACTATTCCGTGTTTATATTTTGCATGTACTTGGTAGTTAATCTCCTTCCCAAGGATGGGGGATTTAATACATGTGCGTTCAATTTATAATATTAAGTCTCACTTAATATATCTTCATTCCAAATATAAATATTTTTCTCAAAAATATTATATTTCCATTTCACATAATTTTTCCCCAAAAATAATACATTGATAAATATACGTTCATAATCATTTCCGTATAATGCGTAAGTTACGTTTTAGTAATCGTGTGGTAATAATAATTACCGTTGTAACTTATATGTTTATCGTGAAAGCGTTTGTATTATTTTGGATTTGTTAACGTTCGTAAATATTATTTTTACTCTAAAAATAATATTTATGTATTTTTCACAAAATAATCATAAACAGTGTTGTGAAAAATTATATTTACGAAATATATATTTATCACGTTTACTTTTGTGAAAATCCCACCTCCGAATATTTGTAAATAAAGTCGTGGCGAAATATATTTTGAAAACATGTCGAAAATAATTCTAACACTTGTAAATAATTCTAAGTGTTAGGTTTTAGAAAAATTTCGCCAGAGTTTCCTCTGTAACTGGAGGTGGCCACGCTTTCAAGCGTATAATTTTCTTTTATAAAATCATTTCAACAACTTCTTGATTCAATCAAACAATTTCCGACACATCAAACTAGTCGACAAGTATGTAAATCGCATAAGTACATGAACTTGTGATTTTTCCGAAAACTATAGTGTAGATCCCGTTATATTTTGTGGATCTTTTTATAAAGTAACTCAATCTTGTAAAAACCTCGTTTTTAGAATAAATCCATCTTTACATCTTCTTGTCAACTTTTACAAAGATCGTTATTTTGTCGAAACTTTTCATTTCACAAGTGTTTATACACTTGTGGTTTGTAAAAATCACACTTGTTAGTGTGTTATCCGTCTTTTAGAAAACATGATTTTCTCGACACTTGGTCCTTTGAAAGTACCACTTGCAGATGCGTAGATCCGCTAGTTTTAAACACTATTTTACAAGTAAAAATACTTTTACACAAGTTCATGTTTCTCGTGTGGTAGAGTTTCACCTTTTAACCCTTGTACCGATAGAAACAAGCTTATGTCAAGATCTATGATCTTAACAAAGTCGGGTTAAACGATGATTCGAGCTACCACAACGTAGATCGGGCCTCAATATTCACAACTTACAAATACTACAACTTTTACACAAGCATTATGCCTTTAACCATCAATATTCATGTATTTAGTAGACTTTAAAGATTCAAAATGCAAGTTTCCGAGTTTTAATCGTTACAAATCTTATTAACCACCTTAGAATGATCCGAGTATGAGTTTTAAGTGTTATACCTCTAGCTCGGGGCTAGGGAAGATTCTAGGCGAAAAAGAGGTGGATAAAAGCAAGATAACGAGGTCCTTCGCCTTCCGTTAGCTCCAAGACTCCTTATGCGAGATCCTTAACACTTGTGTAACCTTGGAATGAATGGATCAAGATCGAAAATGGATGAGTGGGGGAGGGGGGTGTTCGGCCGAGAGTTGGGAGCAAGAGAGGGAGAGTTTTGGTGTTGTGATCTTGTGGTGTGAGAATGTGAATGTTCATATGTGCTAATGAGTTTACTTATAGGCAAAGCTTAACATGGTTAACCAATGGTTTGTATGTCATCAAGATATGAGACAAGAGCCAATATTATAATGAAAAATGGTACATGTCAAGGTCACAAGGTGACCGATCGGCCCAAGGGGGGGGGGGTTTCTTGGTTCGATTTCAAGTAGATAGTTAGTGTTTAGTTACTTTAAACCAAGTTAGATTTAGGGTTAACTCGGTTAGTTGTATGATGTATTATATGGCGGGTGTTAGGGTATTCAGGGACCCTAACTGGCTCAGAAAAAGACCAATAATATTATTGTCAATATTTTTATGTTCCGGGTATAGTCCGGTTGTTCGGTTGGATAGTAATCCATTAAAGTGCTTAAATAAGCTTTTAAGTGTCGTAAATAATACTTTTAGTGACACAACTTATTCTCAAAGTGTCAGGAATATTTTCCTCATGTTTTGGCACTTTATTAGTTAGCCAGAAGCTAGTATGTAAATAAAAGTGCTGTGTTTCGTGCTTAGAGTACGTTTTAGGCACATCCAATCATTATATCTTATTCCTAGAGACGCAGTTCTACAACCCTTGTATCCCTACACTCACTATGGGTGTAGTAAAATATTTCTGGCTCATACAGGCCCTTAGAGGCAGTGTCTGCCTGATGCTGGCTTTACCAGCATGTTCAATAGGTTATCCGTTCTAATGCTACTGTGCTTTAGTGCATCATGTTTGTCACTAAGGTTCAACGTGTAAATAATGTAGTGACGGAAATCAAAGTATGATGCAGGAATATACAAGTACTAGAAATCAAGTAGCAGCTCGTCAGCAATTTCAGTTAAGCACAGTAATTAAGCAGCAATTAATTATTAATTAAATCGTACGGATACCTGGTTTAGTGAGGGTTGTCACATTCTCCCCCCGTTAAAGAAATTTCGTCTCGAAATTTTAAGTTCTGCTTGTAGAAGCAGGGTTCTCAGGAAATAAGTGGGGATATTTCTCTTTCATTCGGTCCTCACGCTCCCAGGTGAATTCAGGACCATGTCTAGCATTCCAACGAACTTTGACGAGCTTGACACTGCTCCGGCGGGTCTTGTTTACTTTCCAATCCGTGACCTCAAGAGGTGTAGGTCCCTCGGAGGTTGAGGATAAACCTATTCCTTGTTATGTTTAACACTCTAGCAAGTGCGGAATCCAAGCTAGAGTGCAAACCGATAGTTTAGATGAAAGCACAAGTTACAAAGAGAAAGAGTAGACAAGCAATATATCAAAGTTTTCTCTTGTATTTCAGTGGACACGGTTACAGCCCTTGACCAAACTGAAATGCTCTCTACAAGACCTTGGTTCACTCACATGCACTATGAACAACACTTGCAAGACTTCTGTGAACTGAACCATAACATGGTATATATATACCATAAACAGATAATATGCTCGAAGGATAAGGAGTTCTGGTCGAAGGATCATCTATCGACCAGAGTATCTACCGAAAGATTCCGAAGGATCCAGACATACCTCGAAGGATGATGTATCCTTCGAGGTCCATATGAATCCATCGAAGGTTTGTCTTTCGAGGTCATCGAAGGATACAAAACATCCTTCGATGACATCCTTCGAAGCATAACAATCTTACACACTAAGTGTTGACTGTTTGGCCAAGTCAAACCAGGAGGATGGTTGACTTGGTCAAACATACATTCCAACACATATACAAATCAAACACAAGACGTAAACAAGACTAACAAAAGACATCGTTTATAACATTACAAAATACAGACAAAGTACAGACACAAGTGCACCAACAAGCTCCCCCTTGGCTGTAGCTTTGTCTCGGTCTTCGTGTCTTTAAGTCTCGGACGTTCTTTCCACTGTCAAATGATGCGATGACCATGCACTTCCTGCGTTGACCAGCAAATTGAAGCAGTACAAGGCCATCTTCTGAAACTTCATAGCTTGATCCCGATCCCAAACCAAGTAGTTTATCTCATGATCCTTCAGAACAATAATATCCGATCTGGACATGTTAGTAATCCACATCGGATCTATTATTCTAAAGTTCTCCTGACTATCTCTGAATAGGATCACGGCTTCACCAGTATCCGCGTCATAGACCCAGCAACGAAAATTTCCTAGAAAGTCAGTCTACATCTTCAGCAAAGGTATCTTCTTCATCACTTTTGGAGGATCATACACCAAACGATAGCGAGCAGTGTTTGTTTCTGGATCAAGTGTAAATCTGATCTGCTCGTATCTGGGAAACTGTGGCTTGTATAGAGGATCCTTCCAACCCCTTCTCCTTTCCAACCTGATTTTCTTAGCAAACAGATCCACCATCTTTTCTTCGTCTCGATTGATAACGTCTAGTTGAGCTAACACTGCAACATCATAATACGGAAGTGAGAGAATACTGAGAAGAGTTCTGAAATACTGAAGACCATTTTCTCGTTTCACGACCATGCAGTGAAGGTCCTTAACGAACATCCAACTAATAATGCGACCTCGAGCCCAATTCTTTTCTAGACTCATATAGTTAACCTGATCCAACGGAGCGAGCGGAGGAGGATTCCTAGCAAGGAAATCCGCTCGCCATTCATTCACTGTCTTCTCACGGTTTTCTTGAGCTGTCGGAGAATCTGAAGAGAGATTGGTAAACTCTGCAGTCTTTTCTGCCACAAAATCATCATCAAGAGCATTAACCTCCGCATTGTCTTTCCCAACATATACAGGACGTTCAGGATCCGAACCGATGAAGATTTCATCAATGGAAGAGAAATCGGTTTGGTCCTGTTCCAACGGAGTAGCATCAATCATACTCACAGCAACATCATCTAATTCTGTTAGAGCCAGTATCTGTTCATCAGTCATTTCAGTAACATGTTCTCCCTCTTCTAACAGTTCACCCGTAACTGGATGATACTGAAGAGCACCTGAGGATTCAGGGAGATCTGCAAACATTTCTGCTTCCAGACTAACATGCTCAAGCCCTGTAGAAGTTCCCAGTGTTTCTGTCTGCTCAGATGGGCCAGTAGTAGCTGTGGAAGGAGCAGTAGGAGCATCTTGAGATGTACCAGATCCACCTGCAGCCCCGGATGCAGTTGCACCGGAACCTGAGGCAGCTGGTTGATCCGGATTAGCTGCATCATCATCCTTGTCATCCTCACGTCTTGAGGGAACAATGCATAAGGCATTGCACCTTTCACTCCACAGTGTACCCACTTTCTGATTAACCTTCTTGAAGTTTGTGAACACAGGCTTGAAGCTTTCTACTAATTTATCATCACGATTTTTATACCGCTCTGACAACTCATCATGTTTCTGCCTTAGAGCTTTTGCCTCATTCTCCAACACAGTACTATGCCTTTTCATTATTTCAACCTCCCTGTCTCGAGCCCTGTTCGCTTCCTTTAACCTTTCAATTTCCTCAGCCTGTTCCTTAATCTTAATATTCTGAGCATCAACAATTGAACACAGCGTGTTGTGTGCCACCACATCCTGTTTTCGCTGCACACGATACTCTTCAATTGTTCTTGTATGCCGACCAACTATGGAACCCAATTCACTCATTTGTTCAATCAGGAATTGAATCTTTTCAGATTCAGATAAACCAGATAAAGTCTCTGCCAGAGTCGGTCGCGAAGGCTCAGGTCCTGAGGAGCCAGACTGACCAGCCTGACCAGAAGCACCTGTAGGACCAGTAATAACAAGAGTAGGTCGGGCATGTGTACCTGAGGTGGGAGTTGCAGGCGGCTGTTGATCAACAGTCACCGTGCGTGTCCCAGAAGACCTCTGAGGAGAAGACATTAGCTCCAGCGTCTCTTTTTCAGTCAGTTGATCACTAACAGGAGGAAGCTGTTGCTCAGGAGCAGATGAAGGCTGAACAGAAGCAGGAACAGAGGAATCACCAGCAGTTTTCTTTGACGCACGAATACCCTGTCGTTTTGCTTTCCTCTTTCTGATAAAACCCGGAGAAGTAAGGATATAATCCTCATCCCTGTCAGATTCTCCAGTTCTAGCCGTCTTCTCTATTCGCTCAAAACGAGGATTTCCGCGACTATCATAGACCTTTTTCATTCCTGGAGGAGGAGGATTATCGTCCTCAGAAGACGAACCATCGTCACCAGAACCTCCTTCCTCTTCAGAAGACGAGCTACTTTCATCAACTAGCTTCCTCGCTTCATCCACTTTTCCTTTGCCTTTGTCAGTCGCAACAGTACCGGACTGACTAGCAACACCACCAGCACCACCTGCACTACCACCTGTTTCAACAACCACAGTACCACCATCACCACCTGCACCAATACGAGCATCAGGATCTACAAACAATCCCTGAACCTCTTCGGCAGCAACATTCACATCAACCTCGACATGTGCTGCAGCACTAGAATTGCCAGCAGACTTCCTTGTTGCCTTGATTCCATGTTTAGCCCCGAGCTGCGTGTCAGCCAAAGCGATTAACTTTGGCTCTTCATTATCAGAATCGCTCGCGTCTCGACGCCATCTGTTGTTCTGCGGTGCCTCGTAATCGGGAATATCAAGATGACCAATAAGTTTCCTAATTGGGTCCGATTCCTTATAGGCGGCCATGGACTTGAATATCAGCAGAGTACGCTCATTCATTGGATTAACAGGTAGAACATCTGCTTCAGCCTTTGGAAGATCAGGAATCTGATCATCAATCATCATCTGCAGAAATCTGGGATATAGCCAGAATTTGGTAGATGTTCGCTGTGTTGCGGATGGGAGTGGCCTTCGAGCGTTTTCCTTCAGATTGTCGAAGATATAGCGAGATATGTTGAACGGCTTGTTCAGAATCAGAGCCGTAAACAATCCAGTCAAATCGATCGGTGACAGATCATATCCAGAACGCTTGTTGCTCAGGCAATGAATAAGGATATGCAACAAGAGCTTGTATCGAAGCGGCATATACTTCTTGTTGATCTGATTGGCAAGAACGTCGTCGCTGTACCGCAGCCTCATCAGTAACCCCCGCTGACATTGTAAATCTATAGAAGTAGGATCTTCTGGTTGATCTCCAAGCTGTAGACGTTCTCTGATAGTGTTTTCTGTAATAACCACGGGTTTTTCAGCAACTGATGCCCTGATCACTTCCTTATTCTCCACCGTTTCAATCACAGCTGAACTCCAAAACTCCTTGATGTGCGACTGATAGGCAATGTGCTGTGTTGTGATAGCATAATTGATACGAGCACGATGAAGGTACTCCATAATTCCAGTAAACTCCGGACTGATCTTGCCTTCCGGTTGTAAATAAGCAGCCATGTTATGTCTAGATTCAGACATAGATTCAACCTCAGTTTTCTCCTTCTTTGTTGGCTTTGCCCGTTCCTTTCTCACTTTCGGTGCCATTTCTGTTCATCAAACATAGACACGTAATAAGAAAAAGTCAAACAGTCAACAAGGAATTCCACACTTAGAAAATTTTCAATTTCTTGGAAAAATTCTAAGTGTTGAACTCTCGAAGGATCCAAATTATCCATCGAAGGATTGAACATGGCACGAAGGATGGCAGATTGTTTGAAGGATGTTAGTCTGTTCGAAAGATGTCACTTTTCTTGAAGGATGACAACCTTATCGAAAGATCATCTTTCGAAGAATCAAGAATTTGAAAGATGTCTTGATCATTCGAAGGTTTGATCAAATCGAAGGATGATCCTTCGTGAAATCTAACATCTTTCGAGTCTCAGATCGAAAGATGTTGTGCAGCACATCTATCGAGGTGAGAGTCAACATCCTTCGTGTTGACCTCCGGTAGCACTGTTCATCGGTGAAATTCCGGTGGGGTTCTAGGTTATTTCCGGTGATGGTTTCAAATGGTTTTCAGGTGTATTTTATACCCGGAACAATTACATCAAAAACACTTAAAACTATTACCGTTTTGGAATCAACACGAACACTAAAAACAACACACATGCCACTGATTTAGATCAAAAACACACCAAGTATTGTTTGACAAAGACCAAAACCCTAACATTACTATGTTTTACCCAACCCAAACACTTGTCATCAAGATTCAAATCAACCATGTTTCATCTAAATGAGACTGATGATCAACAACCTAACACTAATCATTTTACCAACATTTTGCCATTCATTCACATGCATCATCCAACTTTATCAGTTTACCAAAAATGAAAAACAAACATAATAAGAAAAACACATTATCAATGAATGTTACAAGTTGTTGTTTGTAAAAAGCATTAAGGTTATCCTACCAAGTGTTGTTTACAAATCCTGATACTTAAACTTGTTAAAAATTTCGGCAGAGTTTCGAGAAGATGAGAGGGTTTTTGAGAGATGAATTTGAAACTGTTAAGTGAGCAAATGAAGAAGATGACCTTTTATACTATAACCTCGAAAGTCCAACCGTCTCGAAGGACCCAAAACCATTCGAAAGATGTAAAGGTGTCTCGAAGGATGACCTTGGGTTCGAAGGATCCCTATTTGGCTCGAAGGATCCAGATATTTGAAAGATCTGGATCGAAGGATACCAGATATTTTTGGAATCCTTCGAAAGATATCTTTCGATCTAAACCATCTTTCAAAAGGATCTGATCAGCTCGAAGGATCAATTTGGTCAAATCCTTCGTTGACCAAATCATCTTTCGACTGAGATGATTGACTTTCATTGACTTTCTTGACCATCTGATCTTTCGAGGGCCATTGATTCCTCGAAGGATCAGATTTCCACCAACACTTTGGATTTTTGGGAATTTTCCAATTTAAACCCTTCAAATTTTGGAGGTTTTCAGAAATGACCATTTTGAAAAGTTGTCCGTTATGAAGTTCTGCAAAGGTTAGTTTTATGAAGTATATCGGCTTGTCAGGTATCGGATCGAGTACCAACATCAGTTAATCAAAAATAATATTAAATTGAAAATCTTTTTGGATTTTGAGGTTTGATAAAATGAAAGGCAACAATTTTAATATCCTTTAAATGTTATCAAACGACATCACCGCTAATGTCGTGCTGATATGCACCAAACGACAAAACTGTTTAAAATAAAGCAGTAAATAAATATGTACAACACAACAATATTTTTGCGAGTTTCTGGCGAAGAGAATCATATCAGCTTGCGGTCTTTTGTCAAAACCCATTTCCTTTTAAAATTCTTTTACAGAAGTTGATAAGTATTCTACCACAATTACCGATATTGTTATCCACTTAAACTCAACAATCAAGTATAATCATAATACAATGAGATACGTTTAAGGTATGATTTATACTTACCGACCGGTGTTCAACCACTCACGACACATTCCCGTATCAAGGTATGCACGAGAGTTCATCTTACTGGGAAGTATACCATTTATCATCCGTTTTTAACGTATATATATACAATGTGAACAAGTCACTTATTTGAGTTTGAAAACAAGCCCTATGTGATAGAATCACTTATTGATGAGGAACTTGATTTTCGATGCATGAGGGCACAGGAGCAAGTCCGTGAACAGGTCAGTACTTCCGTACAGCAGAGAGACGAACTTGACTCCCGGATAAATGTGATATTTTATCACTTATTTTGTATGGACATGTGATTGTTTATCACTTATTGAGGTCGAATGCAGTATGAATTATGTACATGTATGTATGGTATCATGGAAGAACTTAGACTTTGTCTTTTATAGAAACAACCATGATACCCAGATGATAAACAACATAAACCCCGAATATCTCAGAACCTCGACAATCTATCAAACGAAATTTCGGTACCAAGACCATATGCCAATGAACGGTTCCCACGCGGTTTTCAGTCTGTTATGTTTATATCTCCTGCATATTTTAAAATGATCGTGAGTCTACCGGTACATCATTAGTAGAGCTACTTATCATTTTCTTTTCTTTTGATTTCTGGAAACATGTTTCAACCGACCTCTGATGTAATATCACTTTCTCTTATATTACCAAGAAACTCATTTTTGTTTTTCTATTGTTTTTGTGTTTTTTCTGAATTTTCTCCCCCTTAAATGCAGAAAGTAAATAAATTAAAGACATATTTTTGTATTTTTGTGGTTTTTCAATGTTTTTGTATTTTTCTTGAAACTTTCTCCCCCTAAAATTCAAAAATAAAGTAAAGTAAAAATATTTTTGGATTTTTGGTTTTTAGAAAAATATTTACAAAAACGATTTCCTGATGTCGGTTACTCTTGCTTCACCTTTATGCCGTTTTCCAAAAGTAAATAATCAAATCTTGATTTATCAAATGCTTTGGTAAAAAGGTCGGCACGTTGGTGGTCGGTATGAATATGAACCACATCGATAAGTCTCTTTTCAAAACAATCACGTATGAAGTGATATTTAATATCGATGTGCTTCGTTTTTGAGTGCTGTACAGGATTTCTAGTGATCTGTAAAGCAGCTTCATTATCAACATAAATAGGAGTAGTTAGGAATTCAAAACCGTAGTCCCGCATCTGTTGTTGGATCCATAGAACCTGGGAGCAGCAACTAGACGCAGCAATGTATTCTGCTTCACATGTAGACGTAGCCACACATGTCTGCTTCTTGCATTGCCAAGTGACTAGGCGATTGCCTAAGAACTGACATCCTGCTGTAGTTGATTTGCCATCTTTCTTGCAGCCGCCGAAATCAGAATCACTGTAAGCCTTGAGATCGAAGTTATCATCCTTAGGGTATCATAACCCGGTGTCAGGGCAACCCTTCAGATAACGAAAAATCCTTTTGACAGCAGCATAGTGAGAGACCTTCGGATTCGCTTGGTACCTAGCGAGAAGACAAGTTGGATACATAATGTCGGGTCTTAATGCGGTGAGATACATTAAGGATCCAATCATAGCACGATAAAGTGAAGAATCCACAGCATCCCCTTCTTCATCCGGAGTAATCCCGTGATTCTGCGGAAGAGGAGTAGAAATTGGCTTCGAATCGGACATCTGGAACCGGCTCAAGATGTCTCCGACGTACTTGGTTTGATGGATAAAAATTCCAGATTCGGACTGATTAACTTGCAAACCCAAGAAGAACGTCATTTCACCCATCGCACTCATCTCGAATCGATCTTGCATCACCTTTTCAAATTCCTTGCATAACTTATCATCGGTAGAACCAAAGATAATATCATCAACATACACTTGTACCAACAGAAGATCTTCACCTTTTTCCTTGATGAAGAGGGTACAGTCGATCAAACCCCGTCTAAACCCATTGCTCAGCAGGTAGGTAGACAGTGTCTCATACCAGGTCCGAGGTGCTTGATGAAGACCATATAATGCCTTGTTAAGTAGTAAAACCCTGTCAGGATGTAATGGATCTTCAAACCCCGGTGGTTGCTTGACATATACTTCCTCTTCGACTACTCCGTGTAGAAAAGCACTTTTAACATCCATCTGGTACACCTTGAATTTCTTAAAGGATGCGTAGGCTAGAAAGATTCTAATAGCCTCCAGACGAGCAACAGGTGCATACACTTCATTGTAGTCAATACCTTCAATCTGACTGAAGCCTTGAACAACTAACCTTGCTTTGTTTCGGACAACAATCCCACGGTCGTCCTTTTTGCACTTAAACACCCAGCGAGTTCTGATCTTTTTGTAGTTGTCGGGCCTATCAACCAATTTCCATACGCCCAACTTCTCAAACTGCTGAAGTTCTTCTTGCATGGCTTCCAACCAGGAGTCATCTTTCAATGCCTCCTTCCAAGATCTAGGCTCTTCTTGGCTAACATAGCAGGCGAAAGACCAATCATTTTGTTGTCCCGATTCTCGTATCTCAGCATACAAGCCAGCATTTTCGTTATTTCTGATTTGATTCCTTGTCCTTACACCACTGAGAACATCACCTATAATATTCTGCTGAGGATGAATGTTATGAATTCGGGTTTCAGAAACTGGAGGAACTTCAACATTTGACCTCAAGTTATTGATATTTAAATTCCCGATATCATTCTGAAGCTGTTGATTTGTAGAAGATGATGCATTTTCTTCTTGGATAATTGGCGCAGACACTGGATCCGTTGCTTCTGAAGTACCTTGAACCGGACGCAGTGCTTCACCATCATTTGCATCAACATACTCCTCATCTTCCGATGACAAATTGTAATCGACAGCATCATTAAACACCTCATTTGAAGCGAGATTGTTGACAGAAGAAGATGCTTGTGAGTCAACAATGATTGGACGAGCTAACTGAGAGCCAGTCGCATTCTCGCTTTCAGACAACATTTGAGCAATTGCATTGTCATCATCAAATGTCGGCAGATTAAATGAGTCGAAAAGACCATCATAATCGAACATCCATGGATCTCCAGAAGGCTTCGGAGGATTAGAATATCTTTGAACTCTTACTTCACCCCATTCTTCAATTCTTTTGGTAGTCAGGTTCCATACTCGCAGATTAGGAGTAGCATACCCAAGGAAGTAACCTTCGATAGCTTTGGCACCAAACTTCCCGTCAGGCTCAATCATGGTACATGGTGCACCAAAAGGTTCTAGATATTCCAAGTCAGGAGTCTTCTTGTGTAGGAGTTCGAAGCACGTTTTTCCATGTCTTTTCACTGTGAGAACCCTGTTTAACGTGTAGCAAGCCGAGGCAACAGCTTCAGTCCAGAATCGAACTGGAAGCTGAGACTCAACCAACATGGTTCTTGCAGTCTCAATTAAGGTTCTGTTCTTTCTTTCAGCGACTCCATTTTGTTGTGGCGTGTACCGAGAGCTGTATTCATGAAGGATTCCTTTTGCAGTGCAAAATTCATCCATAACCCTGTTTTTGAACTCGGTACCGTTGTCGCTTCGAATTCGCCTCACCTTTAGATTATACAGATTTTCCAACAAGGTGATCAAATTCTTCAGAATTTCTGGAGTCTCACTCTTGTGGACCATGAAGTCAACCCATGAAAATCTTGAATAGTCATCAGTAACTACCAAGCAGAAAACTTCTCCGTGCACACTCTTGTGTTTGACTGGGCCGAAAAGGTCCATATGCAAACGCTCGAGTGGCATGTTGACAGTGTTAACCTTTTTCAATGGATGTGATTTCTTGATCTGCTTTCCTTTCTGACACGGCACATAGACATCTTGAAGTTGAAAGTTCTTCACATTGACACCTCTCACCAAATTGTTTTTGACAAGGTGATTCATTTTTCTGAGGTGAATATGACCCATCCGTCTGTGCCAAGAGATCGTCTCCTTTTCATTGGCTTTTGAAATAAAGCAAGTAACTTGTTTTGACTGAGTTATTGCTTGGCTCATATCAAGGACATACAAATCATTAACTCTTGGTGCTGATAAGAGAATCCATTCTGCGGGAATCTTGAATCCTGGCTTCAGCACATAACAACCGGCATCATCAAAATGCACGGTGAACTTCTTGTCACAGATCTGAGAAACACTCAGGAGATTGTGATCCAACTGTTGCACATAATTGATTTTGTCGAAACTCACAATTCCATTTGAGATCATTCCCTCGCCGGTGATATACCCTCCTTTGTCTCCAGCAAACGCAACATATCCTCCTCTTATACTTCGCACATCGAAAAGAAGACGATAGTCGCCCGTCATGTGCCTGGAAGCCCCACTATCAACAATCCAAAGACTATTAATAGTTCCTCCTGGAGCCGCCTGCACATGCAACTAACATATCAGTTTGAGAGGGGGACCCAAGCCTTTTTGGACTTGGGTCGTCCTTGATCATCAAGGAAAGTGATTTCAATCACTTGATGATTAGGAAATAGAACCTCTGGTGCTCCCCCTGACTGAATTACCTGTTTTTGTTTCCAAGCTTGTTGTCCCTTACCAGTATTTGAATTAATTGTTTTTGCATTTACTGGTTTTACAGTTGTGGATTTAGCTTGTACAGGTTTTTCTTCTTTGACCTCTGATTTTAAGGCCTTCTCAATTACCTTTTGGTTCTTTTGTTTTAACTTCTTTTCCCTTTCTTTCAAGACACGTGGGTCTTGTTTCGGGGAAACCGGTTGTTTTTGGTAATTGGTTTCTTGGGGAGCACTCGTTTTTCCTTTCAACTTTTGCAGGTATGGGCAGTATCTTACAATGTGCCCAACTGTGCCACATTCAAAACACATTCTCCGCTCTACAAACCTCGGAGAAACATGTTGATGACCAGACGGAGAACCAGACACTGAACTTTGTGATCTAGATGTGCTTGGACCTAAGTCATATCCATTGGTGTGTTGGGTATAATTGTTCTGATCATTTCGTTTTAAAATTCTAACTTGTTTTACAAAATCAATGTTAGATTTATTTTGAAATGTTTCAAGTTTGTCCGTACCCTTTGATCCAACAAAGTTCACTTTCTGTTCTCTTTTCTTAGCTGGAGCTCTTTTGTTTTGCACCCTTTGAACCTTAGGTTGCTCAACCTTAGATTGTTGAATTTTAGGTTGTGCAGCCTTAGGTTGAGGAGCCTTAGACTGCTCAACTTTGGGTTGTTGAACCTTTGGTTGTTCAGTCTTAGGCTGCTGAATTTTTGGTGCTTGAGCATTCTTGTTTTGAGCCTTCTTTCCCTGTACCTGGCCCTTACCCTTTCCTGAATTGACTTGTTGTTTTCACTCAACTGGTAGTTTTTGGTTTCCGTATTGTTTTCTAATTTGTTCACACGGAATTGGATCACATTGAGTGACTGTCACTTTGTTACTTTTGTTTCCCAAAAACTTATCAGTACATCCTTCAAAAATTTGCTCAATTAAATCTTGATTTACATTTTTAATTGGAAAATCTTTGTCAGAGTAGATTTTGCTATCTCCTTTGAGCGTATACAACAAGTTATTCCCTTCAGAGCTAACTACAAGGGATTCCATTGCTTTTGACATTCCAGTCTTACTCGGTTTCACTGGTGGATCACACAGAATGTGATTCTCGATAGGAATATCTATTGTAACCGAGTCAGACTGTTGTTTCACAATTTCTTCAGATTCATCGTCCGAAGAATCAGCATCCTCAATAATGGGAGGACTCTGTTCCTTAACACATGATGAATCTGTCACATTCTCAGATTCTGATTGACCTGAGGATGATGTACCAGTTGTGAACCCGAGGCCTGCTGCAAAGTCATCTAGACCGAGTGGCACAGTAGGTTCAAAACGGGGCATATCCTCGTCATTAGGCAATTTGGAATAATTGTGATTCATTGGGGGAGGGCATGATTTGTAACCAATACATTTTGCATCCCCCTTTTTCCTTTGGACATCAATAATGTGATCCAAAACATAGCGGGAATTGGAATAGCTTTCCAATTTCTGCTTGATTTTTTCACATTCGCATCGAGCTGTCGCTAACTCTACCATTTGTTTTTCAATTGTGTCAATTAGATTATTATTAGCATGTTGTTTTCTCAAAACAGCCTTTTGTAGTTCAGAAACATCATGTTTTAATGACGCAATTGTTGCTTTAAACTCCTTTTCATTTCTGGTTAAAAACAAGTTAGCTTCAGTTGCTTTAGAAAGATCAACAATCAATTCTTGATTGTGTTTGTGTGTGATTTCGAACAGACTTTCTTTTTCTGCATATTCTAAACATTTAGCACATTCAACAGACGCAGAAGTAGAGTCAGAGTTAGAATCACATACCTGAGAGGTTTGACCTTCTACATGAGCCATAAAGGTTGTATGAAAAGAAAAAGATCCGTCTTCAGAGAAAAATTGAGAAAGCTTCTCGGAAGTTCCAGCAGATTTCTGGCAAAGAATAGATCTCCTCTTGCATAATGCTTCAGCGTCAGCCAAGAGCTCATCAACCTCCAAATCTAAAGCATCACTTGATAAATCACCAACATCAAGTGATTCCCCATCCATGCTCCCACTATAACTCGAGCTATCTTCATCTTCTGAAGATTCACCAGCAGACACGGGTTCTACAACTTTCTCAACCACTTTAGCATAACATGCTGTTCCACCATTTCCTCCTTCACCAAGCTGAAGATTCCAGTTGCAAATCTCATCAGCTTGAACCACTAACCCTCTGTGGGGATTAGTGTTTGTGGTTCCAGATGTATTTCCTCCCACGGGAACTATTTGTCTGTCAGAATTGTTGTTCTGTTGTTGTTGAGGCTGTCTTTGATTCCTGAAAGGATTCTGATTGCCTTGCTTAGGTGGCTTCTGACATTCCCGCTTGAAATGACCCTTTTCACCACAGTTGAAGCAGGTGACAGCATTCTTATCAAAACCATACTTGGTGTTGTTGTTGCTTTCCAAGTTGGTTCTCCCCGTCCTTTCCATGAACTCTTTTGCTCTTCGAATAGCACTAGCAAGAGCCCATTTGATATCCATCATCTCAAACTCTTCTTTATCCACTTGCTGATAATCTTCATTGATTAGATTGATATTCCCACTCTGACCTGCAACTAATCCACAATAAGCACTAACCAAGGTATTCAACATCTCCATATGCTCCTTGGCTATTTCAACAGTGACTTTGGAAAAGTTGGAAGTGTCTAATCTGACTGTGTTCGGATTGGAAGTGGCTTGAAAGTTTGAAGAGTTTCCATAAAACCCTTGCTGTTGCGGTTGTTGCTGCTGAGCTCTGCTTGGGTCTAAGAAAGGCGGTGGTGTGAATTGTTGAGCTGTCTGTTGTTGTTGTTGTTGAGAAGAAGAATCTGGTCTTGAATACATCATCGTGTATGTTGAAGGATCAAACTGATTCGTTGTGGAAGGTCCGGTGTTAGAGATGAAAGCTGTTTGAAGCTTAGCATGCTGAGAGGCTGGCTTTTCTCCACTAATACCACCTGCAATCCCAAAATACATCTCTGGATTCTGAGGAGTTATTGTTCTTTTTGCCTTTAGCTTTTCTTCTACATCTTTGTTCTCCAATTTCTGAATTAGCTCATAAACGGTGATTGTGTCCAGAACACCATTTTCTTTGAGAATCTCAAGATAACCACTCCATTTTGCTGGTAAGCCATCAGCAAATCTCTTCACCATTTCTTGTGGAGTGGCAGTGACTCTGAAGGCAAACATTTCACTCAACAGATGATGGAATCTTGTAGATAATTCTGCCAAACCCTTGTTCTCCATACACGTGAAACCTTCAAACTCTTTCTTCAGCAGCTCTTGCTTGATCTTCCTCGATTGAGCGTTTCCTTCACACCGTAACGTGAGCATATCCCACAAGATTTTAGTAGTTGTACAGTAAACGAACTGGTGGTATATGTCTCTGTGAAGAGCTTGCGTGAGAATCATGAATGCTTTCTTTTCCAACTCAAATTTCTTCTTATCATCATCAGACATTGTGCTGTAAGGTTCTGGATTCGATCCTGCAACTTCCAACTCGTTTTCAAATGGAGTGAAGAAACACATCCATAGATCTTGACCTTGCCCCTGAACATAAGTTCTCAGCCTTTCTTTCCACCATCCCCAATCATTGATGTGATTTAGTTTTGGCGGCTTTGTGCTTGTACCAGTTTCACTGTCGTTCTGCATCATGGCTTGAATGCTGCTGCTTTGATTTGTGACCAATGCCCATTGATTTGCAGTTATCATTGCAGCTTGAGGTGGGGCAATAGCCTGCATCCATGCAGTTTTGTTGAACTCTGGCGCAGATTGCGTGGCTGATGATTGCGTAGCTGATGATTGTGGAGTCAAAGTTGTTGTAGTCCACGCGGATGGATCCCACTGACCGTTTGTTCCCATTTTATAAAAATTAATATATTAAGTGAAAATTGATTTAAAATTTGAAAAATTAATTTTCACAAACTATGTTAAAGTGTTGAAGAGAAACAAACAGCCGAAAGATCAAGGATCGAAAGACCTGAAAAAACACAACTGAAAAACACAACTGTTAATCTTAAACAAATAAGGATCGAAGGATGAACACTTGTTCGAAAGATAGACACTAGTTCGAAGGAAAGACACTTGTTCGAAGGATCAACAGTGTTCGAAAGATCACTGTTGAGTTTCGAACAATAACTTCGAAAGATTCTCCTACACGAAGGATCCTTATCTTTCGAAATGTAACAGTAGCTCGAACGATGTATCTTTCGAAAAGATTCCTTGGCTCGAAAGATTACTCACTGACTTCGAAAGATGTTCGAAGGATGGGTATCTGTCGAGCCTCCTTGATCGAAAGATGATCTTTCGACTTCGAAAGGTATCTTTCGATGAGATCTGACACAAATGACACAAAGTGACAGGTTGGTGAAAAGGTGATGTGGTTGGTGAACCAACTTTCGGCAGAAGGGATGTTCTGAAACCAACTTTTCACCAACTTCAGATTTGACTTTTTGAAATATTGCCCAAAAAGGAAGGCTTCTTATCCAGAACCCAGTACCGGAGTTTAGCCGGAATCTTGGCCGGAAATAACCAAACTCTTTTAGAACAAGATTTCAAGTTACCCAAACCTTCCCTTAACACACCCGGTTAGTTTAGAACACGTTTTTAAGGCTAAAAATGCAAGAAACACACTAAAAACGGGTGCTAAACCAAGTGAGTTTTGTCCAAACACTTCCAAAGTCTTGCACAAACCCGGTTTTTAACAAGGAAAAGAGCCACGGCTCTGATACCACTTGTAGGTCCCTCGGAGGTTGAGGATAAACCTATTCCTTGTTATGTTTAACACTCTAGCAAGTGCGGAATCCAAGCTAGAGTGCAAACCGATAGTTTAGATGAAAGCACAAGTTACAAAGAGAAAGAGTAGACAAGCAATATATCAAAGTTTTCTCTTGTATTTCAGTGGACACGGTTACAGCCCTTGACCAAACTGAAATGCTCTCTACAAGACCTTGGTTCACTCACATGCACTATGAACAACACTTGCAAGACTTCTGTGAACTGAACCATAACATGGTATATATATACCATAAACAGATAATATGCTCGAAGGATAAGGAGTTCTGGTCGAAGGATCATCTATCGACCAGAGTATCTACCGAAAGATTCCGAAGGATCCAGACATACCTCGAAGGATGATGTATCCTTCGAGGTCCATATGAATCCATCGAAGGTTTGTCTTTCGAGGTCATCGAAGGATACAAAACATCCTTCGATGACATCCTTCGAAGCATAACAATCTTACACACTAAGTGTTGACTGTTTGGCCAAGTCAAACCAGGAGGATGGTTGACTTGGTCAAACATACATTCCAACACATATACAAATCAAACACAAGACGTAAACAAGACTAACAAAAGACATCGTTTATAACATTACAAAATACAGACAAAGTACAGACACAAGTGCACCAACAAGAGGTTCTTCAACGAAATGGAGCGTGTCGTCAACATGAATTTCGTCGGTAGGAATGACAACGGTATCTTGTGTTGGACTTCTCTTCAGATTGGATACATGAAATGTATTGTGAACGCCATTCAGTTCGTTAGGTAGGTCCAACTTGTATGCTACTAACCCGATTCTTTCCAAGATCTTGAATGGTCCAATATACCTCGGGTTCAACTTTCCACGTTTCCCAAAGCGTGCCACACCCTTCCAGGGTGATACCTTCAAGAAAACCATCTCACCAACCTCAAACTCTAGAGGTTTCCTGCTTCGATCCGCGTAGGCTTTCTGCCTGTCACGAGCCGCACTGATGCGGTCTCGTATCTGTGCGATCTTATCTGTGGTTTCCTGTACCACTTCAGGACCAACCAATTGTCTATCGCCTGCGTCAGCCCAACAAAGCGGTGATCTGCACTTGCGCCCATATAAAGCTTCGAATGGCGTGGCACCAATGCTGGTGTGATAGCTGTTGTTGTAGGAAAACTCAACCAGAGGCAAATGTTTATCCCAGCTACCGCCCAAATCCATAACACATGCTCTCAGCATGTCCTCCAATGTCTGAATCGTCCGCTCGCTTTGGCCGTCGGTCTGCGGGTGAAAAGCAGTGCTCAGATTCAACTTTGAGCCAAAAGCTTCCTGGAAGGATTGCCATATCCTTGACACGAACCTTCCGTCTCTATCAGAGATAATCGAGAGAGGTACTCCATGGCGTGTAACAATCTCTCTCATGTAAATTTCGGCCAGTTTGCTCGTATTATCCTTCTCTCGGATAGGTAGGAAGTGTGCTGACTTCGTTAAGCGGTCCACTATTACCCAAATAGTGTCATGGCCTCTTGGCGTTCTTGGCAACTTCGTAAAAAAATCCATAGAGATTTGTTCCCATTTCCACTTGGGAATCTCTGGTTGCTGCAGAAGTCCCGAAGGCTTCTGGTATTCCGCCTTAACCTTAGCGCAAGTTAAACATTTGCTCACATAAACAGCCACATCGCCTTTCATCCTAGGCCACCAATAATAATCTTTAAGATCCTGGTACATCTTATCCGCTCCAGGGTGGATAGAGTACCGCGATTTGTGTGCTTCATCGAAAATAACCTTCCTTAAACCTCCAAACAGAGGAACCCAAATCCTTTTCTCAAAACATAACGTTCCTTCCCTGTTTGGTACCAATAGCTTCTCCATCCCACGGAGATATTCTTCTTCAAGGTTTCTTTCCTTGAGAGCTTCTTTCTGCGCGGCACGGATGCGCAAAGAAAGATTGGTCTGAATAATCATTTCCAAAGCCCTAACCCTTATGGGCTTGATCCTCTCTTTTCGACTTAGGGCATCGGCGACCACATTCGCCTTCCCTGGATGATACTTAATCTCGCAGTCGTAGTCATTCAACAGTTCTACCCATCGTCTTTGCCTCATGTTCAACTCCTTCTGGTTGAATATATGTTGGAGGCTCTTGTGATCTGTGAAGATTGTGCACTTCGTACCATAAAGGTAGTGTCCCCAGATCTTTAAAGCAAAAACTACTGCGCCGAGTTCCAAATCGTGTGTGGTATAGTTCTTTTCATGTACCTTCAGTTGGCGTGACGCGTAGGCAATAACCTTTTGGCGTTGCATCAACACACAACCCAATCCTTGACGCGATGCGTCGCAGTATACCACAAAATCATCTGTACCTTCCGGTAGGGCTAAGATTGGCGCGTTGCAAAGCTTATCTTTCAATACCTGAAACGCCTCTTCCTGTTTGATTCCCCAATCAAACTTCTTGTCCTTCTGAGTGAGGAGCGTCAATGGTTGAGCGATCTTTGAAAAGTTCTCGATGAACCTTCGATAATAGCCAGCCAAACCCAAGAATTGCCGAATCTCGGTTGGCGTCTTTGGCGTTTCCCAATCCTTGATCGCCTCGATCTTGGTGGGATCCACGTGGATTCCATCTCCATTCACCACGTGTCCAAGGAATTGCACTTCTCTTAGCCAAAACTCGCACTTAGAGAACTTGGCGTATAACTGTTCCTTCTTTAGCAGCTCCAGAATGGCTCTTAAATGCTGCTCGTGCTCAGCCTTAGTCTTTGAATAAATCAAAATATCATCGATGAACACAATCACGAACTTATCCAAGTACGGCTTACAAACTCGATTCATCAAATCCATGAACACTGCAGGTGCGTTTGTCAAACCAAACGGCATAACGAGAAACTCGTAGTGTCCATATCGAGTTCGAAAGGCTGTCTTTGGGATACTCTCCTCCTGTATCCGTAACTGATGGTATCCAGATCGTAAATCGATCTTCGAATAGAAGCTTGAACCTTGTAGTTGGTCAAACAGATCATCGATTCTTGGCAGGGGATACCTATTCTTGATCGTCAGCTTGTTCAACTCTCTGTAGTCAATGCACATACGGAAACTACCGTCCTTCTTCTTGACAAACAAAACTGGAGCTCCCCAAGGGTAGAAGCTTGGTCGGATAAATCCCTTGTCTAACAACTCCTGAAGTTGTGTCGACAGTTCTTGCATCTCAGACGGAGCAAGTCTGTAAGGTGCCTTAGCCACAGGTGCGGCGCCTGGAACTAAGTCAATGCGGAACTCCACTTGCCTTTGAGGCGGCAAGCCAGGCAAATCTTCTGGGAAGACCTCTGGATATTCCCTCACGACAGGGATGTCTTCGATCTTTGGCTCAGCAGCCTTCTTATCTACAATGTGTGCCAGAAAGGCAGCACATCCTTTCTGCAAACACTTTCTTGCCTTCAGGCAGCTAATAATCCTCAACGGCGTCTCACGCTTCTCTCCGTGAACAACAATGGTCTCACCATCATCGGTCGGGATACGAACGACCTTCTCGTGACAAACTATCTCGGCCTTGTTACTCGATAATCAATCCATCCCTACTACCACGTCGAAGCTTCCCAACTGGACTGGTAGTAGATCTAGAGCGAACTCACGCTCTCCCAATTCGATTACGCAGCCTCGAATCACTTCATTAGCCTCTACCAACTTCCCATTCGCTAATTCGATCGAGTACGGAGTATCTAACTTACTAGCGGCTAAACCAAGCATATTCTTAAATTCTAACGACACGAAGCTATAATCGGCTCCAGTATCAAATAAAACGGATGCATAGCGTTGGTTTACAGGGAACGTACCAGTGACAACATTGGGATCCTGGCGCGCTTCCCTTGCTTCTATGTTGAAAACCCTTCCGCGGGCTTGGTTCAACTCCGGACAATTCCTCTTGTAATGCCCAACATCACCGCAGTTGAAACATCCGGGCCTCTGCCAGTTCCCACCATTGTTTCCCGTTTGGTTGTTTCTCTGATTACGATTCGTGGCGCCTGCTTGGTTTGCGTTGTTGACTCGGGTTCCATCACCTCCATTGTTCCCTTGGGGGCGATTTCCATTTCCGCCCCGGTTGGTGTTTCTGTTTCCAAATCCTCTCTGGCCTCCCTGGCCAGCAGTAGCCCAACAAGTCTCCTTCAGGTGGCCAGTCTTTCCACATGCTTCACAAACCTTCAACCCACAGCGACCAGAATGATGGCGCTGGCAGTTATTACACTTGGGCTGGGCGCCCATGTATCCCTTTCCTTTCTTCCTACTACCAGCTGTATCCTGTGCTGGCATACTCGATTCCCCTTTCTTAACCACCACCCCGGTGCCCTGCTTGAAGTTTGAAAACTTCCTCTTGTTTCCTCCAGATGACTCCACATGAGTCTCCTTCTTCTTAGGCTCTACTTCATCAAACTTGTTCAAACGAATTGCCTCCTCCGTAAGAGCCACGCTCAAATCAATGGCTTCAGTGATAGTCGCAGGTTTGGAGGAGGTCACCATGCTTATGATTTGAGGAGCTAATCCCCAAATGAAGCGTTCGATTCTTTTGAACTCAGGAGTGACCATGTAGGGTACCACATGCGACAAGTCGTGGAACCTCTGAACATACTCTGCTATCTTTGGGCCTTCCATTTTCAGATGCCAGAACTCGGTCTCCAATCTCTGGATTTCGGCACGGGAACAGTACTTCTTGCGCATGAGTTCCTTCAGTTCAACCCAAGTCAGCGCGTAAGCAGCAGCTTCGCCAAGTGTCTGTACTTGTAGATTCCACCATTATAGGGCTCCATCCAAAAATAGCCCAGAGATGTAAGTGACTTGCTGATCCAATGCGCATTTGCTCATGCGAAGAACGGATTCTGTTTTCTCAGCCCAGCGGACAAAAGCGACAGCACCTCCTGTGCCATCAAAGTTTACGGGCTTGCAGTCCAAGAACTGTTTGTAGGTGCACCCTGCACGTACATTATAACGCATGATTGCATTAGCACTCTTGCTAAGGGGATCCATTTAGGTCATGGTATGTCTTAATGACTTAGGGTTACCATGAGGTGGATTGTTGTTGTTGCCAGTGTTGCCAGAGTTGCTTCCACTCATTCCTCCTTGAGAGGCAGCATATTGAGCAATAGCAGCAGCAATGACTTGCTGTAGTTCGGCCTGAGTCGTAGGCATCTGCTGTTGTTGACGTCTTGGCGGCATCTTCTAAAGATGTGTTTACGTCGGTCAGGCCATAGTAACGCGTACGTATATAGTAATAGTAATAGCACATAACATCTCATGTTATCAATACTTCACAAATACTAATCACACAACATCCCATGTCACAAATATTATACACACAACATCCCATGTCATAAAAATATTCACACAACATCCCATGTCATAATAATGTAAATAAGCAATCAAGCGAATCAAATATGATGAGAATACTGCGATTGCCATATATATCGAGACCACAACGTAAGTGTATCAGTACATCACTGTGTCATACAATCATCAATCAACTAGGGGCTACATCACCCCTGTCCAAAAGCTATATCAAATCAGTGTCAAATACATCAAATACATCAAGTATGTGTCAAAAGTCAGTATCATCAAGTAGTCTCCAAAATGCTATGCAACCAAAAGCAATCGCGGTCCTCTCACCAACGTCTACACAAGCAGTACTGATGAGCTCTATACAGATGGCGGTGGAGGAGGGGGAAAGTAAGTGTAAAGCAAGCGACGTAACTGGAGCCAGTCCTCCTCCATAGCTTGCTGAGTACGGATGACAGAAGCAACCTGCTGCTCTAGTGTAAAGAGACGAGCAGCATAATCTGGGGGTAATGATCGACATGGCTGAAGAGGAGAGTGTATCTGACCATGGCATGAACATGGTGGCAGCTGAGCTCTCTCGAGCTCCTGGAGACGCTGCGTGTGTGACTCGTGCTGATGAACGAAGGACATCAAAACGTCCTCTATAGTGTGTCCCACATGAAATGGATGGTAAGGATCAGTAGGTGGCATGACTGGTGGTGTCGACCAAAGCATAGGCTCACTGGTGGGGTCAAACGGTGCCACATGAAACGGTGAAGCAGAGGGTGGAACAGATGACATTTGGGGCATGAAGGGAATAGACATCGGTACGTGCCCAAAAGGATGGGCTGAAGAGCCCTCTCCAGGCCTCGCTGGAGGTACAAACTGAGGAACCTGAAAAGTGAAATCAACAGGTCGTGTAACAGGGATCTGAGGGGGCAAAGGTGGAACGTCCTCATCAGCAGGTATCCAACCGTGCTGTGCATGCTCATCCGGTGGATCCATGTGGTCTGCAAACAGTGCGTGCTCAGGCTCAAGTGGAACGGGATCAAATGGGGGAGCAACAATAGGATCAACTGGTGCAATGTGCTCAACAGGTATATCAACAATAGGTGGGGGAACAACAGGATCGACAGCAACAACGACATGATCGCCCTCCAAATGATCATCAACGGGCGGGTCAGCTAGAACAGGCTCAACTGGGATGCCAGCATGTACGGGGTCATGCTCGGGCATAGGATCTAGAGCAGCTGCCTGCTCAGGAGCCAAGGCAGGCTCAGGGTCATCAAAAGCCATCTCGAAATCAAAATCGGGATCAATAGGATCAACTGGATCAGCGGGATCCTCCATGGGCTGGTCCATCGGGATAAACTCAATATCATGATCCGGGTCGAATCCCGGAGGAAAGATGGGATCAGAATCCTCTATGTCATCATGGTCAAATGCAAAGCTAGGAATAGGTGCGGCAGAGGATGCCTGGTCAGGATCCGAATCGTGTGCAAAGTGCTGTGCGCTCACCTCGTGAGAAGGTGCGGATGCCACAGACTCAAAGGAGTCTGGGACCGGTGAATGTGCGGGTGAGTCCTCGGCAGGGGCATCAGCGATCATCAGAAGATCGCCAGCAGGAAGTAGGGCTGCGTCCGGGATCTCATCCTCGATAGGCTCATCCTCAAACAGATCGATATCGCCGTCAGCCTCGGCGTCAAGTAGTAAGTCATATGCGGGATAAACGGCTAAAGGTATAGGAGCCGGAATCACTACTAGGGGTAGGTACTCAGCAGGGGGGCCATCCGCAGGCTCATCAGCACCCTCGGGTAGTGCGAAGGGCTGGAAATCGTCGTCGTTCGTGCTGGTGGAATCAGATGTATGCACCTCATGCTCCGAAGATGGGAGGTCATCAGATACGATAGGTAGGGGTCCGGTGGTGTCCGAGTCACCTGTGCCTGGTGAGTCCATGTGTCTGTAGCACAAACACAAATATGCACAAATAATCAGTCATACAATCAGGTAATCACATAAGTCACCAACTAAAAATCACATAATTCTCCTAGTCCCACTAGCCTCCCAGCCTCCCAGACTGCTTTTCCTAGTCCCACTAGCCAACTTTCCCAGCCTCCCAGACTGCTCTTCCTAGTCCCACTAGCCTCCCAGTCCCTCAGACTGACTTCCTAGTCCCACTAGTCAATTCTCCCAGCCTCCCAGACTGACTCCCTAGTTCCACTAGACAATTCTCCCAGCCTCCCAGACTGACTCCCTAGTCCCACTAGTCAATTCTCCCAGCCTCCCAGACTGACTCCCTAGTCCCACTAGACAACTACCTCGATCCATTGGATCGAACCTCGGCCTCCCAGACCGAGCCTCAGCCTCCCAGACTGAGCCTAAAAATAATAAATAAAATGCGCTCAACATTTGTTTGTAAAAACGTTTTGGATCTGGACTTAAGTGGTATGCAGTAAAAATGTTTTCGTGAGAGCCCTAGTGATCATAGTCTAGACTCGAGAAGGAATCCTAGTTCGCTATGATCAGAGCTCTGATACCAAGCTGTTACACCCTGGCTTTGCGGAAGCGTGGTTAATTTGGTGTGACTTCTTAATACCATAGCTTAATCATAACAAAGCTATATGAATTAAAAACATGCAAGAATCATCCATTAAGTTTTAAAACCAAATACAGTACCATTGTTTTAAACGGGGAAACACCCTAACAACCATAATCATTACAAACTTAAACATCACATAAACACAGTTTAAGGACTGTGACTTGTCCAGGAAAGAGTCACATTCCCTAAACCCCAGATGATCTTGGAAACTAGTGCAGCGGGAAAACGTGCCATACCATGCCAGATCTTTTAATTCCCTGAAATACATGTAAGTTGAAAAATCAACAATAATGTTGAGCGAGTTCATGTGTAAGTGAGTAAATAAACCTTTGTATTTATCAAAAATCCTGGTATGTAGCAAATAAGGAAAAGAGATCACCAATGGTTTGCAAGGCCATTGATATGTGTGAGATGCAAGTAGGAAGGCTCAAACCTAGCAGATTTATGCGTCGGGTACAAAGTCATCCCGAGGTCCGTTATGCTGGGCCTGGGACTGGGCTCGCTACACCCAAATAGATCTATCGCTCCTGCCCCTCGGTCCTACCCTAAGGATTAATGACCTCAAGTTTCCGCCTACCCATTCACATGATCTAAAAAGTAACCCTCCTTACGCTAACCATTCCATGTAAAAAGTAATCATAAACATTGTAACATGTATTTCACCCCCGCAGTTTAGAAAACTGAAAACAGTTAAGAGAAGAGGGGGACATGAACTCACTGTCAGTGCGTCTCTACCAAGTACTCCGGATATCTGCTGTGCGACGACCTACATGTACTAATTCTATTAGACGGATGGCCGTGCCTTAGCTTTATAGTTTAGGTTTTTGGGAAATAGTTAGACAACTATTCCGTGTTTATATTTTGCATGTACTTGGTAGTTAATCTCCTTCCCAAGGATGGGGGATTTAATACATGTGCGTTCAATTTATAATATTAAGTCTCACTTAATATATCTTCATTCCAAATATAAATATTTTTCTCAAAAATATTATATTTCCATTTCACATAATTTTTCCCCAAAAATAATACATTGATAAAATATACGTTCATAATCATTTCCGTATAATGCGTAAGTTACGTTTTAGTAATCGTGTGGTAATAATAATTACCGTTGTAACTTATATGTTTATCGTGAAAGCGTCTGTATTATTTTGGATTTGTTAACGTTCGTAAATATTATTTTTACTCTAAAAATAATATTTATGTATTTTTCACAAAATAATTATAAACAGTGTTGTGAAAAATTATATTTACCAAATATATATTTATCACGTTTACTTTTGTGAAAATCCCACCTCCGAATATTTGTAAATAAAGTCGTGGCGAAATATATTTTGAAAACATGTCGAAAATAATTCTAACACTTGTAAATAATTCTAAGTGTTAGGTTTTAGAAAAATTTCGCCAGAGTTTCCTCTGTAACTGGAGGTGGCCACGCTTTCAAGCGTATCATTTTCTTTTATAAAATCATTTCAACAACTTCTTGATTCAATCAAACAATTTCCGACACATCAAACTAGTCGACAAGTATGTAAATCGGATAAGTACATGAACTTGTGATTTTTCCGAAAACTATAGTGTAGATCCCGTTATATTTTGTGGATCTTTGTATAAAGTAACTCAATCTTGTAAAAACCTCGTTTTTAGAATAAATCCATCTTTACATCTTCTTGTCAACTTTTACAAAGATCGTTATTTTGTCGAAACTTTTCATTTCACAAGTGTTTATACACTTGTGGTTTGTAAAAATCACACTTGTTAGTGTGTTATCCGTCTTTTAGAAAACATGATTTTCTCGACACTTGGTCCTTTGAAAATACCACTTGCAGATACGTAGATCCGCTAGTTTTAAACACTATTTTACAAGTAAAAATACTTTTACACAAGTTCATGTTTCTCGTGTGGTAGAGTTTCACCTTTTAACCCTTGTACCGATAGAAACAAGCTTATGTCAAGATCTATGATCTTAACAAAGTCGGGTTAAACGATGATTCGAGCTACCACAACGTAGATCGGGCCTCAATATTCACAACTTACAAATACTACAACTTTTACACAAGCATTATGCCTTTAACCATCAATATTCATGTATTTAGTAGACTTTAAAGATTCAAAATGCAAGTTTCCGAGTTTTAATCGTTACAAATCTTATTAACCACCTTAGAATGATCCGAGTATGAGTTTTAAGTGTTATACCTCTAGCTCGGGGCTAGGGAAGATTCTAGGCGAAAAAGAGGTGGATAAAAGCAAGATAACGAGGTCCTTCGCCTTCCGTTAGCTCCAAGACTCCTTATGCGAGATCCTTAACACTTGTGTAACCTTGGAATGAATGGATCAAGATCGAAAATGGATGAGTGGGGGAGGGGGGTGTTCGGCCGAGAGTTGGGAGCAAGAGAGGGAGAGTTTTGGTGTTGTGATCTTGTGGTGTGAGAATGTGAATGTTCATATGTGCTAATGAGTTTACTTATAGGCAAAGCTTAACATGGTTAACCAATGGTTTGTATGTCATCAAGATATGAGACAAGAGCCAATATTATAATGAAAAATGGTACATGTCAAGGTCACAAGGTGACCGATCGGCCCAAGGGCGGGAGGGGGGGTTTCTTGGTTCGATTTCAAGTAGATAGTTAGTGTTTAGTTACTTTAAACCAAGTTAGATTTAGGGTTAACTCGGTTAGTTGTATGATGTATTATATGGCGGGTGTTAGGGTATTCAGGGACCCTAACTGGCTCAGAAAAAGAACAATAATATTATTGTCAATATTTTTATGTTCCGGGTATAGTCCGGTTGTTCGGTTGGATAGTAATCCGTTAAAGTGCTTAAATAAGCTTTTAAGTGTCGTAAATAATACTTTTAGTGACACAACTTATTCTCAAAGTGTCAGGAATATTTTCCTCATGTTTTGGCACTTTATTAGTTAGCCAGAAGCTAGTATGTAAATAAAAGTGTTGTGTTTCCTGCTTAGAGTACGTTTTAGGCACATCCAATCATTATATGTTATTCCTAGAGACGCAGTTCTACAACCCTTGTATCCCTACACTCACTATGGGTGTAGTAAAATATTTCTGGCTCATACAGGCCCTTAGAGGCAGTGTCTGCCTGATGCTGGCTTTACCAACATGTTCAATAGGTTATCCGTTCTAATGCTACTGTGCTTTAGTGCATCATGTTTGTCACTAAGGTTCAACGTGTAAATAATGTAGTGACGGAAATCAAAGTATGATGCAGGAATATACAAGTACTAGAAATCAAGTAGCAGTTCATCAGCAATTTCAGTTAAGCACAGTAATTAAGCAGCAATTAATTATTAATTAAATCGTATGGATACCTGGTTTAGTGAGGGTTGTCACATAAATTAACACCGTTAGAACCTCCATTAATGAATGGGTAAAACTGCTAAATTCGTCCCTGAGGTTTGATTCAAGTTGCTAGATCAGTCCAAAATCAAGTTTTTTTGAATTTGTTAATTATAAACTTATTTAGGTATATAATTTTCTAGACTTGCATTAACTTTTTGAATTTGTTAATTTTAAACTTATTTAGAAACTTATCTAGGTATATAATTTTTCTAGAATTGCATTAATTTTTTGAATTTGTTAATTATAAACTTATTTAGATTATAAACTTATTTAGGTATATAAATCATTATATATACCTAAATAAGTTTATAATCTACATAAGTTTATAACCTAAATAAGTTTATAATCTACATAAGTTTATAATTAACAAATTCAAAAAATTAATGCATGTCTAGAAAAATTATATACCTAAATAAGTTTATAATTAACAAATTCAAAAAACTTGATTTTGGACTGATCTAGCAACTTGAATCAAACCTCAGGGACGAATTTAGCAGTTTTACCCATTCATTAACGGAGGTTCTAACGGTGTTAATTTATTGGACTAAAATAGCAACAGAAACTAGGCTCAGAGACTGTTTTAGCAAAAAAAGTTGATTTTGGACTGATCTAGCAATTTGAGTCAAACCTCAGGGATGATTTTAGCAGTTTACTCTAATAAAAAAGGTAACAAAGTTGCTTCTTTTGCTTGTACCATATGGTTAAACAGTTGTACCCATGTATTCTGCAGGTGTGAGTAGCACCGAACTACGTTTTCGGTAAGGATAATTAGGTGGTCTACGGGATGGTCACAATTAGAGGTGTGCACGGTTTGGTTATTAGTATTAACCATACCCGAAGTCATCGGTTAATCGGTTCGGTTAATTTGTCAGTTTTCAGTTCGATTAAGTTAATAATCAAATCAAACATAGGGCTAAAATTATTGTTTAAAATTACATGTAACGTATATATAAACATATGAAATAGATATATAAATACATGAACTGGATGTATAAATAAAATGAAGACATAAAATACATGAAATGGAAGTATACGAAATGAAATACATGAAATATAGGTACAAAGGGTTGAGTTCATTTCAGAACTCTAAATAACTACAGAACTTTCAGAACTCCTAATAAACAATCATTTTATATATAAGTTTTTGTATTTAGGATCTTTTTATCATCTATTACATGTATTTCTTTGATTACATACATGTTAAAAGTAGTTTACATATGTTTAATTGCCAAAATTATATATATTTGTCATAACTAATTACATATATGTAAAAAACTAGTTTACATATGTGTAATTATAAAATTACATATAAAAAATGATAAAATTACTCTTAACGTGTATGTAATCGTAAAAATACACATAATAAATGATAAAGTTATCCTAAACATAAAAATATATAAATAAAAAGATTGTTTATTAGGAGTTCTGCGAGTTCTGTAAATATTTATGGTTCTCAAATGATCCTGGACCTAAGTACAAAAGCTAGAAATATATGAAAATTTAAATGATTTGGTACAACATTTTTCTGCAGAAAAACGCCTCAGATACATGAGACGTGTGCCTTAGGCCAAAAAGCCTCCCCCCATGAAAACCTTAAAATATGCGCCTTTTGGGCGCTTCTTGTAATTACACAAGTCGCTGAGAGAAAAAGCCCCAGAAGCTGCGCCTCAGTGGGCTTCGCCTCAACACGTTTTTTAAACCCAAGATAAGGCTAGACGAGCCCGACGAGCTTCACATGCCAGGCTCGAGCTCGGGATCGATAAATAAACAAGCTTTATTTTAGGCCCAGGCTCGATAAGGCTCGGCTCTTTTCAAGATTTTTCTCGTACAGCTCACGAACCAATCGGCTCGTTTGCACCTCTACATATGAGAGAGAGAGAGAGACCCAGGCTCGATAAGGCTCAACTCATTTTAAGATTTTTCTCGTATAGCTCACGAACCAATCGGCTCGTTTGCACCTCTACATATGAGAGAGAGAGAGAGAGAGAGAATGAAATTAGAAGTTATTCGTGAAGTAGTACTATTCAATGTTTTAAAACCGGTTTTTAAATCAAATCGGATTAGGATAAAAAATGGTTCAACCGGTTGAACTAGGTTGTACGGAGCGGTTCAACCGGGTTGACTAGCTAACTCTATAATTTCATAAAATACAACATCAACTCAAAAGTTAATCAAAAATGTATGATTACATATTAAAAGATGATTCAAAAGTAAATCCATAATAAAAAATAAACTAAAAGATAATCGAAAATCATTCGGTTTTCCAACAAGCTCTTTTAAATGAAAGTGTACGATATTTTTAAGCAATTTGAGTGTTGAATACGTCAAGTTCACGATCGCATAAAAGATGAAATTCACTATTATCGCTATCCTCATCAACTAGAAGATAACTATTTTCGTTTCATTCAATATTAAATAAGAACTTTTAGTTACGAATAATCATAATATATAAAAATTACGTAAGGTAAGTAACATATATAATAAAAATAAGTAACAACACAAACTAAAATAACCCTGGGCCGGTACCGGTACTACGTTTCAAACCGGTATACCGGATTTTACCGTCGGTACAAACCTTATGCCGTTTCATTTATTTACCGGGGTGTTTCGTACCGGATTTACATCTGGAAATGGTAATACCGGTATAACGGCCGGTATTTACCGGTTTTTAAAACATTGGTACTATTTTAGTCGACCACGTCCGATTTAATAGGTTTAGAAACATGTCGTCTTTGGTCTTAAGGATCTTAAAATCAAACCGAAACATTAGGAAATCGTGTCACATGTTATAAATACTTTATTAATGCATAAATTTGGTGTAAAATATTTTATAATAGAAAAGTTCAACTTTTACTAATTTTATAGCAAATGACCTAATATCGTCAACCTTAGTTATTTAAAATAGGGAAATTGGCCTGTAATAATCCCATCTAGACCTTTTTGACCATTAATAATCTCACCTCAGAATATTCCCCCCACCAGTCCCACCTTTCACCTATTTTTCCTACAATGGTCCCCCGTTAAAAAAACTTAATGGAGTTAAGCTTTTTTGCAAATTACAAACAGATTTTTAGGGCTTTTGATTAGAACGACGATACGAGTCCATTGATGTAAAACTTGCCTCGAAATAGTGCTCAAAATGATGAAAACGACGCTTCAATCCGGGTGTTTAAATTTCCAATTAACCAAAATCAAGTCACTTGGCGCACCATTTCGAAGTAAGTTTTACATCAATGGACTCGTATCCTCATTCTGATCAAAAGCCCTAAAAAATCTGTTTGTAATTTCGAAAAAAGCTTAACTCCGTTAAGTTTTTTTAACGGGGGGCCATTGTAGGAAAAATAGGTGAAAGGTGGGACTGGTGGGGAGAATATTCTGAGATAGGATTATTAACGGCCAATAAGGTCTAGGTGTGATTATTACAGGCCAATTCCCCTTTAAAATACAATTGTAAATTAACTTACGATATAATACTCTAATATCGTAAACCGTAGTTATTTAAAATATAATTAAAAATTAACTTACAATATAATACTTTTATAAAATAAATAATTCTCTCTATATTAAAAATCAAAATGTCTCTATATTAAAAAACAAAATGTTTAAATAACAAAAAACAAAGAGAATTGCATTTTTGTATACTTTAAGAAAACCAATTCCATATCAAGTGTCATTACCATAAGGAACTGAATTGATATTTATCGCATTTCTGCAGCAACGCGTGAGTAATTTCACTAGTTATTTCAGAAAACAGAAAACAGACAAATGTCACCTAATATATAAATGGATTATTATGAGTTTTCAAGAAAAAAAAATAAATTATTAAAAATCTTGTTCAGTAAAGCACGGTCTTACCAAACCATCACTGTGTCTTGCTTTTCCAGTCACGTCACAAAAACAAATAAAATATAATTAACAATCTGATTTTTTATGCGAAGGAAATAAGAATAAATTGATACATATATAACATTAATAGGAGAAACTTTGGGTTTACCTACTCTCACACTTGGAAATCCTCCCCCACCACACTTACCATCCCCAATAGCATCACTCAACTTTTATTGATACATATATAACATGACGGGCGTGAAGGGAAGTTTAGACAAATCACATCAATTTTTATTTTTATTGTAGTTTTTAGTAAAACTACTACATACTTTTAATTGTTTGGTTGGTTAACATTTAATTGGGAACGGGATAGTCACACGTGACTATTTTCTTTTTTAACTTTTTAGTTTTTTTTTTGGAATGCAGATATCATTAACATAAAAAAACCGGCATTATCTCTAAGCTAGAGATAAGCCGCCAAAAAACAAATTACATCAAATTGAAACGAAAATTACACCAACCTTTCCAATCAATCGAACCCTTCTTACTTCTACTCTTATACCACAAATATCCCAACGATTTTATGTCAGAAACAATCTTTACCACATCCGTGTCTAGGGCTGTAAACGAACCGAACGAACACGAACAAGGTCATGTTCGTGTTCATTCGTTAAGGAAATTAACATGTTTGCAAACTGTTCACGAACGAATACCGAACATAAGTTTATGTTCGTGTTCGTTCGTTAAGGAAATTCAGTTGTTCACGAACAGTTCGTGAACACTGATCTCGAACACAAACGAATGCAAGAAAATAAAAACGAACGAAAACGAACATTTAATTTGAAAATAAAAAATAAAAACATTGTTATCCTTAAACATTATATAAGTAGTTAAACACAACCATCAAATGATAAATCAAAAACCAAGAAGTCTACTACACCACCAAATAACGTATCAATTTTAACTAACTTAAACATAATTATCCCAAAAAATGGTTAGAATGTCCAAATTTTAGCTAACTTAGAAAAAATAGGGTTTCAAGTTTTCAATATGTTAGATAAAAGGTTTATAATTTATTATTTTTTACGACAATCAAACGAACATGAACGAACGTAACCGAACGTTCACGAACGCAGTCGAACGAACGAGACTTGTGTTCGTGTTCGTTCGCTAAGCTAGCCGAACGAAATTTGTTGTTCGTGTTCGTTCATTACGCTAATCGAACGAACATAAACGAACTTCCCACCGAACGGTTCACGAACTCTTCGCTGAACGTTCGGTTCGTTTACAGCCCTATCCGTGTCAATTCCAGAAAAGACTTTATCATTTCTAGCCTTCCAAACTCGCCAGCATGTCAATATAAGGACGCCATACACTACCTCTTTCTTTGGATCCGAGGCCGACATGTAATCTATCACCTTTAGAATATCCTTGATTGAGAAGACGAAAAAAAGAGCTATATTACACCAAGAAGCGATTGAATACCAAACTCCCGATATTAACCTGCAAGCTGTAAACAAATGATCTGTTGTCTCTTCAACTTCACCACAGATAACACATAAACCATCCCCAACATTGATATTTCTTTTACGAAGAGCACACAACGTCGGTATCCTATCCATAACAGTCCGCCATATGAAAACGTTACACTTACCTGGAATCCACTTACTCCATTTATAAATTGTGTTGTCGGTTCTGACTTGCTCGCCTTTAAGCCATTTTCGCGCCACCTTCACAGAAAATTCAACCTCCGGTCCACCATACCAACTCCATGTATCTTTCTTCTCGATAATTTTGGTATCCGAAACTCTTCTGTGCAAACTAACCAGCTGAGTAACCTCCTCATTTGAAGCTGGATAAACCTTCCAGTTCCATTGATGTGTGTAAAATGCAACATATGAATCACATCAATTAAGGCATAAAACTAACCCTTTTTAAGTACTAATGTTGGAAAAAGAGTGTTTTTGTCTTCCTTTTGTATTTTCAGGATGAAATGAGCTCAAAATCACAAAAGAAGCAAAAAGACAACTAATTCTACCATAAATACAAGAAAAGGAACAAAAGTAGACTGCCCGGACCCTCAACGGCACCTCCCAAAGCAAAGGAGAAGAAACAGAGTCTGAACACGCCCCGTGTCCAGCGAACACGGGGGCGTGCCCAGGAAGCAGCAGAAAAGACAAACCAGTAGAAGCTTCCATTGCCCACCACGGGGCCGTGTCCAGCGGGCACGGGGGCGTGGTGAAAGTACAGCAGGCGCATTAATTGTAATTGCGAATTACAATTAATGAAGAGAGAGAATGTCAGACGGGCACGGGGCCGTGTCCAGCGGACACGGGGCCGTGTCCAGCCTTCTGTTCAGCCTATAAATAGAGGAGCTTGGTTTCATTCTCTCTCATCCCTTGGCACACCACCTCTCTCACACTTCATCCACCACCCACCACCACCATAACACCATCATCCACCACCATCATCCATTGTCCATCGTAGAGTGTGTGAGTCGTCTCGGGATCCAAGATTGATCGTAAGAGTTCTTGACAATCAAGGCCATGTTTGCCTAAGTCTCTTACATCACTTGGTGAAGACAAGTGTTTAGTATAATACTTTTTATTTTTAATCTTTTGCACTTTTTATTTGGTTTTGTATTAATGACTTTAATAACTAGTTACTTATGTTGAAGGTGATCTTTCCTTATCGTTTGTCCGTGGTGTCTTGGCATTATTTTACTGTCTATATAAAATAAAAGATTTTCACCATTCATATCTCCACGGTCTATATGGAGGTATGTTGGCTACCTGGTCGGGGGTTAAGGGAACGGTTTGGTAAGGGTCTTGCCCTTGTTCAGCGTTTAGAGGTCCTGCTTGGGACCTGGGTCAAATTTAGTAGGATCTCCTTCAATGCCCATAGGTATTGGATGGCGGGGATCCAAACTCTTTGACCCCCTCATAAGTTAACTACTATTAATACTATAACCCGGCTATTTAGGACTGTATCCCTGCTGACTCAGACTACTTAGCCGAGGGTAACGTCACCGCCAAAAGCGGGGCCTACCACAATTTGCATTAATAACTTAATTCATTATCTTTCAATAATCCGACCCTTTAGGATTGTATCCTTGCTGACTCAAACTACTGGGTTGAGGGTAACGTCGCCTTCAAAAGAGGGGCCTACTACAATAACTAAGATAATCTCTTAAACAAGTGCAAAAGTGCGAAAATAATCAAAGGTTATAGTAATACACGTGTCGGATCCAAGTGATTCATCTTGTCTATCTGTTTTTATTTTATTTTTATTTTCAGCATTTAGTTAGTTTTTATTTTTCTTAGTTTAAAACATTTTTCTAACTTTTTGATTTGATTAGACGTTGAGGATAAACCGGTATTAAAAGCTCTTGTGTCCTTGGACGACCTCGGTATCTTACCAACACTATACTACGTCCACGATGGGTGCACTTGCCCATATGTGTGTTTAGTGTTAGTGAATATCGTGTTTTATAAATTTAAAACTTGGCTAAAAGTGTGAAAAAAAGGGGCTTAAATACTCATCAAATATATAACACACTTCACGCACATCAAGTTTTTGGCGCCGTTGCCGGGGACACAAGGATTTTAAGAAAGCTTAAAATCGACGGCCTAATCAGTTTTTCAAAACCTTTTCAAAACGCGCGCAATTTTTTCTGCATTTTAGTTTAGTTTTGCATTTACAGTAGCCTGAACACGGGGCCGTGCTCGCTGAACACGCCCCCGTGCTGCATATTTTTAGTGTAGATACCCAGATACAGAGTCTGACCATGGGGCCGTGCTCACTCAACACGCCCCCGTGTTCAACGTGACCAGTAACTTTAATAAAAACGCCCAGATACAGACCCTAAACACGGGGCCGTGTTCACTCAACACGGGGCCGTGTCCAGCTTCTGTTTTCGTCTTTATTTTTTGTTTTCTGGTCCCGAGACTCAGTTGTGATCTGTTGAGTGATTCTTATGGATCAATACTCAAGAGGTTACAACTACACCTATGATGTGGATGATTATAGGGGTAATTATTGCACTAATTGTCGTAACGCACGCTTGGTTCAATATAATAACTCATATCAACCATCCAATTCATGCAACTACTATGAGGAGCCCAGGTACGAGCCATCAACTTCATACACATCCTATGAAGACCAAAGGTATGAACGTCCTCCTTCATACTCATATTTTGATGAACCAAGATATGAGCCTTCATACTCATACTTTGAAGATTCAACATATGAGCCACCACCTTCATACTCTTATTATGAGGAACCATGGCGTGAACAACCCACCTCATATGAGTACTATGAAGAACAAAGTTTCGACCCTTATCCATCATATACTTATAATGAAGAACAATGGTGTGAACCATCTACTTCATATGAGAATTATGAGGAACCAAGGATCGAACAACCGGATTCAAGCTTTGAAGATCCAAATTCTTTTTCTCTCACCGAAGTAACTAATAGGATATTGGAACAACTTAAAACTATCGAACGTTATATAAAAGAATCTCGCGCAAGGGAAGAGGAATCCCGCGCAAGAGAAGAATTAAAAAATAATAACATAGAGGTAGTTGAAAGTGTAAAAATGGAAGAACGAGAAAGTGAAAAACCGACACATGAGTTAAACAACGAAAAAGGTGAGTCCAATAATGTCAAAATTCAAGAAGAGTCTAATTTTGAGGAAATTATTCTCTTATCACCTACTTTCGAAAATCATTGTTTAATAACCCCTCATGCCAAGTTTTTAAAAGAGTTAAACACTAGTGCTAAAATCAAAGACTTAGTAAGTGTTAAGTTAACTAATGATCAAACCTCGCTAATAAAAGAGGATCCTTTTGAAATTAACATCACACCGGTTCCATGTTTCTTTCAAAATTCATTTATTAGTAATATCACCATTGATAAAGATCTTTGTGTTAACATAATGCCTAACTACATTTTTGAAAAATTAAGTGTTAGTGATTTTACTCCACTTCAAATACCCATTTTTCTATCCAATCGAAAAGTAATGAAATCAATCGGTGTAGTTGAAGATGTTTTGGTTCAAACAGATCAAATGGTAATCCCAACCGACTTCGTCATCCTTGATGACGCCCCCTTAGTCTTGGGAAAACCTTTTGTACAAACTCATAAAGCTTTGAAAAACCGGAAATTCAACAATCTACCTCTTCAATTAGGGGCATTCAAAAGGAGCATAGATCTTGAGCGTTCAATGAAATATCCTTTTGGTAACAATGACCCCCTAATTGAAGATGAAGCTGAACCACCCGATACAACCAACGAAGAAGACCACTTTGTCGAGGAAGAGATAGCCATAGAACAAACCTTTAAGATTCTTAATCTAGATGAGCCACAAAATAAGGTGTCTTCCAAAGACCCACCCGTTGAGCTCAAAGAACTTCCTAAAGGTTTGGAATATGCTTTTCTAGGCAAAGATGGTAGTTTACCTGTAATTATTTCATCTAAATTAAGTAATTTAGAAAAAGAAAAATTAATAAGCCTACTTAAAAAACACAAAAACGCGATCGCTTGGAAGCTTGTAGATATTAAAGGAATAAGCCCTTCCATGTGCACGCACAAAATTTTAATGAACGATGACTACAAAACGGTAATTCAACCACAACGAAGAGTGAACCCCAATGTTCAAGAAGTGGTTAAGAATGAAGTCATCAAACTACTCGACGCCGGACTAATCTACCCTATCTCCGATAGCCCGTGGGTAAGTCCCGTTCAAGTAGTCCCAAAGAAAGGAGGTATGACGGTAATAACTAACGAGAAAAATGAATTAATACCAACGAGAACCGTCACAGGATGGAGAGTTTGTATAGATTATAGGCGATTAAATGAAGCGACAAGGAAAGACCACTTCCCTTTACCCTTCATTGATCAAATGTTAGAAAGATTATCCGGTCATAAATTTTATTGTTTCTTAGATGGTTTTTCAGGTTACTTTCAAATACCGATAGCACCAGAAGACCAAGAGAAAACAACTTTCACATGTCCCTACGGAACTTTTGCATATCGACGTATGCCATTCGGTCTATGTAATGCGCCTGCAACATTTCAACGTTGTATGGTCGCCATTTTCCATGATATGATCGAAAAGACAATGGAAGTCTTCATGGACGACTTTTCCATCTTTGGAGACTCATATGACCAATGCCTCGATAATCTTGAACGAATGCTATCCCGATGTGAGGAAACTAACCTCGCCCTTAACTGGGAAAAATGCCATTTCATGGTGACAGAGGGAATAGTACTCGGTCATAAAATCTCAAGCGAAGGAATGGAAGTTGATCGAGCAAAAATAGAAACTATTTCTCGATTACCTCCTCCATCCTCCGTACGAGCAATCAGAAGTTTCCTAGGACATGCCGGATTTTATAGAAGGTTTATCAAAGACTTTTCAAAAATTTCAAGACCTCTAACAAAATTACTTGAAAAAGATGCACCCTTCATCTTTGACAAGGAATGCAATCAAGCATTTCTAACCCTCAAGGAAATGCTAGTCAATGCACCCATCATGATAGCGCCAGATTGGAAATTTCCTTTCGAAATCATGTGTGATGCAAGTGACTTTGCTGTTGGAGCAGTCTTGGGACAAAGAAAAGAAAAGCATTTCCACCCAATTTATTATGCTAGTAAAACTCTTAATGACGCACAAGAAAATTATACAACTACAGAAAAAGAATTACTAGCAGTGGTATTTGCTTTTGATAAATTTCGTTCTTATCTTGTTCTTTCTAAAACAGTAGTCTATACAGACCATGCAGCCATCAGGTACCTCTTCAAGAAGCAAGACGCAAAACCCCGTTTGATCAGATGGATTCTACTCCTCCAAGAATTCGACATTGAAATCAAGGACAAAAGAGGAGCAGAAAACACTGCTGCAGATCATCTCTCACGCTTAGAAGACCCAGCTTTGGAGACAACCAGAGACGAGCAAATCAACGAGAAATTTCCCACGGAATCCTTGGAAATGATGGAAAGTAGACAAGAACCATGGTATGCCGACTACGCTAATTTCTTAGCTAGCGGTATAGTCACCAAAGGATGGCCACATCATCAAAGAAAGAAATTCTTTGCTGATGTAAAGCATTACTTTTGGGAAGACCCCTATCTATTCAAAATGTGTGCCGACCAGCTCATCCGAAGGTGTGTCCATGGTAATGAAGCACGAAGAATTCTCCGTCATTGTCATGAAGGTCCATACGGAGGACATCATGGTGCCGCAAGTACCGCACGAAAGGTATTTGATTCGGGATTTTACTGGCCAACCATTTACAAGGATGCACAAAACCTTGTAAAGACATGTGATGCCTGCCAGAGATCAGGTAATATTTCTTCCAAAAACGAAATGCCTCAAAATGGTATTCTCGTCTGTGAAATCTTTGATGTGTGGGGACTCGATTTCATGGGACCTTTCCCACCTTCAAAGGGAAACAAATATATACTTGTGGCAGTCGATTACTTGTCTAAATGGGCAGAGGCCGAGGCTCTTCCAACAAATGATGGGAGAGTAGTGGTAAAATTTCTGAAAAAGCTGTTTTCTCGCTTCGGGACACCAAAGGCTTTGATAAGTGATAGAGGTACCCATTTTTGCAATCATCAACTCGAAAAAATATTAACAAGATATGGGGTCTATCACCGGGTCTCAACGGCATATCATCCTCAAACAAATGGGCAAGCCGAAGTGACTAATCGAGGTTTAAAACGAATACTTGAAAAAACCGTAGGAATAAATAAAAAAGAATGGGCCGACAAATTAGACGACGCTTTATGGGCTTTTCGAACTGCTTATAAAACTACTATAGGCACAACCCCATATAAACTCGTCTATGGAAAAAGTTGTCACTTGCCAGTAGAAATAGCTCACAAAGCCTACTGGGCAATAAAAAACGTAAACTTAGATTTGGAAAATGCCGGTAAAAATCGATTTTGTCAAATAAACGAATTAGACGAACTAAGGAATTATGCATATTCTAACTCCGAAATTTATAAGGAAAGAATGAAAAATATACACGATAAATATATTAAATCCAATGAATTTCGGGTAGGAGATCAAGTTCTATTGTTTAATTCACGACTTCGATTATTTCCTGGTAAGTTAAAATCTAGGTGGTCAGGACCTTTTTCTGTCACCCATGTTTTTCCACACGGTGCAGTAGAAATTAAAACTCGAAATGGGACGCCATTTAAAGTCAATGGCCAACGGCTGAAACTCTACCGAGGATCCATTGAGGATGAGGAAGAGGAGATCTCACTTCAGACGGTTAACGAATAAACTCATACCCGACATGTTACAGGTAAGTGTACGTTTAAAAACCGGTAAATCGTCTAACCATTTTTCGGAAATAAGGGGCATGCACACGAGCACATATAAAAAAAAAATTTAAAAACTTTGCTCGGCACGGGGCCGTGTCCGCTGGACACGGGGCCGTGTTGAGGCGACTGTCGGGATAAAACCCTCTTTTCCTATCAGTTACACCATTCCACACGCCCCGTTTAGCCGAAAACGCTCTGGTTTGAGGCGATTTTCTGCAGTTTTTCAACGTCACCACTGAATCTAACAACGTCAAGGTATGATTCTGTCCTCCTTAGTAGTTAGATTAGTTACTTGCATGTAGTTAAAACATCAAAAATTGGGGAAAAATCTAGGGTTCTTCATGTTCATCCGGATCGAACTCAAAATTTTTGATGAAATTTGTTAGTAGTAGTTTAGATTAGAGTAGTAGAAAGTAAATAAGCATGTATTGTTGATAGATTTGTCCGATTTCCAACTAAAACACCAAACCCTTGTTCTTGAACCGAAAAACACGAAATTGAAAGGGTAAACGGTTTGTTTTGGGAAAAATGACACTTAGGGTTTCATTTTCGGGGGAAACCGCTACTATTGGGCTAAAAATTTTCAGGTTTTCAAAACCGGGACGAAAAATGGAATTTTTGGGTTACAGACGCTTGGACACGGGGCCGTGTCCGCTGAACACGGGGCCGTGTCCAGCCCACTGTTTGCAGTTTCACTCTGATTTTTCCTTGTTTCGTACTAACTCTTTATGTATTCTTTTCAGATGTCTAAATTCACAAGGTTTAACGCAAATGAACTGGACGCTAGGGCACGATACGAGATTCTACAAACAAGACCGGAAGAGTACCCAAGGCGGGCGTGTACTGACTTGCTAACCATGGTGAATCAACTTGACCGCTTCAACAACATTGTGAGGGGTCCACTGCATGTCGCATTGACCGCCTGACTACGGTCGGTACATCAATGCACGATGGAATTCTACAGCACCTTCATTTTCAACTCGAGATGTGAACCGTTTGACCATGAGGCGGTCGAATTTCGATGTGGAGGGACCACGTTCAGAACCTCCATGGCACAGTTTGGATCTATCATTGGGCTATATAGTGAAGAGGAAGCGGGGAATGAAGAGAATACTGGGGGATTACGAGACTTGGATGCAACTGAACGCAAAGCCGCATGGGCTCAAATAGGTGAAGGAATCTACAACCCGAGCAGCACCAAAAGCACCAAACTGAGGGACCCGCTATATCGCTACATCCACAGGCTCCTCACGTACTCGCTGAACCAACGCCATGACAGTAGTGGCGTTGTTGGGTTGAAAGATTTGGTTGTCCTTCACTGCATCCACAACCAGAAGCCTCTCGATGTTCCTTACCTCCTACTGCGAAACATGCACCTAAACCGCCTTGCTCATGCTCCTACACCGATCTTCTTCGGAGGATGGGTGTACCGTCTTTTCAAGCACTTCACGAATATCCCAAGGTCCTTCGAAAGGAGTCCATGGTCGGGACGGGTCGATTACCACATTTGCCGAGCCATGAACTTGCTTTATGAAGAGGAGGACGGGACGGTGAGCTTTCAGAGGACGCAAGGCTATGCATGGAACCCGCAGGAGGCTCTAGTTCTTCATGCACCACCTCCCCATTTTCAGTACCCACCCCAAGGCGATCCGGTCAATCCTCCTCTCAAGGAGGTGGTTTTCCTAATTTTCAAAGTTTACATGATCTTTTGCAGGAAAACCTTATGTGCACCAGGAACACCTACAATCTCGCCAACAACACATACCACCGGGTTGGAGCTATCGAGCGCAACGTTAACGATATACAAGATGATATCGGTAGCATCCGGGAGTACATGGCGAGGCATGGGGGCGGAGGTGATGGTAGTGATGAAGACATGGAGTAGGAGGCTTGGAGGAAAAAGGGGCTGGTTGGTGATGAGCCCACAGGTTTAAGTGCCCTTCTATCTATCAAACAATTCATGGCCTGCGTGCCATTTGTCGAACAATTTACTTTCTCTAACTACTTTTTATCTTTGTTTTATTTTTACTTTATGTTTGGATGATGCTTGACGATGGTAAATTAGGATGGTTTGTGCTTGTATGGTTTGGTATTGAGTGATTAAACAGGTGCAATGCAAGGGTAAGAGTGCTAAACATTATCACTTGCAGCCCCGAGATGGAGAAACCGGGAGAAAAAACCTATTTTTCAGGCTAACAGACTGTCCACACGGGGACGTGTCCAGCCGACACGCCCCCGTGTTCATCTCCCAGATCTGCTGTTTGGCTACTGACCTGCAAATTTTTGCCAGACACGAGGCCGTGTCCAGCCGACACGCCCCCGTGTTCACCTTCTGTAAGTTTTCGTTACTGGCAGTTCACCACGGGGCCGTGTCCAATGGACACGGGGCCGTGTCCAGACTGCCAGTAACATAAACCTTTGCTTTTAAACCCACTTTTACACATTCTAATCAACCAAAAACATTATTTTTGGACACATTGAGGACAATGTGTAATTTAAGTGTGGGGGGGGGGATGCTAAAACCTTGAAATTTTGCAAAATCCTAAACACAAGCCTTACACAAAACTCTATTGGAACCGCTAAACACCCCAAATTTTTTTCAAAAACTTTTTCAATTTTTTTATTTACTTGTCTTAGTTTAAGTTGGGAATAACAAGTTCTAAAAAGGTTATATTTTTACAAGTTTACAACCGATAGCGTCGTGATAAAAAAAAGAACCAACATAAGAAAATTATGAAACGGCATAACAAGTCTAGTTAAAAATTTGATTATATATACTTGGTCACATTAAAAACCCATTCCCACAAAAGTGAGTTTTGAGTCTTTATTGAGCATAAAAATATACATATTTAGACTAAATGCTCATTTTTCGTTTCTTGTGTGAATAGCCGCTCGGTTCTTACAAATCTAGAACTTGCCACGACAATACATTCCCGGTCCTTACCAACTTAAACCCAAGTAAGTAAATGACGGAGGCATTAGGACTAACCATTTTCTTTCAAAACCATTATTTTTCATTTTTTATCACCTACCCAAAAATCCCCCTAGATAGCCCCTTTGAGCCTAAACCTTTCATTTCATTACCCCAAAAACCCTTTTTACCCACCAAAAACCTTTTTATTTTTCACCCTTTATTTTAGTAACAAGCTCGGTTTTTCGTAAACTCGCCTTTTCATGTGAAAAAAAAAATGATGATGAAGTCAAAAACAAACAAAAGCTATAAAAAAAGCTTGTTTGGAGAAATACTTCAAAATAAAAAGTCACTAAAAACAAGGTATTTTACGAAAACCGACGCTTTTTACGATTTTCGCCCTTTTTACTAACCACTAACCCAACCACCCACCTTTAACCCAAGCCTAACCCTTCACCCAAAAGTCCTATTGATATTTACAAGGGTAAAAAGTTAAAAAGGAGGAGGATTGATTGCTTGGCAAGCCTATGGAAGGCGTAAGTTCCGTGCCGCTCTCGAGTGATTCACTAAAATATACACCTTCGGCCGAGTGTTGAGTGATCTCCCGTGAGGTATGTGAACTTGTATATAAATGGAATTTTAATAAGGCATGCTATGCCCAAATAAGTAATTTATCTTATGAAACGTTCAAAATAAATCATAACGAATAGGATTGTAAATAAATAAAAATAAAACCTATAAAGACCTTGGATTCCCGACACTCTAGGACAAGCTAAAAACTTCTCTTCTACCTATTCCATTTGGGAGTGTAAGCCACATTTAAAGAGTTTTGCTTGAGGACAAGCAAAAGTTCAAGTGTGGGGGTATTTGATGTGTGTAAAATGCAACATATAAATCACATCAATTAAGGCATAAAACTAACCCTTTTTAAGTACTAATGTTGGAAAAAGAGTGTTTTTGTCTTCCTTTTGTATTTTCAGGATGAAATGAGCTCAAAATCACAAAAGAAGCAAAAAGACAACTAATTCTACCATAAATACAAGAAAAGGAACAAAAGTAGACTGCCCGGACCCTCAACGGCACCTCCCAAAGCAAAGGAGAAGAAACAGAGTCTGAACACGCCCCGTGTCCAGCGAACACGGGGGCGTGCCCAGGAAGCAGCAGAAAAGACAAACCAGTAGAAGCTTCCATTGCCCACCACGGGGCCGTGTCCAGCGGGCACGGGGGCGTGGTGAAAGTACAGCAGGCGCATTAATTGTAATTGCGAATTACAATTAATGAAGAGAGAGAATGTCAGACGGGCACGGGGCCGTGTCCAGCGGACACGGGGCCGTGTCCAGCCTTCTGTTCAGCCTATAAATAGAGGAGCTTGGTTTCATTCTCTCTCATCCCTTGGCACACCACCTCTCTCACACTTCATCCACCACCCACCACCACCATAACACCATCATCCACCACCATCATCCATTGTCCATCGTAGAGTGTGTGAGTCGTCTCGGGATCCAAGATTGATCGTAAGAGTTCTTGACAATCAAGGCCATGTTTGCCTAAGTCTCTTACATCACTTGGTGAAGACAAGTGTTTAGTATAATACTTTTTATTTTTAATCTTTTGCACTTTTTATTTGGTTTTGTATTTATGACTTTAATAACTAGTTACTTATGTTGAAGGTGATCTTTCCTTATCGTTTGTCCGTGGTGTCTTGGCATTATTTTACTGTCTATATAAAATAAAAGATTTTCACCATTCATATCTCCACGGTCTATATGGAGGTATGTTGGCTACCTGGTCGGGGGTTAAGGGAACGGTTTGGTAAGGGTCTTGCCCTTGTTCAGCGTTTAGAGGTCCTGCTTGGGACCTGGGTCAAATTTAGTAGGATCTCCTTCAATGCCCATAGGTATTGGATGGCGGGGATCCAAACTCTTTGACCCCCTCATAAGTTAACTACTATTAATACTATAACCCGGCTATTTAGGACTGTATCCCTGCTGACTCAGACTACTTAGCCGAGGGTAACGTCACTGCCAAAAGCGGGGCCTACCACAATTTGCATTAATAACTTAATTCATTATCTTTCAATAATCCGACCCTTTAGGATTGTATCCTTGCTGACTCAAACTACTGGGTTGAGGGTAACGTCGCCTTCAAAAGAGGGGCCTACTACAATAACTAAGATAATCTCTTAAACAAGTGCAAAAGTGCGAAAATAATCAAAGGTTATACTAATACACGTGTCGGATCCAAGTGATTCATCTTGTCTATCTGTTTTTATTTTATTTTTATTTTCAGCATTTAGTTAGTTTTTATTTTTCTTAGTTTAAAACATTTTTCTAACTTTTTGATTTGATTAGACGTTGAGGATAAACCGGTATTAAAAGCTCTTGTGTCCTTGGACGACCTCGGTATCTTACCAACACTATACTACGTCCACGATGGGTGCACTTGCCCATATGTGTGTTTAGTGTTAGTGAATATCGTGTTTTATAAATTTAAAACTTGGCTAAAAGTGTGAAAAAAGGGGCTTAAATACTCATCAAATATATAACACACTTCACGCACATCATCCATCTAGCCAAAAGCCTTCGGTCGTCCAAAAATACCTTGTCTTCGATCATGCAAAATTTATCTCGTTCGAGTCTAAACAATTCTGGATACAAGGATTTCAACGTGCCGTCTTCACACCAAGGATCGATCCAAAAACGCACCGATTTACCATCTCCGACATTCCCTTTGATCATATCAATGAAGCTTTTACCTTGTACTTTCATCCGAGCCCCAAAGTTAACAATCTTACACCAAGTACCTAGAAACCTTTTGTTGTAAGGAATTGGTTCCCACCGTCTTGCCGAGACATGAATAGCATCAATCACTTTTCGCCATAACGCCTCTTTTTCTACCCGATAACGCCATAACCATTTCAAAATCAAAGCATTGTTACATTCATCAAGTTTCTTAATTACCAATCCTCCTTCTTGTCTAGGCTTTGTAACCACCTCCCAAGCTACCCAATGCATCTTACTTTTCTCCTCATTCCCTCCCCATAAAAATCTTCTCATGATTGCTTCAAGTTTATTTATCACTGTCACCGGTGCTTTATACAAGGAGAAGTAGTAGGTTGGAAGACTTTCTAAGACCGAAGATGTAAGAGTAACTCTCCCGGCCATAGATAAAAACGTAGCCTTCCACCTCGACAATCTTTTATTGAACACTTCTATAATCGCCTCCCAATTAGTTATCCGATTCATATTGGCGCCCACCATAATGCCCAAATGTTTGAATGGCGCCGACCCCGATCTACATCCCAATCCACTCGCTTTAGAAGCGACCTCCTCCAGCTCTTTACCCACCCCATATAGAGTAGATTTTTGCAAGTTTATCTGAAGGCCCGCACACAAATGAAATAAACGCAAAATTCTTTTCAGCGCCTTGAAGTTAAAAACAGACCATTCTCCCATAACCATCGCGTCGTCTGCATATAAAAGATGAGAAACCATAGGGCCACATTTGGTAACCGAACCCCATCAAATGCTCCACTATCACAAGCTTTGCAAATCATACATGATAAAGCCTCCATCACAGTAATAAAAAGGAACGGGGAGATTGGGTCCCCTTGTTGAATGCCTTTTTCACAGTTAAATTCAAATGTAGGTGATCCATTTACTAGAATAGACGAACGAGCCGATAATAAAATACCTTTAATCCACTTACACCACACCTCGGGAAATTTCATTTGTCGCATAATCGATAATAAAAACTCCCAATTAATGTTATCATAGGCTTTCTCAAAATCGATTTTGTAGGATCGCATTCGGCCCTGATTGAGTCGATCAGAAGAATTCCTATCCAAATCAAGAGGCGGAAACTAATGATTTGGTGCAATTTCAGCCGGATTCACTATAAATTGCTGTTGTATTGATCTTGTTAACGTTTACAGACTCTGACAGCACTTCGGCAGCACTTCGTGGCTCACCGGAAGAAAACACCTACAACACACACCTTACCACCTAGGTTCGCTTGAAATGACTGCCTATATATAGGTGAGGGGCTTTCGCTTATACGGTCATGTCCGTATAAGCGAACCTACCATGATCAAATAAGCGGACCTATGACCCTGATCATAAAAGCGAACCTAAGACTATGATACATAAGCGAAACCTATTCTAACACTTGTTTCTAGGATTTCGTGCCATATCTAACCTATACAACACTAGACTCGATATAAGACATAGTCGACAGACGTAGTGCACCAACAGACTCCCCCTCGGATGTTGACGGAGTCTTCGAGTCTTCGATTGTCAACCTACAGTCTTTATCAGTCTTCAATCTTCCTCTGAAGAATTTAACATTGCAAGAATCCGCAAACTCTATCTTCATTATCAACAAACTCCTCTCTCTTGGATGTTGACACGGTGTCTTCAGACTCCCCCTCTCAATCTGCTCCCCCTCTCAATCTGCTGGGATTGTAGTCTGGAATTCACAGCTTCAAAATTTATCTTCAAGATCGATACCTGGCTTTATTCCATCACAGAATAGTCACCTGGCACACATTTACCTGCACAATCTCTACCTTCACATAAGTTTCTTTAAAGATTAAACTTTCAAACTTTTAGAAACTTTTGCAAGAATTTCCAGAAATAATTTTACATTCAGGATCTTTTACTGGCTCTTTGAACTTCGAAAATCAGCTTCTCAACACCAGTTGTCGAAAATCTTTTTGCATTTTACAAAAATTTATGCTAAAACACACTAAAATCTTTTTGGATTATCTGGAAGAAAGTAACTAACACCACTTGTAAAAACATGAAACAATGCAGAAATGAAATATTTACAGACAATATTTTTGTGAGTTCGTGCAAGAGGATCATATCAGTTTTAGAGACATATCAACAACACCGTTAAGCTAGATTACATTTTAAGCTCTAAACAATTTACCTAGATTGTCAGTATGTTTGTCCTCTTAAATTTTCACACAAATTTCAACTGTTTCGAGATACACAATTAGTGTCTTAGATACTTAAACTTATCCGTGTGTCCCACTACTTGAATATACTCCCGTATCCAGATCCCAATATTCAGTCTTACAGGTGAGTATACCACAGATGATATCTGTAAAGGGGTTATGTGCGAGGGCCATGAGAGCTCAGGTCGATACTTCCGTATACGCAGAGAGATGACGGCTTCGACTTTTGGTGTGTCCCCTTTAGAGGATCTTTTAATTACAACAACAGCGACTATCAATTTTATTGTTTTATCAGCATGCTGAGGGCGAGCTTATATTTCAAAGCTTTTTGCAGAAAGCATTATCCGGGGACTAGGTTAGTATTTCCATACAGCAAAAGTCCCGGAATAATACCCCAGATATCACTGAGTATAAAGACCTAGTATCTCAGAATAAGAGACCTTTCAAACAAGATTTCAGGGGTTACCTATATATCCAAACAGTTTTGTTAACCCACAGAATAAGCAAGTTTGAAATTTAGGTTTATATCTCTTTACAGTTTACTAAATGTGCGAAAACCTACTGACACATCCACAGTAAGATTGTTTATCACATTTTGACTTTACATTACATTAGCATGCTGTGATAGTCCACTGATGTACTATCATTTCCTCTTATATGCAACCAAAACTCATTTTTTAAATTTTTCATGTTTTTGACTTTTTCAAATTTTCTGATGTTTTTGGATTTTCTAAAATTTCTTACTCCCCTAAAATTCAAATACATCTAAAGAAAATTGAAAACAAACTATTCAGAACATGACAACTGATATCGAATCGCTTCAAATTTCCATCCGTTTGGCTTTAACAATCAGAACTCCCCCTCACAACAAACTATTTTCCCATAATGATTTCAAAACACTCAAGTTTGTTTCAATCAAAATGGTTTTTCCGGAAAATAAGTTTGATGGATTTTACCACATGTAGATTTGTCAAATTAACAAATTCGGGGATGTGTTTCATCTTATTGTCTTTCAACCACTAGTAGTAAAAATTCAAGTACAAATTAATGTCCTTGATTTACCATATGCAGATATGTACAAACAAATCTTCAAACCTGTTTTTCAACCAATTACCATCTGTTGGTTGAATTCTCAAGGTGCCAATTCCTACTCCTCGCTTACAAACCTGGGAGTTCCGGCAAGTCCTGCAAAAACTTTTCAAACACATTATACAAACATGATAAAGAATGATGCCGATTCCTGATCCACAATTACCAACTTGGGATCTCCGGCAAGTCAGGTTTTTACTCTTTGAAAAATATATCCACCTAAGCCTGACCTTCCTTGGGTGTAACTGTTTCTTCATCTTTACTTTTAACGGACTTGTGAATCCCTCTTTTGGCAGCATAAAATTCTTTAACACCTTGGCCTTACCATTGACCATTTTGCCAAAAATGTGTTTCACATTTCCGTTGAAAGTCTTTTCAACATCAAATTTCTTCTTATCAGAATAAAATTGATTTGAAATTTCAACTTTTCCAACTTTCTTTATAAAATTTTCAGCACGCAACGGTGGAAAATTTTCATCGTTCATAGTTGGAACTTTTCTTTCAACCTTTTTCTCAACACGTGGCTCCTCTGATTTTGTGGAATCAGATTCATCACCATAATTGTTACCTGAACTTTTCACAACACATTTTTGATTTTTTACATTTTCTTTTCTTCTTGAAGCACTCTTTGAACATTCTCCTTTTTCAAAAATTGAATTTTCAAAGCCAGTAAACTTCCGGGTTGACAGTTCAGTCTTCTCGACAACCTTTTCTTTCATTTTACCAGAGACTTCCTGTTTTGGCTTGAATGTCTTTTGACAATTCTTTGCAACATGACCAACAGTTTTACACTGAAAACAGGTTCTCTTTTCAATCTTCTTTAGAACATCATTCTTCTTTAGTTCTTCTTACTTCTTGGCAAGGAATTCCTGATTTGTCTGCTTTCTGAATGATTGTTCTTTTTCAGCTTCTGTCGTTTTCCCTGAAGCAAACATAGTTTTTGGTTTATACATTTTTTCATTTTTATAGTTTTTCGGTGGTACAAAACCTAATCCTTTCTTTTTGAAATTACGATTATGGTTTGGTTTCTTTTGGAAACTGTTGGGATTGAACCCTACCAGAGGAACAGATAATGTAAAGCCAAAACCGGATCACATCAGTGGACTTTCAATAAGCAGCAGTTTACACTTTGCTCTCCCCTTGACAGTGGTATTCTAACAGCTGATGGACCTTAAGTGCTGCTCAACTGCAACAACTGATGAATCAAACACTGATGATACTCGAAAGACTGCTGAAGATAAACTCTGTTGCTCTATCTACTGCTGTGTTCTAAGTACTGCTGAAGACTCAAGCACTGCTCATTCAAAGACTGATCACCTTTTGAAGAAAGCACTGATGTTCAAGTAATCAGTGCTTAGGCTATAACAGTGGAACGTGAAGCAGTAGTTATCTCTAGTTTGTATTATGCTGATTATCAGATGTTGTATATCAGTAGTTTCTATAGAACAGTGTTTATAGTTTGTTAGGTCGTTAGATGTCACTATCATGGTGACGTCAGCTGAGGTACATCAGTAGTTTGGTTTGCCTATAAATGGAGCGGTACTCTGTACTGTTACATTTGATTCATTTTGAGTGAGTTCTCCTCCTCAATTCAATCCTTTCATCTTGTGCAACCAACTCTGGAGTATCAGGCTGAGGGGGAGTTTAGTATGTAAACATGTTGTAATCATTTGCTTTGTACTTTAATCATTCGACTCAATGAGAAGCAATTGTTTACAAAACTATTTTCTCTATATTGATTGTGTTTACAAAGTTTGTTTTCATTTCCGCTGCACTTAATCTTGCTGTATCATCATTGATTTGTCAAAACTAAACAAACAAGCACAATCATGTCAGCCTCGGATCCTAACAATTGGTATCAGAGCTTGGACAGTCAAATTCGATCTAACAATCAATTTGACATAACAGTTCAGCTCAAAATTCATTGATACTAAGGTTGGTTGTATTCAGTTGAAAAACAGAGTAACGAGTGAATCATGATCAAAATGGTTCTTCAGAAAACTCCGTAAAACAACCAAGATGTCATATGACACACAAATTTCACGCAACTAGTGATTTCATGCACAAGTCCCTCATAGTTTCAGATCTGTAAAGTATCTGATAAATTATGGATCGTTCAATATTTTCAAATTGATTTCAGTTGTTGCTTGGTTATTTGTGATGTTTTTTTATTTACTAAAGTATGTACCTCAGAATTAGCAAAATCTAAGTTCATATAACCATTAGTGTTTTACCAATTCTAAAAGAGGGAAATAAAGCTTTAGTAAAAAATTCTTATGTGCTAAAAGGCAGGTTGAGTATCCTCAAAAGGACCAAATCAACTTTGTCAAAACACATTAAGAAAATAAGGTGTCAAAATAGTCCAAATCATGCGTAATGTGAGATCTGGTAATAAAACATGTACAAATATGACTAGATCTTTCAAAACATTACTTCAAAGTGATTCTGGACTAAGCATGTTCAAAATAAAATCTCCTAGTGAGCATTTTTGAACATATGAATAAAAAGGGTTGAAAGGGAAAAAGAAAATGAACAAATCTCAAAGTGTGGCTATCTCAAAACTTTTGTATCCAAAAGGAAAAGGGTATAAGCATAAAACACTCTTGAGGTTACAGTTGGGTAAAACAATGGAGTCATGCAACTGTGTGCATTCATCAATGCAGAAATTGTTCAGATAACAATGGCATCACCAGTGATAGCTCTTAAAGTAGGATTTACAATCAATTGTCAAAGAAAATGACCCCAAACTATGGTCAAAATAACTTGAGAATGATATGATCATGAACCTAATTGAAAAGTTGTCAGATCCTTTTATTTTTCAAAATTTCCTTTAATTTTTCTTAAGGTGTTTTTCTCTAAATAAAACCAGATATGTTTTATTTTTTAAAAAAATATATTTTGTACTTTTACTCATTTTTTATAGTAAAAGTTCATCTCTGGTCAGGATGTAATTTCCTTATTTTTGTGTGAAATTACTATCCTTAAAACTGATCAAAAGGAAATGACACTCATATCAAGGTCATGTTAAGCTCAAGTTTGGTTATCACTGATCAAAAATTGATTGCAAATTGATTTTGAACTACTAGACACTCATGTTCTATTTCAAGTAACTAGACACAAAATGAGTAGGTCTAGTAGAAAAGTTTTCATCATCTGAGATGCTAAACCACTGTCTGAAAAACTAGACAGTTGGCAAAACCTTGAACAAAATTTCTGAAGTTTACTGGTGACAATTTAATCTTAATATTTTACATCTAAAATGTATTTTGTTAAGAATATCATTTCTGGTACTCAACAGATGATAGATTCCTACATCTGAACAAACAGATGCTAAAATTATCTGTCAGTAGTCAAAACACTGCTGCACAACCAGTTGCTATAGAAATTGTCCTTATCCTCTGTTGTTCTTAAAATGCTGTTGTGCCTCAACATCTGTTTTCTAAAGCCTGTCCACTGCTGAGAGTCAACCTCTGCTTCTTCAAAACACTGATGTTTAAAATCTTTGTTTCATCCACTGATACATCCACTGTTTCATTTCATTACCGTTGTAACCACTGATGATCGCTCCATCAGTAGTTGTCAAAACAACTGTCCTCCATTATTTACCATTTCATCAGGGGTTGGCACGTGGTCAGCTTTTAGCTGTCAGATCATTATAACCGCTCTCACATCAGCATTCACCTTTTTCTTCCTAAATAAAACTTTGCCCTAACACCAAAATAGGGTTTTACTGTCGAATTGAATTCCAAAAGTTCTCTTCTCATAGCAGTTTCCCTCTCATAACTCCAAAAATCTTCTTCGATCTTCTTCATCAAAAATGACGAAACCAAAATCGAAAACAAAATCAAATCCATCATCTTCCTCCACAACAGCAGATGCCACTCAAATGGCCGCTGAAACACCGGAGATTCGCTACAAAGCTCCACACAACTATGTAGGTATACTCACAAAACCTACCGATAACCACACCTTCGACTCCATCCTTGACATCCTTTCTGCATCAAAGTACAAAACTTTGATAACAGCAGACGCTCTTGATACCCAGAGAGAGTTCAAGAAAAATGCCACCCTTGAAAAACAAGGAGACATCATCGCCGCCATCAAATCCTCGATACAGGGTAAGAAGGTACAAATCTCTCCAAAATCCATCTCTGAAATCTTTAAACTCGATGATTTGAAAGGAAAAACCTTATTTACTAAAGACGAGTTGATAAAGGATTTCATGAACAGGGGCTATGCAAAACAACCAAATAGGGATACCCTACAAAAGGGTTATTTCCCTTCTGCACCCAGATTTTTATTCCACACACTACTCATGTGTGTTTCTAATAAAACAACGTCTTTTAATGAGATACCAACAAAAATCCAATGCCTGGGGTATGCAATTTTAAACGATAAAAACTATAATTACTCCCAGGAAATATTTGATGATTGGTAAAGAACGTTGATAATAAGGCATTTCTGCTCTTTCCAAGATTTCTAAGCTACTATTTTGAACAAAAATTTGTAGAGAAAGATGCAGAATTACCCAAACAAGGTGTCTCTTTCAAAATAAATTGTTTAACAATTGAAACATTTTCAAGAATGATGGCACCAATAAAATTAAAAACAAAAATGCCTGAGCAGGTTTTAGAAACTGCCACTGATCCTCAGGCAACCTCTGCCGAGCCCACTGCTCCAGGTGATCAAAGCAGCACACCCACTGCTTTGAAACCCACACCTTCCACCACTAAAAAGACCAAAAAGAAAATATCCAGAAAACCCACCAAACCCACACCAAAGGCAACTCTGGAAGATGAGATCCCAGAGTCAATGCCAGTGACAACACAAAAGTCACAAGTAACCACTGCTGCTACTTCCTCACAGCAGTTGGAAGAAAGATCTCAACCCCAGCCTAAAACTCCTCCTGCATCCTCACAAAAGGATCAGGTTGTAACCACAGGGTCTCCACAATATGAAGCTCTAGATTCACTCGGATCTATCTTCCACAGTCCTGATCCCAAGGACATGTCTCTTTCAACACCCATACCCTCACTAATCATATTGCCACAATCAATAATACCCCTGTTGCATGCAGTTGATATGGCACAGACACAAACCAGTTCCTCTCTATCACCCATTACTGAGAGTATACCTCCACAAGTGACTGGGTCTGATGCTCATACCTCTGCTACCCCAGCAACAGTTGAGGAGGTTACACCCCCTGAGTTACAAGTAACTCTAGGAGGTAGTTCAAGTGGAGTAGCAACTACAACTGATGGATCAACAGATCTTCAGTTGGACAGTTGTTACATCAATAAGACTCCCTTGAAGGCAATTTCTTCCATGGCAACTTCGGTAACCACCAGTGAGTTAACTTTAAACACTGGTACCATCAAAGGTTTATCGGTTGCTGAAGAAAGAAGTCCCCAGTACCAAGAAAAAGGGGCATCAATGGATGATTTTTGGGACTCTGTTCCTAAGTCACACATTGATACAACCACCACTGGTGGGGATTCAGATGATCCTGTTAATTCAGGTGATGATTCAAAATATAATGAATTGACGGCCAGAGTTGAAAACTTGGAATCTTCTGTTGCTGAGATAAAAGATATGGTGCATCAGCTGTTAGAAGCTCAAAAAGCCCAATCAACTGTTCCTCCTGCTCAAGCATCTGCTCCACAAGCATTTGCTGCAAATGAGCTATGGAATATCTTCCAACCAATGCTTGAAAAACAGCAACAAATGGCTGATAAAAAGCATGCTCTTCAGGTACAAATGCTGACCAACATGGTGGAATCAAGGTTCAAAGACACTCAAGCAGATATCAAAGCTATAAAGGCTAGCATCCAAAAGACTGCCCAGAGTGAAAAAGCTTCATCTACCATCTTCTTCATGGATACACCCCTGGCAGATAATGCCAAAAAGGGGGAGAAAATCAAGTTGAGAAAGAAAGGTATAGAAGATGGGCTGTACATTGAACCAGAGGAACCCAAAACCTCAAAAACTTCAACCCAAACAGCTGATACACCAGTAGTTACAAAAACTACTGTCAGTAGCCAAACAACTGTCATATCATCAACACACACCCTCAACACACACCACCTCATCACATACCACCACAACTACTGTTCCACCACCACCATTTGTGTCTAAAGCACAAAAATCACCATCAAAGCCAAAAACTACCAAACCATCATCACCCCCTGCCAAAAAGCAGAAGACAACAGATGTTACAACATCTGTTGTAATGGCAACAGAGGTTGAAGCACCAGTTGTTTCAACTACTGTTAGTCAACCACTGATCACCACCCAAACAACTGCCACAATAACCCCTGCTCAAAAGTAGAAGACATCTGCTGATACATCAATAGTTGTAATGACAACAGCAGTTGAGACACCAGTTGTTTCAACAGTTGTTAGTCAATCATCCACCACTGCTCTATCCTTTCCTATATCACAAGCAAAGCTCCTCAGCAGAAAAAGGAAGCCAATACCTGCCAATGAGGGAACACATGATCCAAATGCTGCAAAATATCCACTGGAAATTGAAGCTCTCAAAAATGAGATGAGGCAATTCTATACAGAAGAAGATCCTTCAAAAAGAAGATTCTCCTCACTCATAGGCTACATGCCACCAGAGGATATGGATGATTATCTCAAAATAAAGGCAAGGCAGGCTAAAGTAAAAGCTAAGGTTGACAGTGAAAAGGAAAGTCTAAGCGAAGTAGGCATTGCTAAAAGACTGGAGTTCTACCTTACAAAGGTAAAGCAGATAGAAGAATTTGCACAAGAGCTAGAAAAGGAAAAGGCTGATCAAAAGAAGAAGTTAAGAGAACAACTTCTAGCCTTCATCATGAAAGAAAACTTCTATCCTGCTGAAGAACAATAGTTTAAAGAATGGCCATTAGTAGCTTTAAAGCATGAGGCTGAAAGGATCCAAAGAATCAAGAATGATCCTTCAAAGAAGAAAAATGCTACAAACTGGAGTAAATACAAAAAGTTCATTGCTGACCTCACTGCTGAATATAAAGGAAAGAAAAAGGAGCTAGTGGATGCTAAGATGGACACTGCTGAAGCCATATCAAAATGGTCTAGGCAACAAACTGATGAAGCCTATGAGAGGCTAAAGAAAAAGAAGAAAACTGCTTCAGATGCTTCAAAGAAAAGAGAACAGATGATGAAGCTTGAACAGAAAATTGAAAACCTCAAGACAATGTTAAAATCAGCAGACAGTCCTACTCTTGGGTCAAACCAAGATAAAGGCAAACAACTGACTGAAGAAGAGGTCATAGAAAAAGAAGCAGAGTATCTCAAGGACACCATCTTAAAAATGGGTCTGAATGAAGACAGCTCATCAAAACTTCAAAACCTTTTTAAGAAGGTACTCAACAAACCTGCATCTCCAAACACTGCAAAAGACAAAACAGAAGCTGAAAGACAAGAGCTTATTGAACAAGAAACTGCAGAAGATATAGCTGCAGCAGACAAAGTCATTGAAGAAGCTTTCAAAAGAATGTCTGAAAGTCTGCAGATGTTTTCAAGGCCATCATCTCTCAACTCATCAGCAAATAAGTCTCTCCCAAGAAACCCACTTGGCTTTAAAATACTAAAGTGGATGTCTGATCAAAAGACCCACGTATTGACCCTAGTCAGAGCCAATGGCGAAGTGAAGTACATATCAATGAAAGAAGCACTAGGCCTTAGTGTTGAAGATTTGCAGGATCTCCTTGAACTTTCACTGTGCAGGGATGAGGATGACCAGAGTGAAAAGGAATTTGAAGCTGTATTCAAAGAACAAGCTAAGGCACTCTTGATGAGTAATAAAGGTCCTGAATAATGAAGGGTCTTGGCATTATCTGTTCCAGGGGGAGATTGTTGGGATTGAACCCTACCAGAGGAACAGATAATGTAAAGCCAAAACCGGATCACATCAGTGGACTTTCAATAAGCAGCAGTTTACACTTTGCTCTCCCCTTGACAGTGGTATTCTAACAGCTGATGGACCTTAAGTGCTGCTCAACTACAACAACTGATGAATCAAACACTGATGATACTCAAAAGACTGCTGAAGATAAACTATGTTGCTCTATCTACTGCTGTGTTCTAAGTACTGCTGAAGACTCAAGCACTGCTCATTCAAAGACTGATCACCTTTTGAAGAAAGCACTGATGTTCAAGTAATCAGTGGTTAGGCTATAACAGTGGAATGTGAAGCAGTAGTTATCTCTAGTTTGTATTATGCTGATTATCAGATGTTGTATATCAGTAGTTTGTATAGAACAATGTTTATAGTTTGTTAGGTCGTTAGATGTCACTATCATGGTGACGTCAGCTGAGGTACATCAGTAGTTTGGTTTGCCTATAAATGGAGCAGTACTCTGTACTGTTACATTGGATTCATTTTGAGTGAGTTCGCCTCCTCAATTTAATCCTTTCATCTTGTGCAACCAACTCTGGAGTATCAGGCTGAGGGGGAGTTTAGTATGTAAACATGTTGTAATCATTTTCTTTGTACTTTAATCATTCGACTCTATGAGAAGCAATTGTTTACAAAACTATTTTCTCTATATTGATTGTGTTTACAAAGTTTGTTTTCATTTCCGCTGCACTTAATCTTGCTGTATCATCATTGATTTGTCAAAACTAAACAAACAAGCACAATCATGTCAGCCTCGGATCCTAACAGAAACTATAACCACAATTGTAACCCATTTTCTTGTTAATTCTTTGTTGATCTCTTGAAGTGTATTGTTTAGGTTTTCCGATAAGATTTAAATCTTTTATTTCAGAAATATTAATTTCTGTTATTTTGAAAACCTTTTGAATCATTTCAAGTCTGACACTTCTTATTGGAAAAGCTTCATCAGAATATAACTTGTTAGAATCTTTCAAAGTATATGCTACTTTGAATGATTCATCATTCAAATTAGATTTTGACATCAAAAACTCTTTATCATAAACCCGTTTGTCCTTTTTGAATGTTGGCTTTGACGCATTGGACCCAGACTTTGACTCGGGTTTGGACTCCTCACTGTCATCTTTATCTAACACCTGATTGACCACACTTTTTATCAACTTTGACTCATGATCAGTGTCGGATGACGTGTACGTGACATCAATATTTTCTGGCAAGTTATCTGACGGCCCAGACTCCCATTGTAAATTTATTGCCTTTTCGACTCTCTCGGAATTTGGATTTCGAGGTGAATATCCATTTTCGACCGGGGGCGGACATCTATTGTAGACCACACTTGATTTCTTACCAGAAGTCTTCACTTTTTCTTCGTCTTTTGTCACAAATTTCTTTTCTTCGGATGTCTTCACTTCTTCAAACGTCTTCAAATTCTCCACAACCGGATAAATCCTATCAACAACAAAAGTAGAACATGAGTAACTTTCTAACAATTTTTTAACTTTCTCAGTTTCTATCTTTTGTGTTGCTAACTCCAACTCCAGATCATCACATTTCTTTATATGAAAATTAGCATCATCAAGCTGTCTCAGGTACGCTATCTTCAGTGTATTCATTGCCACAGCTTGTTCACCACTCGAATCAGTATACTTGTTGATTTCTCTGTTCATTGTATCATAGGATTCTTTCAATCTGTTTATATTATGTAGCAACTCATTGTTCTGCTTGATTAAAGAATCACAATTCATGCACTTTTCAGGAACTTTGACAGGTTCAGCATCAATTTTAACTTCAAATTCAGGAACTTCTTTGACTATTCTGTTTGATTGTAAAAATTTAGCTCTTCTCTTTCTCTCAGCTTCAGCTTCAGCTTTTAATCTCTCTTCCTCTTCTTCTTCTTCTTCTTCTTCTTCTTCTTCTTCGAGCTTCCTTCGTCTTGCTTCAGCAGCTTCTATGACTTTTCTGCTTCTTTCTGTACATTTCAAATCATAGGCATTAGCAATGAAAGCATTAACATTTGAAGTGTTTTTGGACATCTCTTTGGCCATGAGATCTTGATCTGGGCAAAAATCGTCCCAACAGAAACCTTCAGCCAACTTTTCATCATCTTGTTCTGCCAAACACACTTTGCTGTTTGTTGGAATATATTTATCCCATGAAAAATTTTCATATTTGCTTAGACATGCTCTTTTTGAACTATCAATTCCATCTCTCCCGTGAGCAGTTTGTGCCTGATGCTGTGCTGGTGGTGTGACTTGATGATAAATCGCCTTTTTGTGATAATCGTTGTTTCCAAAAGGATTCTGGGCACCAGTAGCTTCACGATTTTTGCACTCCCTCTTGAAATGCCCCTTTTCCCTGCAACGAAAACACGTAACTTTAGATTTATCAAAGCCTAAAGTTGAAACATTTGCATCACGAAAATCATCTCGGCCTGTAATTTGTTTAAACTTCTCAGCTCGTCTCATCACGCTAGCCATGCACCATTTAATGTCCATCAATTCCATTTCCTCAGCATCAATTTGATCGTAATCCTCTTTCGTGAGCATTGGATTACCGATCTTTCCGGCCATAAAACTACTATAAGACTCAAGAACCATTCCCAACAAAGACATTTGATTTTTAGCAATCTCTTCAGTGTAATCTTGATCATTTTCAAGACTAAGAACAATATTGCACTGAAGTTTTCTTCCATTCTTTGTTACAGAAATGTTTGGATCGAATGATGAAAATCTTGAGCTGCTAGATCCCTGGGATGATTTCTTTTCAGAAGAATCTTTAACACTGAAAGCAGTTTCGATTTTCGGAGAATGATTTGTTGATCCAGAAGTACCACTCTTGTAGTACAAGCTGATATCCTGTTCTCCATCGTAATTCTTCATCCTGGCAATCTTCCTTTGCTCCATTTCTTGAGCTTCCAGGTGTTTGATGAAATCTCCCAATGTCATATTCTTATAATCTTTTCTGTTGGATCTCAGCATCATCAGAAACGTTCCCCAAGTCTCATGTGGTAGCGCATCTGCAAGTTTTTCAATCAATTCGTCAGTATCTTTCTTAATTCCAAGTTTTGTCATATTTCTCACCAAGTTACAATATCTATCAATTATCTGCTTGGTGTTTTCAGTTTTCAAACCACGGAATAAATCGAATTCTTTCTTCATGAGAGACATCTTATTTTTGAGCATATCATCACTTCCAACAAATTTTGCTTCCAATTCTGTCCAGATTGAGTAAGCAGTTCCATCATGTTGAAGCAATATCAAGATATCTTCTTTTATCGCTTGCTGAAGCAGACTCACCATCAATTTCTCATCTCGATATTTCTTTTTATCTTCCGTACTCATTTCTCGAATTGTCAATTGCACACCATTTGTCGTGGGTCTAACTATGGCTCTTCAGTGTGTTCCCACGCATCTAGGTGATAAGCCTCGACCCAGTTTCCAAATCGTTCAGACCACACGTTATAATCATCAATATCCATGAGTTTAGGCGGTTTCTGAGACGTTCCGGTTTCATTATCAATCAAAGCATTCTGAGTAATTGAGATCGGGCTAGCAAAGGCGTTATAAAATTCGTTGTCCATTGTTCAATTGTCCAAAGTTCACAAAATTTCCAAATTTAGGCAATTTGTTCAAATAAGCGAAACACTAGCTGTCACTATAAGCGAATCTACTTGTTTGTTCCTTGGAGCGGAACCTTTGTTTGAACAGATGAGCAGAACCAAGTTTAACCAAATAAGCGGAACTCCAAATTGTCACACAAGCGGAACTACAAGTTGTCTGTTCAAGCGGATCTACTTGATGTCTGTTCAAGCGGATCTCTTGATGTCTGTTCAAGCGGATCTCTTGAGCGGAACTCCAAATAAGTGTCTTTGGAGCGGAACTATCAACTTAGGTGACACTGAAGCGAATCTAACTGTCCCTTAGAGCGAAACTACACTGTCACTGAAGCGAAACTACTGACATTTTCGTCCACAAAAGCGAAGCTATCCTGTTCCTTCAAGCGAACCTATCTGCTGATGTCACTTTTTGAACGTGCACGAATAAGCGAAACCCCAAAAATCCTACTTTCTAGGTCGATTTTAAATCTGAAACTTTCTAGGGTTTACTAATACATGATTCCAAGTGCAGTGTGTGAAATTGAGCTGGTTTTACCGTGAAAAATTTTAAAAATTTGAAGAAAGTGTAGAAAAACAGATGAAATGCAGCTGAAATGGCAAGAACTCCTCCTCTTGAGCTCTGATACCACTTGTAGGATCACGTTCAGCCCTGATTGAGTCGATCAGAAGAATTCCTATCCAAATCAAGAGGCGGAAACTAATGATTTGGTGCAATTTCAGCCGGATTCACTATAAATTGCTGTTGTATTGATCTTGTTAACGTTTACAGACTCTGAAAGCACTTCGGCAGCACTTCGTGGCTCACCGGAAGAAAACAACACACACCTTACCACCTAGGTTCGCTTGAAATGACTGCCTATATATAGGTGAGGGGCTTTCGCTTATACGGTCATGTCCGTATAAGCGAACCTACCATGATCAAATAAGCGGACCTATGACCCTGACCATAAAAGCGAACCTAAGACTATGACACATAAGCGAAACCTATTCTAACACTTGTTTCTAGGATTTCGTGCCATATCTAACCTATACAACACTAGACTCGATATAAGACATAGTCGACAGACGTAGTGCACCAACAGATTTTAAAGAAAAATAACTCTTTCCCAAGCCTTTTTGCCCATGAAAAAATCTCACTAATAATCAAGGGACCATCAAGAATATACCTCCCCGCAAGAAACGCGGATTGCATTTCATATGTAAGCTTCCCCATCACGACTTTGATCCGGTTAGCGAGAATCTTTGAAATTACCTTACTAATAACACCAATCAGAGTTATCGGCCGATATTCACCAAGATTGACCGGGTCGTTCACCTTAGGAATTAACGTCACAAATGAAGAACTAACTCCTCTGCTGATAGAACCATGAGCCAAAAAATTCTGCATAATAGCTACGAAATCTTCAGCAAACAGACTCCATAAACGCTTGATGAACTAGAAATTGAAACCATCCGGTCCCGGGGCTTTATCACTACCACAATCAAACACGACGTCTTTAATTTCATTCTCAACAAACGGTTTCACAAGCTCTTCAGCAACCTCTACTGCAAGCTCTCAAATTCCATAACAATTCAAATCCGGCCGATTAACCAATTCTTCAACGAAACGCGCCTTAAAAAATCTATACACCTCTTTTTCACTTCTGACGATTTAAAAACCCAGGAACCATTAACCGTCAATCCGGGTATGTTATTACAAGCTTTCCGTTTATTAACCACACCATGAAAAAAGGCCGTATTCTCATCACCATCTTTCGCCCATCGAACTCGCGCTTTTTGACGGATATCTTTCGCCTTACCCATTTCCAACTCTTGAACTTTCTTAGACGCTTCTTCATAAACCCAAAGTTCGGCTTCAGTTAAATTCCTCTCCTCGACTAAAGCGTCAAACTCCAATAAATCTTGTTTAAGATTTAGCTCCTCCTCAGATTCTATAAATGAAACCTTCTTTCTCCATTCAACAATGGCGTGGCGGATCTTCTTAAACTTGTACATAAGCATCAAGTCCGGGGGACCATTACCATTGACCTCTTTAACGGCATTGACCACAACCTCCTCCAAATCAGTCCTAGATAACCAAGAGTTAAAAAATCTAAAAGGTTTTGCGCCATAATTGTGCGCAACCACCTTCAAGACAATAGGACTATGATCCGATTTATCTCTACCAAGAGCCCGATACTCCGCATTCGACCAATCATTAAAACCATTCCACGAAACCAAAATACGATCAATCCGACTACATTTGTTCCCCGAAATAAAAGTAAACTTCCTGCCATTCAGATGAAACTCATGTAAACCCACTTTATCAATGAACTCATTGAACTCATTACTAACCGACACATGAAACTTGGAATTCATCCTTTCCAATCGGTCTCTAACACAGTTGAAATCTCCGCCAATAATCCAATATCTTTGATCAGCCACAATCCGTCGCTCTAACTCACGCCAAAGAATCTGCTTATCTTTTGAGGTGCATATACATTAATCACTACCATCTCTTTCCCGGTTTCCTTCATAGTGCCGCAAATACTAAGAAAATATCTATGTTTCTCTACCGAATTCATCACAAACTTTTTAGGATCCCAAATTGAAAGTTATCCTACATAATTCGTTAATTAAATGCCAAGCTTTACTTAGAAGAAGTGACTGAACTAATATAAAAAAATGTTAATAAATCTAACCTTGGATTAATATATGTAAAGATAACATCTTAACCAATTCTGGGTTAGGGCTCGGGTTTAGTAAAGATAACATCATAACCAATTCTTGGTTAGGGCTCGGGTTGAAAGCCAGTTTTCTATGTGGTACAACCATCGGTATCATCACATATATGTAATTACCCCAATTATTTATGTTGAGTTTAAATGAGGTAATATGTGACCATTTGACTTCTACTCTCTCTTAATAATTTTTTATAAATTTTGTTATTATCCAACAATTTATCTTTCTCCATTAAATGTATCCACCATCATCATCATCATTATCAAATATCAATGATAAAAGGCTGTTCGGGAAACGTTAAGTTCCACTTGAAGTAGATAATGGCACCGATCTTTATATTTTTTTTGAATGGCAAATCACTTTTCATATATATATATATACATATATATATATACATATATATATATGTATATATATATGTATATATATATATATATATATATATATATATATATATATAGGGGAAGGTTCATTTGAGAAGAAATTTAATGTGAGAAGAAAAAAAAAGAAAGGGCATAATGGTAAAACATTAAATAGTTTATAACTCTTCCCATTAATTATGTTATCTCTCATTAATAAAGCAAAAAACATTTTATCCTACACATTTCAAAATTTATCCTATATATATCTTACACTTGCTGAAATTTACCCTACGCATATCTAAATTTATCATACACATTTAATAATTTATCCTACACATAGTAAAATTTATCCTACACATGTCGAAAATTGTCCTTCACCCTAAATTATTTTATCTTGAAAGAGTATATATTTAAAAGTGAGTTACAAGTTTAATTAGTTAGCTAATTAATTACAATTAAAAATTTACATATATGCCCTTATTAATAACATTAAATACCCATATTAAATGAAGTTAAATGGAGCATTTCTATTGGTTTAAAACTTATTCTTTTTATTCTTACAAAATTTTTCTTCTCATTTGAACCCTCCACCATATATATATATATATATATATATATAAAGAGCCAGCTAGAAACTGAGAAACAAAACAGGAAAAACAAAAAACGAAGAAGCACAAAGACAATTACATCAGCCCTACAGTATCAAAAATTAACCAATTCCAGCTGGGTCCCAAACCGACATCAAACCCCCATTGAAATTGATTGAGAAAAAATTCATTGATCCTGGTTAGTCTCCATCTCCCTACGAACCATTTTTTCCACGTGATGCTCAAATCCATCCACACCTATCCCCAGACAGGCCCCAAAATCCAAAGTACGAGAGACTTCTTCCTCAAAATTAAGGCGAACCTACTCTTCCCCCGCAAATTCTTCCGACGCGTTCCAGTGTATACTACAACTTGGAACAGTTTCCCTCATCCTGTTTTCCTCCTCCTCCTAACGGAAGATCTTCTCGGGGTTGAATGGGTCCGAAGTGTTTGTAATCTCCGGCTCCTGATTTAGATCAGGGATCATTAAGTTTTGGGCCTTTTTCTTGGGTTTTTTGCCGCGTTTGGGCCTGCATGTGATGTAACTGGGTCTAGTATTGGGCCTAACTCCATTTACTGGGTCAAGATTCTGGTCACTAGGCTCTTCGTAATTTGCAACGTTTGTTCTATCTAGTGTCTCTATCTCCTCATGCGCCGTAACAGAAGACATACCCACTTTGAATTCATTATGTGGGTCCGCCGTAAAGTTACTTAGGGAATCCTCATCATTGGAAACCTGCCCCATGTTTGCCACACCCGCTGTTTTTTCACACGCATTCCCAAGAGTCCCATGCACCCCATGCGATTGCCCTGACGTTTCGTTCCCCCTGGATTTTGAACCGTCACCGTGACCTTCCGAATTCTAGCCGCCGGCGGTTGGCAGTGCTCCTCCTGGATCTCGCCTTCTTCCACCTCCATCTCACCCCCAGTCTTGGATTCATCTGTTTTTTTTTACTTGTCCAGAGATTATCTGAGGATAAAGTCTCCAAAACTGATTGTAACCAAGGGTTATCAACTTTAGTAACCCAGACTAGGTATTGAATACCATTCTATATTACTTTCACCTCTTCATCGATCCTCTTATTCAAGCCTGACACCACCTAAACTGCTCCAGTTGAGACATCATTAGCTAACCAGGAGAAATCCGACTTCTTCACAATCTTCCCGAACCCTTCTCCAATTTTATCATATAGCTTATTATCCCTGAGATGAATAGGAACACCCTTCACCTGTAACCAGACGAATTTTTTTTAGGGATGTCTTGACCTTCCCAAAGAACTCCACCCGAGAACACCCCTTTCCATATATCCTCCTTTTGAAGGAAGTTAAGGCAGTTGCTTTGTTCCTGAAAGTAATCATGCACGTGAGACCACCTATGTACGACACCGGGCTTTCCGAATACTCCTCCTTAATCAACATAGGTTTAATACACTCAAGGGCGACTGCATCCACAGCTTCCATTACAATCGCCCTCCTCATGCAATGATCAGGGTATAAGGCTATCCTTTCCTCTGCAATAACCGTTTTCTTGGAGCATGTCGAGTCATTTATCTTCCCTACAGTTGCCTCCGCGTAAGATTTTCCATTGATAACATTGGCCAGAACATATTTCCTAGCCGGCATGCTTTGGTTGTTCCGGTTTGATGACATACTTTGAGTGTTCTGAGCTGCTGGCTTAGCCCCTCCGTTAAGTGGTTGGCTCTCAAACTTCTGGTGATCCTTGTCATACTTAGCGAGAGAAACACTCAGCTTTGCTTCATAGATCCTGACTGAATTCATACCTTTTAACACTTCCTGTACGTTCTCAACTCCTTCGTATTGAACGAACCCAAAGAAGTTGCCCCTCGAATCCCTCTTCCTAGCGGCATACACATCCTTAAGGACTCCATGTGGTTGAAATGCCCTCCAAAGTAAAGACCGCGAGACTCCACCCGGTAGGTTTGTTACATAAAACGTGGTTACCAGCAATCTGCTGTTGTTACCTCTATAACTCCGATACCGATGACTCTCCATTGCCTCAGAGAGAATCGACCATTTGTGACATTTGTCACAGCACCGATCTTTATCAATCATGATAAAGTTGCTTCGGAGGATGATGAAGCTTCAAGATCCATGTCCTTAAAGTTTCAAAAACCAAATTATTTCTTTATGAACATGTTTTCAAGTTTCACATATACTGTTTCAGGTTATGATGTAATTTCCAACTTTACACATGTAGTTTGCATGTCTACAAATGTAAAGTACAAATTTTTTAAAGTGTAAATTTAAGGTTATGGTATGTGATATGTTTATGGCATATGTGTGTGTATGTCCATTTAATTTTATTTTTATAAATTATAGGATATAAATTATAGGTATAAGTTTTTATAAATTATAGGATATATATTTAATAAAATTTATATCTTAGGTATAAATACATGTATGTCTGATGTGCACAAAATGCAACATATAAATTACATCAATTGTGGAACAAAAATAACCCTTTTTTGTACTAATGTTGGAAAAAGTGTGCTTTTGTCTTCCTTTTGTATTTTCAGGATTAAATGAGCTCAAATAAACAAAAGAAGCAAAAAGACAGCTAAATCTGACATAAATACAAGAAAAGGAACAAAAGTGGCATGCCCGACCTCCCGACAACATCTTCCCAAGCAAAACAAAGAAGATAGAAGATTGAACACGCCCCGTGCTCAGTGAGCACGGGGCCGTGCCCAAGTGCCATCAGAAAAGACAAACTCATAGAAGCTTCTGTTGCCCACCATGGGGCCGTGCCCAGCAGACACGGGGGCGTGGTCAACTTCCTGCAGGCGCATTTATTGTAATTGCGAATTACAATTAATGAAGAGAGAGAGTCAGATGGACACGGAGCCGTGCCCAACGGACACGGGGCCGTGCCCAAGCTTCTGTTCAGCCTATAAATAGGAGTATTTGGAGCTCTTGCAACTCATCCCTTGGCACACCACCTCTCTCACACTTCACCCACCACCCACCACCACCATAACACCATCATCCACCACCATCATCCATTGTCCATCATAGAGTGTGTGAGTCGTCTCGGGATCCAAGATTGATCGTAAGAGTTCTTGACAATCAAAGGCCATGTTTGCCTAAGTCTCTTACATCACTTGGTGAAGACAAGTGTTTAGTGTAATACTTTTTATTTTTAATCTTTTGCACTTTTTAATTGGTTTTGTATTAATGACTTTAATTACTAGTTTCTTATGTTGAAGGTGATTCTTCCTTATCGTTTGTCCGTGGTGTGTTGGCATTATTTTACTATCTATATAAAATAAAAGATTTTCACCATTCATATCTCCACGGTCTATATGGAGGTATGTTGGCTACCTGGTTGGGGGTTAAGGGAACGGTTTGGTAAGAGTCTTGCCATTGTTCAGTGTATAGATCCTGCAAAGGACCTGGGTCAAATTTAGTAGGACCTCCTTCAATACCTAAAGGTATTGGATGGCGGGGGTCCAAACTCTTTGATCCCCTCATAAGTTAAACTACTATTAAAACTTTAACCCAGCTACTTAGGACTGTATCCCTGCTGACTCAGACTACTTAGCTGAGGGTAACGTCGCCTTCAAAAGAGGGGCCTACCACATTATGCATTAATAACTTAATTAATTATCTTTCAATAATCCGACCCTTTAGGATTGTATCCTTGCTGACTCAAACTACTGGGTTGAGGGTAACGTCGGCTTCAAAAGAGGGGCCTACTACAATAACTAAGAGAATCTCTTAAATAAGTGCAAAAGTGCGAAAATAATCAAAGGTTACACTACACACGAGTCGGATCCAAGTGATTCATCTTGTCTATCTGTTTTTATTTTTATTTTATTTTTCAGCATTTTGGTTAGTTTTATTTTAGTTTAGAGTAAATTACAAGTTTTGTCCTTTATGTATGTCCCAAATTGCAGGCGCTGTCCTTTGTCTTTAAAATTGATGAGTTTTGTCCTTAATGTTTGCAAATCTTGCACGTTATGTCCTTTAGGCCAAACCCAGTTAGATTTTTTGGTTAAAACTGATCATGTGCAAGGCACATGAGGGCATTTTAGTCTTTTTCACCATTTGAGGGGTTATTATGTAAATAATATATATAGGTAGGGACTATTGTCAAAATAAATAAAGATAATTACCAGTTAGCACTCTCTCTTTCTCTCTCTAACTTTCTCTCTTCTCTCTCTCTGCTAAACCATGATGAAGATTTCCCCAAAATTGGCAGCTCTGCCTTGAGCCACCATATCGTCTCTCTCACCTCCACCACTTATGGCCACTTGACACTTGACCCATCTTCCTCAAAAGCCAAAACCACCATCTCAATCTTTCCCAAACCCGAGTCCGAAACGATACCCGAATCACCACCTGAAGTCATAAACTCCTGGGAGCTCATGGCAGGTCTTGATTCTACCACCGAAAGCTTCCGCCTTTACCGATAACCCTCCAAAATCTATCAAGAAAACTCAAATCTTGATCCTCAAGATCCAGTCATTCAATAAATTTCAGATCTTGACCATAAAGATCCCATCTTTCTCATGGCCGGTCTTGATACTACCAACGAAAATCGACAATCGTCAATAATCTTTCAAGAAGACTCAAATCTTGATCCTAATCAGGTCTTTCAAGAAAATTCAGATCCTGATCATAAAAATCTGGTAAGTTACAGACACCACAGAGAGAGGTTGTTAGTGATTTGAGGTTTGGGTAAACGACTTGGTGGATTGTGGTTAGATCTGGCTCCAATCTTTGTGGTTTTGGTGGCGGTTATAGTAGGTGGTGGTGGCTCATGGTTGCAAGAGGTCGTGGTGGACGGTAGTGATCAAATAGTTGGGTGGGGTAGGGGTGGTGGTGCCCGGGTGGTGGTAGCACCAGAAGATTGAGAGACAGTGGTTGAAGGAAAGACTGGATGATGACTAGATGATTCTCTGGATGAACAGAGGTGGTCGTTGTGGTGAACAGAGGTGGTGGTGGTGCTGAATCTCGTTTCAAACAAACTAAACAACGTCGTTCTTAGCCTGGATGATAACCAGATGATTCTGGATGATGACCTCTGCTATGGATTTTTTTTCTCTTGATCATCAATTGTTGTTGGGGGTTTTGGATATTTTTGGTTTTGGGGATTTTTGAAGGTTTTTGATTTCGTATTTAGGTTTTTGATTTTTGGGGGATTTTGATGCAAGTAGCAGTGAGCAGAGGAGGTGGAGGTGGAGGGTGGTAGTGGCGGTGGAGGGTGGTGGCGGTGGAGGGTGCTGGTGGTGGTGAAGGGTGGTGGTGATGGAGGTTAAAACTTGTAATTTACTCTAGTTAAAATAATAATAATATTTTTAATTATTTTATTTTATTTTTTCAATACTATTAAATAAATGAGGTAAAAAAGACTAAAATGCCCTCATGTGCCTTGCACATGATCAGTTTTAACCAAAAAATCTAACTGGGTTTGGCCTAAAGGACATAACGTGCAAGATTTGCAAACATTAAGGACAAAACTCATCAATTTTAAAGACAAAGGACAGCGCCTGCAATTTGGGACATACATAAAGGACAAAACTTGTAATTTACTCTTTTAGTTTAAAAACCTTTTTCTAACATTTTGATTTGGTTAGACGTTGAGGATAAACCGGTACTAAAAGCTCTTGTGTCCTTGGACAACCTCGGTATCTTACCAACACTATACTACGTCCACGATGGGTGCACTTGCCCATATGTGTGTTTAATGTTAGTAAATATCGTGTTTTATAAATTTAAAACTTGGCTAAAAAGTGTAAAAAGGGCTTAAAATATATACCTAAAATATATAACACTTCACACGCATCAAGTTTTTGGCGCCGTTGCCGGGGACACAAGGATTTTAAGAAAGTTAGGAATCAACGGCCTAATCATTTTTTCTATTTTCTTTTTATTATTTTTTAGGATTTTTCTTAATTTTTCAGCTTATGCAGAACTCAGCACGGGCCGTCCCCGCTGAACACGCCCCCGTGCCCAATCATTGGAACTGGCAATCTTGTTTTAAGTCAGAAAGTAAGCTGAACACGGGGCCGTGCCCACTCAACACGCCCCCGTGACCAAGATTCAGTAACTGAAAACAGAACCGTAAGATCTCGATGGTTGGTAATTTCTGACACAAAAATGAGTAATAATGATCTTTTTTACTTTCGGCACTCTTATGGTACGTGGTGTCAATTATGTGGAGGCGATCATAAAGAATTAGAATGTTATTTTCTAAATTATAAGCCCCACTATATAGACCCATCGTTTGCCTGTAGCCTTAAGAGGGGCGAAAGTAAAAATAATCCTTATCTCTCCCTCGAAGGCGCCCAACCAGATATTCTAGGAGAAATGCTTCTTGATGAACTATTTCAACTAGAAGATCTAGTTCTTAATTGGTTAAAAGAACTTAAGATGGATTTCCTTAATTCATCTCAAGATGATTACCAAGAAGAAGTGTTGGGGTCGCATTCAAACAACCTCGCTGCTCCCGATAATACCTTCAACTTTAGCAAAGACTTGGACGATAGTCGTCCCTGTGCCGATTGTACCGTGAAGGACTCCCCATCGACTTCGTTCGATGCATACATAGACCTGAGCGATTCGGCATACACCTTCTTCAACAAGAGCCCGGAAAAGGGTTGGACTTGTCCACCTACATTTAGCATAGGAATCACCCTCACCGACAACCTCTTGCGTTCTCATCTTAATCTAGATCAATTAAGGTATCTTAGGCACTTTGGGGTTGTTCCGTCCAGTAAGGAACCACCCGATCCAGATAAGTTCCTTAAAAATAAGTAAATTCTATAAGACAGCTTCAAGACACGAGGCCGTGCCCAGGTCAACACGCCCCCGTGTCCACCCAAAGATTCTCTTCTGATTTTATCAAAATACGGACAAAAATGTGTCAGGATTCCGTCTGTGCACACGGGGCCGTGTCCAGCCGACACGGGGCCGTGTCCAGCGTGCTGTCGTTTTCTATAAATGCAGCATGATTCCTGCTCATTTGGATCACTTCAAAAGACAGAGATTCCTGAAATCTTCACTCATACTATCCTAGGTATGTTCTAAAAGAGGGTTCTCAAGAGCCATCTTGTCTTTTCCACTTTTGTCCATTTCCTTCTTCCCAATTTTCAATCAACACCTCCATTAAAGTTTGGAAGCTTCATGTTTCCAACCTTTATTGTAGTGTTTGTAAAGTTCTTATTCAAGGGATCTTGTCTAAAATAAGTTATGCAAACTTTGTTTTGAATTATTTGTGCTTAAAATTAACCTATGAACCAGGAAAATAATTTAAAACTCCAAGATTCCTAGGTTTAAAAACTTACAGACTCTTAGACACGGGGCCGTGTTCATTGAACACGGGGCCGTGTCCGAGGAACTGTTTTGCAAAAATTGAGCTCTTTTCGGTCTGTTTTCCCAGAATGGCGAGCAGAACGTCTTCATCACACTCAAGGAGCAACTGACAGGGGAGGAGGTCATCAACGGCGGAAGATTCTCTTGTAAACTATGTTTACGTCCTAAGAGAGGCTATTGATAAAATGACGGGGGTGGAAGAAGCATTGGTCGACCGTATCAACCATCTAACGGTGGGACTGGAAGGGTGTCTCCGGGAGGTCAACCTCTTGCACCAGAGGTTGAACATTCTCGCATCTCCTCCTTTGGTGCCTATAATAACCCAAAGGGCATGGAACGTGGTGCCTGAAGTCATCATACCAGCCGAGTGGTATGCCATGCACCCGAGACCCCCTCGAGACAAATTGCAAGGAGTCCCGGTTGGCATCTCCCCTCCTCCGCAAGATGTTGAGGAAAACGAGGCCGCCTTCTTCCTCCCAAGAGAGATAGAAGAATGGCTTTAACAACATCTGGGAAGATAACCCTCGGCCAAGAGTCCTATTATAATACCGAGAATCTATTCCCGGAATTTTGGCTCTTAATGAGAAAAAAAAAGGGACTCTTTATGAAAATTTTATGCATCACTAGACCTATCTAATTTAGGACTTTTAACTTTTTATTTCTTCTTTGTTTTTAATGAAATGAGGGTTTTAATGTTTGGATGGTGTTGTAATGAATAAAACACACTCGGGATGGTAAAGGATACCAAGGGAAACGAGAAACATCGCCCCATGCACGAAAACAAGGCCATCCGACAACAATTTCTTCATTACAGTAAGCTCAAGCACGGGCCGTGTCCGCCCAACACGGCCCCGTGCTGCACACTCTGTAGAAAATTGCCCAGTTCAGGTAACTGGACACGGGCCGTGTTCACTGAACACGCCCCCGTGTCCAGGCTTCTGTTTCTTTTCTTTAATTTTTGTCGCTGGCACCTGAACACGGGGCCGTGCCCGGTCACCACGGGGCCGTGTCCAGGATGCCAGTAACATAAATTTTTTCTTTTAACACCATTTTACACATTCAGTCAACCTAAAAACTTATTTTTGGGACATATTGAGGACAATGTGTAATTTAAGTGTGGGGGGGATGCTAAAACCTTGAATCTTGCAAGTCCTAATAACAAGCCTTACACAAAACTCTATTCGAACCGCTAATCACCGCAAATTTTTTCAAAAATTTTCATTTTTTTTTACTTGTCTAAGTTTAAGTTGGAAATTCAAGTTCTAACAAGGTTATATTTTTACAAGTTTACAACCGATAGCGTCGTGATACAAAGAACCAACATAAGAAAATTATGAAAAGGCATGACAAACTTAGTTAAAATTTGATTATATATACTTGATCACATAAAAACCCTTTCCCACAAAAGTGAGTTTTGAGCCTTTATCGAGCATACAAATACATATCTTTACACTAAATGCTCATTTTTCGTTTCTTGTGTGAATAGCCGCTTGGTTCGTACGACTCTAGAACTTGCCACAACAATACATTCCTGGTCCTTACCAACTTAAACCCGAGTAAGTAAATGATGGAGGAATTAGGACTAACCCTTTTTTCTTTCTACACCATTATTTTTCATTTTTTTTACCACCTACCCAAAATCCCCCTAGTTAACCCCTTTGAGCCTAAACCTTTTCATTTCTTAACCCAAAACAATCACCCTTTTTACCCACGTAAACCTTTTTATTTTTAACCCTTTCTTTTAGTAACAACGTTCGGTTTTCTAATGACTCTTCCAAAAAAACAAAAATAAAAAATATAAAATTAAATATATATATATATATATATATATATATATATATATTGATGAAACCAAACAAACAAACAAGTTCATCAAAAATAACTTTGTTTGAAACAAGTGGTTCATCAAAATAAAATAAAAATGTGAAAAATAAAAAGTCTTTCAAAAACCGACGTTTGTTACGCTTTTCGCCCTTTTACTAACCACTAACCCAACCACCCACCTTTAGCCCAAGCCTAACCCTTCACCCAGAAAGTCCTCTTGATATTTACAAAGGCATATAGTTAAAAAGGAGGAGGATTGATTGCTTGGCAAGCTTATGGTAGGAGTAAGTTCCATGCCGCTCTCGAGTGATTCACTAAAAATACACCTTCGGCCGAGTGTTGAGTGATTCCCCGTGAGGTATGTGAACTTGTATATAAATGGAATTTTAAAAAGGTATGTTATGCCCTAATAAGTAATTTACCCTAATAAGTAATTTATCTTAAGAAACGTTTTTAATAAATCATGACGAATAGGATTGTAAATAAATAAAAATAAAACCTAAATAGTCTTGGAAATCCTGACACTCTATGACAAGCCCAAAAACCTTCTCTTCTACCCATTTCATTTGGGAGTGAATAAAGCCACATTATAAAGAGTTTTGCTTGAGGACAAGCAAAGATTCAAGTGCGGGGGTATTTGATGTGCACAAAATGCAACATATAAATTACATCAATTGTGGCACAAAACTAACCCTTTTTTAGTACTAATGTTGGAAAAAGTGTGCTTTTGTCTTCCTTTTGTATTTTCAGGATTAAATGAGCTCAAATAAACAAAAGAAGCAAAAAGACAGCTAAATCTGACATAAATACAAGAAAAGGAACAAAAGTGGCATACCCGACCTCCCGACAACATCTTCCCAAGCAAAACAAAGAAGACAGAAGACTGAACACGCCCCGTGCTCAGTGAGCACGGGGCCGTGCCCAAGTGCCATCAGAAAAGACAAACTCATAGAAGCTTCTGTTGCCCACCACGGGGCCGTGCCCAGCAGACACGGGGGCGTGGTCAACTTCCTGCAGGCGCATTTATTGTAATTGCGAATTACAATTAATGAAGAGAGAGAGTCAGATGGACACGGGGCCGTGCCCAGCGGACACGGGGCCGTGCCCAAGCTTCTGTTCAGCCTATAAATAGGAGTATTTGGAGCTCTTGCAACTCATCCCTTGGCACACCACCTCTCTCACACTTCACCCACCACCCACCACCACCATAACACCATCATCCACCACCATCATCCATTGTCCATCATAGAGTGTGTGAGTCGTCTCGGGATCCAAGATTGATCGTAAGAGTTCTTGACAATCAAAGGCCATGTTTGCCTAAGTCTCTTACATCACTTGGTGAAGACAAGTGTTTAGTGTAATACTTTTTATTTTTAATCTTTTGCACTTTTTAATTGGTTTTGTATTAATGACTTTAATTACTAGTTTCTTATGTTGAAGGTGATTCTTCCTTATCGTTTGTCCGTAGTGTGTTGGCATTATTTTACTATCTATATAAAATAAAAGACTTTCACCATTCATATCTCCACGGTCTATATGGAGGTATGTTGGCTACCTGGTTGGGGGTTAAGGGAACGGTTTGGTAAGAGTCTTGCCATTGTTCAGTGTATAGATCCTGCAAAGGACCTGGGTCAAATTTAGTAGGACCTCCTTCAATACCCAAAGGTATTGGATGGCGGGGGTCCAAACTCTTTGATCCCCTCATAAGTTAAACTACTATTAAAACTTTAACCCAACTACTTAGGACTGTATCCCTGCTGACTCAGACTACTTAGCTGAGGGTAACGTCTCCTTCAAAAGAGGGGCCTACCACATTATGCATTAATAACTTAATTAATTATCTTTCAACAATCCGACCCTTTAGGATTGTATCCTTGCTGACTCAAACTACTGGGTTGAGGGTAACGTCGGCTTCAAAAGAGAGGCCTACTAAAATAACTAAGATAATCTCTTAAATAAGTACAAAAGTGCGAAAATAATCAAAGGTTACACTACACACGAGTCGGATCCAAGTGATTCATCTTGTCTATCTGTTTTTATTTTTATTTTATTTTTCAGCATTTTAGTTAGTTTTATTTTAGTTTAAAAACCTTTTTCTAACATTTTGATTTGGTTAGACGTTGAGGATAAACCGGTACTAAAAGCTCTTGTGTCCTTGAACAACCTCGGTATCTTACCAACACTATACTACGTCCACGATGGGTGCACTTGCCCATATGTGTGTTTAGTGTTAGTAAATATCGTGTTTTATAAATTTAAAACTTGGCTAAAAAGTGTAAAAAAGGCTTAAAATATATACCTAAAGTATATAACACTTCACACGCATCAAGTTTTTGGCGCCGTTGCCGGGATACAAGGATTTTAAGAAAGTTAGGAATCAACGGCCTAATTATTTTTTCTATTCTCTTTTTATTTTTTTAGGATTTTTCTTAATTTTTCAGCTTCTGCAGAACTCAGCACGGGACGTGCCCGCTGAACACGCCCCCGTGCCCAATCATTGGAACTGGCAATCTTGTTTTAAGTCAGAAAGTAAGCTGAACACGGGGCCGTGCCCACTCAACACGTCCCCGTGCCCAAGATTCAATTACAGAAAACAAAATCGTAAGATCTCGACGGTTGGTAATTTCTGACACAAAAATGAGTGATAATGATCTTTTTTACTTTCGGCACTCTTATGGTTCGTGGTGTCAACTATGTGGAGGCGATCATAAAGAATTAGAATGTTATTTTCTAAATTATAAGCCCCACTATATAGACCCATCGTTTGCATGTAGCCTTAAGAGGGGCGAAAGTAAAAATAATCCTTATCTCTCCCTCGAAGGCGCCCAACCAGATATTCTAGGAGAAATGCTTCTTGATGAACTATTTCAACTAGAAGATCTAGTTCTTAATTGGTTAAAAGAACTTAAGATGGATTTCCTTAATTCATCTCAAGACGATTACCAAGAAGAAGTGTTGGGGTCGCATTCAAACAACCTCGCTGCTCCCGATAATACCTTCAACTCTAGCGAAGACTTGGACGATAGTCGTCCCTATGCCGATTGTGCCGTGAAGGACTCCCCCATCGACTTCGTTCGATGCATACATAGACCAGAGCGATTCAGCATAAACCTTCTTTAACAAGAGCCCGGAAAAGGGTTGGACTTGTCCATCTACATTTAGCATAGGAATCACCCTCATCGACAACCTCTTGCATTCTCATCTTAATCTAGAACAATTAAGGTATCTTAGGCACTTTGGGGTTTTTCCATCCAGTAAGGAACCACCCGATCCGGATAAGTTCCTTAAAAATAAGTAAATTCTATAAGACAGCTTCCAGACACGAGGCCGTGCCCAGGTCAACAGGCCCCCGTGTCCACCCAAAGATTCTCTTCTGATTTTATCAGAATACGGACAAAAATGTGTCAGGATTCCATCTGCACACGGGGCCGTGTCCAGCCGACACGGGGCCGTGTCCAGCGTGCTGTCATTTTCTATAAATGCAGCATGATTCCTGCTCATTTTGACCACTTCAAAAGACAGAGATTCCTGAAATCTTCACTCATACTATCCTAGGTATGTTCTAAAAGAAGGTTCTCAAGAGCCATCTTGTCTTTTCCACTTTTGTCCATTTCCTTCTTCCTCAATTTTCAATCAACACCTCCATTAAAGTTTGAAGCTTCATGTTTCCAACCTTTATTGTAGTGTTTGTAAAGTTCTTATTCAAGGGATCTTGTCTAAAATAAGTTATGCAAACTTTGTTTTGAATTATTTGTGCTTAAAATTAACCTATGAACCAGGAAAATAATTTAAAACTCCAAGATTCCTAGGTTTAAAAACTTACAGACTCTTAGACACGGGGCCGTGTTCATTGAACACGGGGCCGTGTCCAAGGAACTGTTTTGCAAAAATTGAGCTCTTTTCGGTCTGTTTTCCCAGAATGGCGAGCAGAACAAGCAGAACGTCTTCATCACACTCAAGGAGCAACCGACAGGGGAGGAGGTCATCAACGGCGGAAGATTCTCTTGTAAACTATGTTTACGTCCTAAGAGAGGCTATTGATAAAATGACGGGGGTGGAAGAAGCATTGGTCGACCGTATCAACCATCTAACGGTGGGACTGGAAGGGTGTCTCCGGGAGGTCAACCTCTTGCACCAGAGGTTGAACATTCTCGCATCTCCTCCTTTGGTGCCTATAATAACCCAAAGGGCATGGAACGTGGTGCCTGAAGTCATCATACCAGCCGAGTGGTATGCCATGCACCCGGGACCCCCTCGAGACATATTACAAGGAGTCCCGGTTGGCATCTCCCCTCCTCCGCAAGATGTTGAGGAAAACGAGGCCGCCTTCTTCCTCCCAAGAGAGATAGAAGAATGGCTTTAACAACATCTAGGAAGATAACCCTCGGCCAAGAGTCCTATTATAATACCGAGAATCTATTCCCGGAATTTTGGCTCTTAATGAGAAAAAAAGGGACTCTTTATGATAATTTTATGCATCACTAGACCTATCTAATTTAGGACTTTTAACTTTTTATTTCTTCTTTGTTTTTAATTTCCTAGGACTATGTATCTCTCTATGGTTTTTAATGAAATGATGGTTTTAATGTTTGGATGGTGTTGTAATGAATAAAACACACTCGGGATGGTAAAGGATACCAAGGGAAACGAGAAACATCGCCCCATGCACGAAAACAGGGCCATCCGACAACAATTTCTTCATTACAGTAAGCTCAAGCACGGGCCGTGTCGGCCCAACACGGCCCCGTGCTGCACATCAGGTAACTAGACACGGGCCGTGTTCACTGAACACGCCCCCGTGTACAGGCTTCTGTATCTTTTCTTTAATTTTTGTCGCTGACACCTGAACACGGGGCCGTACCCGGTCACCACGGGGCCGTGTCCAGGATGCCTGTCACACCCCGACCACGTGGAACAACAAAACATGGCGGAAACGTCGGGGAGTGTTGGGACAGAATCATTGTTTCATAACACATGGAAATTGAAATATTGTTTTATTGATTAAATGGACTCATTGTTCTAATACAATCAAATAAGTACAACTATGATCTTCCAAATTTTAAAGTTGCTAAGGCACGAGTCCATCCTAAATGTAGCATATATCAACAATCATCTCAAGACGGCACCTGAAACATGTGTAAAAATAGGTACGTCAGCATAAAAATGCCTGTGAGATACATAGGTTTTGTGAAAATGGGATTCATGACTTGAGTTTAAAGAAAACGTTTAATAACAGTCAGTCATGAACCTTGTAATTTGCTTTGTCTTGTAAATCATTTGAAAAACGATAAAATCAGATGATAGGTAAAAATAAGAGAACAATGTGTGGTTAAATGGATAACCATGTAAAATGAGTTTGTATAAGATAAGTCGTTTGTAAATCATTGTCTTGTGAAAAGTGTGTTATTTGTATAAAATGTCATATGACCTAAATTGAAATGATTCAAATAACGCTACGATATGTGATATCATACAAACACTTATATATAGGAAGTACCAACGGCGTATCCACCATGCTTGTATCATATTACACACGCCTCATTACTTAAGTCACTTACGCAAACCAAACCACCAATATAAAATGTTCATGTTTAAACCAATAGTCCAAGGTTATTGTATAACTCAAGTTAAATGTAAACCACGTAATGTATAAACAAAAGTTGTGTATGGTAAGTGAAATGATGTAAGGTTAATCGAATAACCTTATAGCAGCATATTAACAGTATACTTTGGATTTGTAAATAACATATTAAAAATATGTTTTGGTTTGTTGATAAAAATGCTTATGTTGGTTCTGTACAATACCACACAGGAGAGTATATCAAACTATACTTTTTGGGAGTATATCAAAATATACTTTAAAGGTGCGATTTAAGAATTCATTCAGACCTAGTGCATCAAGCTACACCTTTGAGACTATAAGGATACCACAAAGGAAATCCCTATTTGGATGGAGAAACAAATTGGTTTCAGACATTCCATGACAACAGGAATGGGGTGTCTAGTCCTATAGCGCTATATCATACTACCAATCGGTCTGGTGAACAAAATAAGTACTATTCCAACAATTACTTTTGTAATCTTTGAGAAATCAGTGTTTAAACCATAGATAATCAATCAGTTTGTTAAAAGATATGTATAATCAATTATACTTTGAAATCATGAAAATAACAGATAGGTACACATGCTTCACCCCAAAACAGTTGAAAACAGTAGAAGAGGGGAACTATGTACTCACCTGAGATTGCTTTGGAGTTCTTGTATAATAACCAGATAATGCTAAAGATCACGGGATATCAAACGGCACCTAATAGGTAGCTATGTTAATATACCGAACCAAATCGGAAGGATCGGATAGTACGCGGGTTCGTAAACCAAACGAGTATGGAGACTCGTGTAATATGGTTTAACAAAGCCTACATACTAAAATGAAACTTAACCTAAGTGCTTACGGTCCATCACGACCCGTTTAGGTAGCTTATGCTACCCTGGCGCGTCGTTCGCGTAGAACGCGTTCGGAACGCCTAACATCGCGACCACAAGGTATAACCTCGGAAGGTTATAGCTATGGTCACCTAATGTGTTTGGTCGGATCCTAATGATCGACCAAATGGGTTGGGTTCGAAAGTATAAGCGATGGTTTAGATCGCTTACCTTACGACCCTATATAAGCACTAAACTAAAAGTGACGAGCTAAGCATGTTAGAACATGCTTAACTAAGTTTAGGAAACAGGTTTGGCATCAAAACAAACGGCTTTGATGCTCACGAGTAGTTTGGTTACAAAATATGCAAGAATGCACATTTTGGCCGAAACTACGACTTGTCACTGAGCCTAGATAACGTGGTGATCAGTAGGTATAGTCACTACGGACTATAACTATCGTGATCACGCTCACGTTATGAAGTTCCAAGAACTTCGTGTTGACCATAGGCTGGTCAATGCAGAAAGTCAACAAAACGTTGACTTTCGGACTCGAAAAGCGAATAAAAGAGCGAAAGAAGACTTACGGAGGGTCCCCGAATGCTAATCTAGATCAAAATAGCTCAGGTATGAAACAAAGGTTCCAACTTAGAGCTTAGATCAGATTCTTGTGGGTTTTTGAACCAGGGGGTATTTATAGGAAAAGCATAACCGTTAGGATCGTTTATCGAATATCGTGCCACGATCGGGTGCGTACACTTGTCAAAAATGTGGTGGTTACTGAAAATGGCCTTTGGCCTTTGATTGGGTGAAAAGGCATTGCCCCTTGATCGAACGAAAGGCCAACTGCATTGATTAGAAACATTGAATCTGGTCTGACCGAGTCTTACGCGGCCCGCCTCAACATTTAGGCAAAACTCACGCGGGCCGCCTGAAGCTTCTGATCTGCACATACTTTCAAAAATGGCAGTTTTGGTCCCTGTTGCGTATTTAAGCCATTTCCGACACTTCTAAGGCCCGTAAAGCCAACTTTAAGGCCCTAAAATGATGCCTAAACATTGTGGACATGAAACATGCTCAAAAAATGTTCCGGATGTTGGTTCGTTTGGCCGTACGATCGCGATGTCCGCTTAATTACGATGGAATGCGCATAAGCGCGAAAGACGATCCAAATGACGCGATGAATGGATTTTTCTCATGCCAAACACTAAGGAATAATATGAGGATGCTTACATAAATTTTTGGATGTCCGGATGTATTCAGAACGTAAGTTATGCGAGAAAGTGCAAACTTGTGCACTTTTTGACACTTTTAGTCCCTGAATGATCCAAAAGTTTGTTTTAGCATACCAAACACCTCAAAGCCTATTTCTAAGCTATGTAAAGGATATTTATGGTATGTTTAACTTATGGACATGTTCCGGAATGTTTGTTACAGTTCAAATTGGCATACTTTCGCAGTTTGTCAAGTTTAGTCCCTGTAAGCGAATTAACTTGTTTTTTTGCCATACCAAAGCCTTCGAACTTATTTCTAAGTTATGTAAAGGTTATTTAAGGTATGTTAAGTGTATGATGGTCTTCCGGAGTATTTGTCGCATTTAAACTGAGTACGTTTACGCACCAGTTTGCGTATAATTCCCCAGAAAGCGATGTAGAGCTTGAAATCGAACAAGAGTTGATATGTGCAAACGATACACATATTTATACAAGTTCAAAGTATGAAATACAATATTTCATTGGTTTGGCATTTGTTTGACGGTTGAAGTGACACAGGTGTCACAGTCTCCCCTACTTTAGGAAATTTCGTCCCGAAATTTAATTCTAGAGGAAACTTGTGAAGACAGCTGTGACGGTTTCGCCTTCTAATAGATCCCTTGAACCCTTAAGTAAAACTCGGGGCCATGTTAGGACTCTTAGCAAATTTGTTAACCCTCAAGCGAATTCCTAGTAATAATAAAACATGGAATTTTGAACTACAAACAGAAGAATGTTTCTTATGAAGACTTATCATAGGAAACTTGGTGTGTGATTGAGATCAGAATTGGGGAAGCGTGGGAACAAATGACATTGGTCGAGCTCCGAGACTTCTCCCGTATCATTATTCTTGTCAATAGGTCTTAACGCAAGATGAAGCTTCCTGTGGCTCCTGTGCACTGAATTCCATAATTATGTAGGCCTCCATAATTACGTAATTCCTTGCACAGTCCGCACAGTCCATTTCATAATGTGTAGGAAAAATTACCTGAATAAACATGAAGTGATTCGACTAGACCACCAAAGGATCCTTTTAATTAGATCAACGAACGATCTTTTTAACTAGATCAACACATGATCTTCTTAACTAGACCGTCGCACGATCTCTTTAAATAGACCACTTAAGGGATCATTTTTAGTTACATCATCACATGATATTTCTAATCAGATTTTCAAAATAAATCTGTTTAAGCAGACCATTCAAGAGGTCCAATTATAGAATAATACTTTATAACCAGAGAGACTTAACTACAATGTTAAAATCCATTAAGGGTTTAAGATAGTATCTTTGGATATCCTATTACGAATCTCTCGTATGAGATATGAAAGAGTCTATGAGGATTTGGATGGATCACATACAACCACAAAACATGTAAGAAAACATATAAGCACAAAATTAGTTAACTTGATTCTTTATTTTGTTATCCTTAGGTATGGATATTAAAGCACACTAAGAATCCAATCTATGGATTTCATTTGGCACTTTAATGATTTATAAAGACCTATCTATAAAGATAGAGGGTTTCTCAATAAGAGTTTAACTTTGATTCTTAAAAGAAACGAGAGTTTAAGGTTCTTGGGGAGATCACAAGTGATTATAATATGACAGAACCATACGAGTAGTTTGTCTTTGGGTTGACATCATAAGGTTTCATCAAGCATTCATACAAACGCATAAATTTTGCAGAAATAAAAACAACAAATCTTTATTTATGTAACAACGGAATTCTCTTGAAGTGTCAAAAGATAACAACCAAGGAAACACAAAACACTAATTGTTCACTGCTGCATCATTGTTCATATTTGCCTCATTGATGTTGAACACTCGTCTACGCGCTGGAGGTATGTTAACAAGCCTTGGGCAATTGTTCCTGTAGTGGGTAAGGTCACCACAGTTATAACATGACCCTGGAGGGAACCGTGCTTGAACAGCAGCAGGGTTTGCAGCAGCTTGATTTGCATAACGACAAACATTGATCAAATGTCCCAACCGTCCACAGTGGGTACATTTGTGACACTGCTCTTGCTCTAGATGATGACGGTTGCACTTGTTGCACAAAGGTGCGGTACCAACATAGTTTTGTCTTTTACGAGGTTGTGTTGGTTGGTTTAGTGCAACTTGTTTGTCTTGAGCAGTTATAGCGTAGCTTTGAGAGGCTTTGCGCTTCTTCTTCTTAGACACCTCAGCATTTTCTTCCTTTGGTTCCACATGAGCAGTCTTGTCAGATGGTCTTAAGTCACCCTTCCGCAACAGCTTGCGCTTCCTGATATTGGATTCAGTCAGTGTGGCAGCCAATTCAATGGCTTGTCTGACAGTAGTAGGGTTGCTGCCAGTAATGATATCCTGAACTACGTCAGGAAGCCCATCAATGTATTTCTCAATCGCCTTATCCAGAGGCATAACCATAGTAGGGCATAACAAGCTCAATTCCTCATAGCGGTCAGTATAGGCTCGATGTTCCCCACTGTCTTGCTTTAAATCATCAAATTCCCTTTATAGAGCCCTAAGCTCATGACGAGGACATAATTCCTTCATCATAAGAGCCCTAAGCTCGGCCCAAGTCTGTGCTAATGCAACCTCAGCACCGCGGTCTCTCATAACCCCGTTCCACCACGTAAGAGCCCTCTTCTGAAACACACTCGAAGAAAACTCGACCTTGCGATTTTCAGGACACTGAACGTGACGGAAAGTATTCTCAATGCTCTCGAACCATTGAAGAAGCCCAGTTGCTCCCTCAGAACCACTAAACTTGAGTGGTTTAGCCGAGTTAAAAATCTTGAAATTGCATGGAGCATTATTGTTGTTGTTGTTGATGGCTTGGGTTATTTGAGCATAAAGATTTGGGAAGGCAGCAGCCATATGCTTCGCGATAATTTCCGCCAGTTCGGCATTCGCCATTTGATTGTCGCGTCGAGGAGGCATTCTAAAAGAGGAAACATGAGAGGAAACGAGTGAGAGAATTAGACGAAAAGAATGAGATGAAACATATCTGATGAAAACAAGGATAGTGGTCATTTGTTTGTTACTACAAAGCAACAAACGACCTCGGTGATTAATCAAAATAAATAGGCCAAAAATAATGTATTGCGAAGACATGCTCGCCTATAAGTGGACACTCACCCCAAGAGTTCCCAGGTAAGAGTGACTGGTCCGATTATGTGGATTTGTACGAACACTCTAGTCTTAGACAGAAAACTCAGGGTACAGGCATCCACCCTTCCAGTTTGCATGTGTTCACATTATTTAGACCAACTTTGACGGGATTTTGAAAATTCAAAGGGGTTCAAAACCTAGAAATCAATCATCCTAGAACAGAGGATTAGTTTTCAAAGCGGTTTTGAAATTTATGTTCTTGTTGGGGTCGTCGCCTAAGGATAGGTGACAATATTGTTTTATGACTAAACGCAAGTAAACTCGCATTAGGGTCCTAGGAAGGTTATAGACTAGGTCAAAGCATTACTAATTGTAGTCCCGTAACGATCCGATTTCAGTTTCGATTCGGTAAAAATAATGAGACGGGTGATTTTGAGCAAAGAATCAAGATAAACAATAGAAAGATAGACAAAGATAAGATTGAAAGAAAGATATTTTTCTTTGATAGTGACAAAAGATTACAAGATAATGATCCACCCCGGGTGAGCTCCCTAAGGGTGGTGGCTCACAAATGCACACCTCACAAATGAGGTCTAATACTCTATTTATAGCCCCTTGAGCCTTGTCCTCCAAGCAAGCCGCCTCTTGCTTGGAGATCCTACTAAAACCACTAAAATATCCGACTATTGCAAATAAAAACGCCCACATTTACAAAACAATAAAGACACTAAATAACGTTGGCGTAATTGATAACATCATTCTCCATTTTGACCCAACAATATTCCCCCGAGAATGATGCTATCAATTCTTCAGAATGATCCTCAAAAATAAATCTGACGTCGTCTTCGAATCTTCACAAATCGGCTAAATACCCAATATCTTCATTGTCGTTTTCCCCCGCAAATGTAGACCCTCCAAATTAATTCAACATTCAAACTCGGCAACTCCCACTGTGTGTAAGCTTTACGCCCGATTGAACATCTCTACTATAACTGGCATGTGATAAAGGTTCGAACCTCCAATGATCGAAATAAAATAATCTGCTTCTTTTTGAAAATCTTCAACTCGGTCAAAACTTTATAGCCCCAAAGTCGTAATATTTTCTTTCGGCCCATGTAATAATCTTATACTCCCGGCCCACATAAATAATTGAAACCCAACATACTCCATTCAAACTCGATTAGAAGTCTAAGCCGAATAACTGCATATCCTTAAGGCCTAAAAGAAAGCTTTTAAACCAGGTCAATTAATACAGGTTTCCATATCCTGATGCCTTCAACTACGCCCAAGAACATAATAAAAAATGTTCACCATTCAAAGCTCACTTAATAAACAATCAGCCCACACTAATTCAAAACAGTTTTGAAACGTTGGACACCATGCCTATTTAATTTGTATCCATAAAACCCAACATAAACATTTAAAATAGGTGGGCCCAAAGGAAAAACTTTAGCCATTAGACAATTTGAGCCTCACACATCCCACAAAACAGATTATGAAGAATCATTCTAAATCCATGCACAAATGAGGCTATAATGGTAGGGCCCAAGTACAACAATAGATGCAAACCTGGGAATTCGTACGTGGCCCAGAAAGCAATGCCCTATCACTCAAGCCCAATCATGCAAACCCTAGCCGCATCAACCATCTTCCAGCCGCCAAAAATATTGCCTTACCGGAAAGTATCACCGGAAATTAAAACCAGTCGGAATCAACAATCCACGACCATCACAAAAGAACACCTATCCTCTTCAACCAGTCGACACCCTCTATCTTCCTTAAACCACCGAAAACCACCTATTGATTAAGTGTTTGAGCTATGAAGAGTCAAGAAAGATCAAGAATGAAGATGAAGCTAATGGATTGATGAATACAACTAGTGTTGTATTGAATCCAAACAGTAAGATATAGCAATGAATAACCTTGGAAATCAGATCTAAGCACAATATGAATGTAAACAACACTTGATTCCACCAAGAGCCGAAAGCTTAAATAAGTTACAATGCTCGGGGTATTTATACTAGCCTCCTGACTTGCCAGCAAATTTATAAATTTGCTGGAATCTTAACTACACTAAGTCAGGAATACAACTTCTAGATAAATACAAAATAACCCCCTAAACATTCAAAATGCATACAAACTACTATCAAACTAATCCAGCACAAGTACCAATGATCTCATAAGCTCTAACAATATCCCCCTAGATCGTTGCGTGCTTGTCTTCTCATTCTTCCGTGGTAACTGCTGGATCTTCCGTAGTTTGCTTTTCAGGCTCGGTTGGATTTTCTTCAAGAACTACCGTTTCTGGTGGTGTAACAGTCTCCGTTGGTGCTACCGGAGTTTCCTGATTAATGTTAGCTTCACTTGATTGTTTGTCCTCCTTAGCGGCCTCATATGTGGATGAGGCCGGAGGTGTTGATGTTGCTTGAGAGGTGGTGGTGGTTGGATCTGCTGTTGAAGTAGAGCTTCCTCCCACTGTTTTCTCGTGTTTCTTTTTCCTCCGAGCTTCTTTCTTTTTCTGTTCTTTCTCTTTTCGCTTCTCCATTTTGTCTACCATGTCGAGCATATCTCTTTTTAGTCTCCAGGCACACTCCACTGCTCGTTGAAACAGTGCTGCCTCTTCAAGATTGGCATTGCCAGCTCCGACGTTAATGCGACTTGCATTCAGCATGGTGAGATCTGAGAGCCCGAACTTAAACACGTCCATAGGATCCAGAATTCGAATATCAACATTATCGTTTGACCTGATTACTGCTTCACCGGTTTGACTATCATAAAACCATTTCTTGAAATCCTTGAGGGCTACAGGGATTTCTTCTGGAAGCTTGACTCTGGTGACAACTTTAGCAGGGTTGACCACCCACGTCACCTTTCCTTTGCCTGTTACTGGATTGAAGGTGGTTTTTGACACTCGGTGTCTTGGGCACTGTGGGGCATGATTCGGGAAATCTCTGTCACATTCTTTCGCAATTAGTCGTTCAAAATCCCTTCCGATGCCTCTGTCACCATGGTTTAGCAGATTCAGACGCCCAAGCTCTCTCAGATCCCACCTTGGGAGAGTGAAGAGATCAAATCCTGTTTCAAAATACTGTATCACTCCACCACGTCTCTTCACTACGAACATGCCTCTGAGATTGTCATACATCCAACTGATGATTTTCTCAGTTTCCTCAGATTTTACAACTCTTATCACTTGATGAAGATCAGGAAGCTTTTCTCGTTCCTTTCTAAACCATTCGGGGTGCTCTGGAGTAAATGTTTTGCCGTCTTCTTGCTCATACAGGACTTCATCCTCGAGCCCCCATTCAATAAAGGTCGGTGGCATGACTTCTCGATCCACCTCCTCTTCTTCGCTTTCATTTCCCTCCAATGCTTTATCAACAGATTCTAATCTCCTTTTCTTTACTTCAGCTTCCTTTTCTTTGCGAGCTGTTTCTTCCTGAATGAAAGCATCAAAGTCGAAGATTTCATCGAATGTAAACATCGGCTCGATTTTCGTCTTTTCACATATCCCGCGCATCATCCTGTAGAGTTTCTCCAAGCCAGCTTGCTGAAACCTGACAAACTTGGCTTGCTTGGCCATGTATGCCGTCATTTCCTTGTTCTTCTTTCTCTGATCTTTGAGTTTTTCTCTCAGGATGTTCGTATCATTAACTTGATTCTTTAATACACAAATTTCTTTCGCCACAGAAGGCCCGGTGTCCTTGATCAATCGATCATACAAGTCTTGAAAGGGACGGAGCCTTTGTGGAACAACTGGAGGCTTTGAAATTCTTGTTGGTTTGACTGGGGATACCTTTGATGTGCCTTGACCTGCTTGTGCCTCGTATGGATCAACAAGAATTTGGTCAACGAAATCATTGAGAGTTTGAGTTTCTTCAGGAACTACTTCGGGCATCTCAGATGAAGATATTTCTTTACGCTTCAGACTCTTTTCTCTTTTCTCTTTCTCCTGCATTGCATGAATGGCTTTCAGATCTTGAATGTGTTGACGATCCTCTTCAGTATCTGCTGCACTGATTGCTGAGCTCATGAGACGTTCAGATCCTCCCGCTGTCTTTTTCTTCTTTGGGGGTTCTTCTTCAGCAGGGTGTTTGTCTTTTCTTTTTCCTTTGCTTCTTTCTTCTTTGGCAACTGCTCCGGCCTGAGCCTGTGCAGCTTTCTGTTGTTTAGCTTTGACACCCTCTTTGTATTTCTGATATGCTGCTTTGACGATTGGTAGTCTTTCAGCTCTATACATCCAATCGTGCAGCAAAACCCATTCGTTGGTTTTTATTTCTGTGTACTGTCTGCTTGTGGGCACGTGAAACTTGTAGGTATTTCCGTCATTTGGGAGATCTTTGTGTTGATCATTAATGAGCATTTGAATAAATCTCGGGTACATCGCCCAAGTTGCTCCATTTGCATTCTCTCGCATATAATTGAATATGAGGCCGGAGAGATTGAATTTCTGATTGATACACAAGCTTAGCATGGCTGCAGACCATTCTAGATTCAGCCCGTCAAATCCGCCTTTTCGATGAGCTAGGCTCATCGAGATCACGTGAACAATAAACCTCCAATCGCGGGTGTCACACCCCGATTTCCATGTGTCACCGGTGGGCCCGGTGGGGGAGTATCGTGACGTGGTTGGCAATGTAATAGTCAAACAACACAATATAATAATGCACAGCGGAAGCAAATTTAAAATAAGATACAACCGAATTTATTTATTGTAATCAAAGTCACAATATCCGGTGTTTATCCACAGTAGGATCGAAACAAAATAACATTTATAGTTCAACAGACTTCTGGCATCCTAAGCTTGCGAGACTTTTTATTGATGCTTAAGAGACAATCCAGCCAATTTCGCTTAGTACCTGCATTCAGTCTTTTTGGGAAAATACGTCAGTTTACACTGGTAAATACAATCAACCGACTCATTTTGGAAAATGATTAAAAATTGGTTTGGATGCACAAGGCATAAACATTTATTTAACTTGGGAGAATTATTTAACATTATAATCTTGTGAACGAATTACATGTTACTTATGCGTTCAGTAGCCCGGATCTTGTCCGGGTTAAAGATCAATAGACACACCACTTTAAGTGAGTTATACACGGGAGTACGCCTACACCCCGTGCTCAGGTCGTGGCCATCTCGTAAGATGATGCCAAGGATATCCGGGACATGGTCATTAACCCCCCAAAGGCTGTAAAGTAAACAAGACTGTTTAAACGAGCCGATCAAATTATTCAACTACCCACTAAGCGTGGAGATTCGATGCTCGATCAAGCGGTACGCTATGTACCGTAACCCAAGCCCGTATAGGGAAAATAAGTTGAGAGTATTTACCTGATGCAAGTATTAATCACAATAAGCAAAATGCACGTAGCTTTTACTGGTTCTCCTAATCTGGAACGAAGGTTTAATATAACCTATTAGAATACTAACGGGTCTTTAATTAAGCTTAAGCTTAGACCGGTCAGTTTTAACGATACGGTTCGTACGCACGATTAAGCGAAGACCGGATAGAATATGATTTAGACCCGACAAGTTTGGTGACTTGTTTAATATGGGTTTACTATTCACATTCTGGATTTTGAGGTAAAAATGATATCGTTTGACCCGTTTCGGCTAGTTTATGCAAACTAGTTACATAAACCGAACCGAACACGTATAATGCATAACGGGTAACCGAAAGGGTCGCGAACAGGTTTCCTAAGTTAATACGCTTTAATTATGTTGTGATATCATTATGATATCTTCCATAATGCCCATAACGAGTTTAATCCCTAAATATGCCCCGTAGGGGTATTTCGGTCATTTTAAGGGTTATAAAAGAGATTTATAATACTTCTGAGATACGGGTCTGATTTAATCAGCAAAATTATTAATTTTAACAGACCACAACAGTTGGTGAAGAGTCTCATTTCCCAAAATGGCTTTAAACCCAAATTATGCGTTTAATACGCGTATGAAGCCGTTTTAAGCGACGTACGGTTTAAAATACCATTCTGAGTTTTCTGATCAGCATAACAGGCTCAAAACACTCTATTTATTATTTTAAATCAGTGGCAATTGGATTGGTATCAAACGGACTCGTAAAACTCGTTTTATGGCCTAAAAGGTCATATTCGGTATTAACCGAATTAATGCGATAAGCCTAGCTTAAGATCAGTTTAAAAATAATTAAAAATCTTCAAAAATCCCAAAATATTATTTAACATCAGTGGGTAAAAGTTTTGGTACGGAAAATCGGGTTTAGATAGGCTATGCGCTAATCGCGCCGTTTAATTAATAAAAAGCTTATTATTTACGCTAATGCGCGTATCTCTTAATCTAGACTTCCGATTGACGTGAAAATTTACGTACATGTTTAATGATCAGTAACTAAGATTATTGTACTTCCACATTTTCAAAATTCTCGTTGTATGGTCATAAGGGCATTATGGTCCAATTTAAGCGATTAACGGGAACGTGTGCATGCATCGGATAATCAACGAAACAAGTACAGAGACTTATCCTATCATGCAACCCTACCCTAATGAAGCACTAAGGCATCTTCGAATCAACTAAAACGGGTCAGAACCGAAGTCAAAGCAAAAGTCAAGGTTTTGCGCCTTTCGGTTCCGAACCGGGTTTAAACAGAAATTTGTCGAGTCGGGCAAGCGTAGACAAGTTTTTATACTTATTACCATGTTATATTAAGGTTAAAACAGGTTACACACCTCTCGGATCATTAATCGTGCATTAAATCGTATTTTGTAATTCTGTTGACTTTTTCGGTCAACGTTTGACCCGACAAACGACCTAGTTAGGTCTGGAATTGGTACTTGCCCTTATAAGGGTTTAATACCCATATAATTACCTATCTAACGGTACGTTTAATTTGACATACGACTGAGCTATCGACACTTAATCACGAAGTCAACCGTTAAGCACGATATATTGACTTTTAAGCTATTTATACAGCTAGAATTAATTTAGAAGGGTTAGGCAACTTACTAGATGATTAATGGTTGATTAGGAAGGCCCTTGATCTGCTTGTAAGCTCCTCCAATGCTCAGATTGCTTGTAAATGGTGTGAGGAAAGGTTGTGACTTGAAGGTCCTTTATATAGTGGACTAAGACACCATAGATGATTGACAAACAAGTCTAGGACTCACCACAACATTCCCACAGGTGTCCTACAAGTTTAGGGGTTGTTTTAGGGGTCAAGGGATGAGGAAACTTGGTTAAAGGTCGAGCATACAGGCTATGGCAGGCAAAAGATCAAAGAAAATCAGTTTCTGTCCAGACATGGCAGTGGTGTAGCGCTACTGCATGAGTAGTTAGTGCTCGCGCTACGCGAGCCCCTAGGGTCATCCAACAAAACTTTTATTTAATTGCAGTTTTGGTCCCTGGCCCTTCTAAAGGTCGTTTTCATGTCTTGTTTTGCACATTGAGCCCTTGAAATTAACATGTAAGGGCTTTAAGACATTTTCCCACTTTGTTAAGTCCCCGGTTAACTTTTATTGTTACCCGAAAAGGCCTAATTTTCAATGTTGACACTTTAACCCCTCGCACACGAATCAGATCACAACTTTCTCATACGTTACCGAAACTTTACGAAATTTAAACCGTGTATTCTAGTGAGCATAATTAACCGTTACAAGGCTTCGGGTTTGTCAAAAGGTCACTCAGAGGTATAATTTAAACATGTTGACACATTTAGCCCCTGTAATTTGAACTCTCTCACTTTTAGCTTCGTATGATCCATGATTTATTCGTTTGGAGGTATGAGCATCGTGTAGGGTTAATGTACATTATGTTTATTCACAGTTGACACTTAGAATACTTATATTCACATACTTTGCATGTTTGTCAACTTTAGTCCTTCTATAATATTTCTTCCACACGTTTAAACATTTGACACGTGTGCACACATTATAGGACGTGAATTTCCGAGGTGTTACATCCTCACCCCCTTAAAATAAATCTCGACCCGAGATTTACTGGAATAAATAAGGGTACTTTTCTTTCATCGTGGATTCGACTTCCCACGTATACTCGGGACCTCTACGGGCATCCCATTTGACCTTTACAATAGGTACATGCTTCCTACGAAGCTTCTTAACCTGTCGATCTTCAATCGACAATGGTTTTTCCACAAATTTCAGGCTCTCATCTATACGCACATCTGTATGTGGCATTACCAGTGATTCATCAGCGATGCATTTCTTCAAATTGCAGATGTGGAACACATTGTGAATTCCACTGAGCTCTTCTGGTAAGTTCAGCTTGTAGGCAACTGACCCGACACGTTCGACAACCTCGAAAGGTCCTATGTATCTCGGGCTTAGCTTGCCTTTCTTACCAAACCGCATCACCCCCTTCCAGAGTGACACTTTAAGTAGGACTTTGTCACCTACTTCGAAGTGAAAATCCTTACGCCTTGGATCAGCGTAACTCTTCTGCCTATCTCGGGCAGCTTTGAGACGGTCACGAATCTGGACAATCTTATCCGTTGTTTCGAACACTATCTCTGGTCCTGTTAACTGGACATCCCCTACTTCCGCCCAACAGACGGGCGATCTACACTTCCTACCATATAATGCCTCGAAGGGCGCAGCCTTAATACTGGTATGGTAGCTATTGTTGTAGGAGAATTCGATTAGTGGGAGGTTCTTATCCCAACTATCACCCAAATCGATCGCACACGCCCGCAACATGTCTTCCAACGTTTGAATAGTACGTTCACTCTGACCGTCAGTCTGAGGATGATAAGCCGTACTAAAATTTAGACGTGTGCCCAAAGATTGTTGGAAACTCTTCCAAAAATGTGACGTGTATCTAGTATCTCTATCAGAGATAATAGACACAGGTATGCCATGCAAGGCTACAATCTTATCAACGTATAGCTGGGCTAACATATCTGAGCTATAAGTCTCTTTGATGGGTAAGAAATGTGCTGACTTAGTCAGTCGATCAACTATAACCCATATTGTATCATTTCCTTTCCTCGTCTTGGGTAACTTGGTAATAAAATCCATAGTTACACATTCCCACTTCCACTCGGGAAGTTCAGGCTGTTGTAGCAAGCCTGACGGCTTTTGATGCTCAGCTTTGACTTGTGCACAAGTCAAGCATTTGGCTACATGGGCGGCTACCGACTTTTTCAAGCCTATCCACCAATAATTTGCCTTCAGATCTTGGTACATCTTATCAGCTCCAGGGTGAATGGAATATTTGGAGCTATGGGCTTCCTGGAGGATAACATCTCGTAGTCCTCCATGAACTGGAACCCATATTCGTCCGTTTAATCTTAAAATTCCGTCTCTGCTAAGAGTCAACTGCTCCTCAGTTACTCCTAACTTTTCATTCGGGTAATTGGCTTCCAACACAGCTTCCTTCTGTGCAGCTAACAACCTTTCCATTATGTTGTTCCTCACTTCTATGCTTTTGGCATTGATTCGGATGGGTTTCACCCTTTCCTTACGACTCAAGGCATCGGCGACTACATTCGCCTTGCCGGGATGGTATCTGATTTCACAATCATAATCATTCAAGGTCTCCATCCAACGGCGTTGCCTCATGTTTAATTCCTTCTGGTTAAACAAATGCTGGAAGCTCTTGTGATCAGAATAGATCACAAACTTGATTCCATAAAGATAGTGCCTCCACAATTTCAGCGCGAACACGACGGCACCCAATTCCAAATCATGGGTGGTGTAGTTCTTTTCATGCACCTTTAATTGTCGTGACGCATAGGCAATAACCTTGCCTTTCTGCATAAGCACACACCCCATACCGGTGTGTGAAGCATTGCAGTAAACTACGAATTCTTCAGTGCCTTCAGGTAAAGTCAGTACAGGAGCGTTGCTCAACTTCTGCTTGAGAATATCGAATGCTTCTTGCTGCTTAGGGCCCCAAACGAACTTAATCTTCTTCTTAGTTAGAGAAGTTAGGGGTGCAGCAATCCTTGAAAAATTTTCGATGAAACGCCTGTAATATCCTGCCAATCCCAGGAAGCTACGTATCTCCGTAGGCGTCTTTGGCTCTTGCCAATTCATAACAGCTTCTACTTTAGCGGGATCCACTTGGATACCACTCTTACTGACCACATGTCCAAGAAATTGGACTTCTCGTAGCCAAAATTCACACTTAGAGAATTTGGCATAGAGCTTCTCCTGACGTAGAAGTTTGAGAATACAACGAAGGTGTTTCTCATGGTCAGCTTGGTTCTTAGAATAAATAAGAATGTCGTCGATGAAAACGATGACAAATTTATCCAAGTATGGCTTGCAGACGCGATTCATGAGATCCATGAACGCGGCTGGTGCATTAGTGAGCCCAAAAGGCATCACTAGGAACTCGTAGTGTCCGTAACGAGTCCTAAATGCAGTTTTGTGAACGTCTTCATCTTTGACCTTCAATTGATGGTAGCCTGACCTCAAATCAATTTTTGAGAAGTAACTTGCCCCTTGCAGCTGATCGAACAAATCGTCGATTCTGGGCAGAGGATACCTATTCTTGATCGTGACTTTATTAAGCTCGCGATAGTCAATGCACAGACGCATCGACCCATCCTTCTTCTTGACAAACAAAATTGGCGCTCCCCAAGGAGATGAACTAGGTCTAATGAAACCTTTAGCCAGCAATTCATCTAGCTGCGTCCGCAACTCCTTCATTTCTGTAGGTGCCAACCTGTATGGTGCTCTAGCAACTGGTGCCGCTCCGGGGATGATATCGATCCTGAATTCGACTTGTCTATCTGGTGGTAGACCAGGTAGATCTTCAGGAAACACTTCTGGGTATTCAGAAATGACAGGGATGTCTTCTAACTTTGGTTTAGGCTCGTCAATGATCACTTGCGCCATGTAAATGACACACCCCTTCTTCAAACACTTGGAAGCCTTGAGCATAGTCACCTGCTCAGGCAGCCCATACTGGGTATCTCCCCGAATGGTAAGGGGCTCTCCAGACGGAGTCTTTATTACCACTTGCTTCTGGTTGCAGACAATTTGGGCCTGGTTATGAGATAACCAGTCCATACCCAGAACTATGTCAAAACCAGCCAATTTAAACGGAAGTAGAGACAGAGGAAAAGAATGGTTCTTAATGGATATAACACATCCATCTAACATAGTTGAGACGGGTTCTATGGTTCCATCTGCTAACTCTACCTCATAATTTACTTTTAAGGCTTTGACAGGTAATTTCAGCAATTCACAAAATTTATGATCTACGAAAGACTTATCTGCTCCTGAATCAAAAAGTACTCTTGCAAAGATATCATTTACAAGGAATGTACCTATTATGACATTATCGTCTTGCACAGCCTCTTTCGCGTCCATTTTGAAGACTCTAGCATTAGTCTTCTTAACCTCCTCAGGCTTCTTGTTGTACTTTGGGCAGTTGGTCTTGATGTGCCCCTTTTCATTGCAACGGTAGCACGTTGCGTCTTTTATCTTTTTGCAATCCAGGGTTTTGTGATCCGTGGACTTGCAAATTCCACAAGCAAAGGGTTTTGACTGAGTCTGAGAGTTTGACTCCAGTCTGCACTTTCCATAGTTCTGCTTCTTGCAAATTTTACACTTGGGCTTTTCACCAGAATTATGCCCATCCTTCCTCGACTCCGACCCTTTCTTGTTGTCACCGCTCCCACGGTGCTTCTTGTTCGACTTCCGCGAACCATCGTCTTCACGCTTCCTTTTCTCGGCCTCCTTATTCCTCAGCGATCTCTGCCTGACCGCATCCAGAGTGAGGGATAAGGAAATGTCAGCTACAGACCTGAAGGTAGCTGGCCGAGAAGCTTTTACGCTTGCCTTGATTTCCGGGGCTAAACCTCCGATAAAGCGAGCGATTCTTTTTGGTTCCGGGGTTACCAGGTAAGGAGCCAACCGGGACAGCGTATTGAAGCTTGTCAGGTAAGCTTGACAGTCTAGGTTCGTCATCACCAACGATAGAAAGTCAGATTCTATCTTCTCCACCTCATGTTGAGGGCAGTAGTTATCCTTGATTAGGGCGACAAATTGATCCCACGACATATTATACAATGGGATTTTTCCGGTGGCCTCAATCAGAGATCTCCACCATGCTAACGCTTCACCCTTGAAGGATTGTGACACAAACTTAACTACATCCCTTTCAGCGCACCCGCTGATATCTACCACCGTGTCCATCTCGTCCAGCCAAGTCATACAGTCGACGGCCCCCTTTTCCCCAGTAAAATCCCTGGGCTTGCAAGACACGAAGTACTTATAGGTGCAACCCTTGTTACGGGGTTCTTGATGCAGTACTAATTGTTGAGATGGGTCACTTTGATGGTTGGTGGACTGACGGTCATCACCATCTTTCTTGGGTCCATTCTTTTTGGGAGGAGGCTTGCTATGAGCCTCAGAATGTGTCTTGGGCTTTGAATGTGGTGCAGAGTGGGTCCTACTTCGAGTACCACTGTATTCCTCATATTGCCTTTCCAAAGCCTGTGTAACAGCGCCGTCTATGATCGCTTTTAATTCAGCACCCGTTAACGTAATCTGGCCGTTCCCATTTTGCTCCACTGGATGGCTATTTATTTCATTTGAGTCAGCCATTTGGATTGAGCTGTTGCAGAAAACAAGGACAATGTTTTATTTGGGAGTTTTTAAGGAATTACCCCTTAGGGTAACTCGTTAACCATGGTAATCAGAGACCATATTTGGTTAACTTATTAATCGTATTAATTTAGGATTTCAATTAAAATTTATCCTAATTGTAAACAATAACAATATATATTAGCACATAAGGCTTAGTCACATGGACAATTTGAATTTTGAGCTATGATTTCAGAGAATCAAGACTTTTAAGGTTTGAACCAAGTTCTTTACCCTCATCAGACAGGGAGTCATAGCTACCTCTGCCTTATGGCTCATATGGAAGTGAGCTGGGCTCGTAGGCATCATATTACCACGTATGGTGAATTATGACCATCTTAATTGATGCTCTCAACCCATGATTCAGAGATCATATAATTGGGTTTGGAATCTTCTAAAGAATCCTTATATATATAAGAATGACATATGATTTTAACGAATCACTTCTGCCAGGAGTGTTAACATGTTTTAAGATGTTAACAGGGATTTGAATCTTTTAAACGGGTCATACCATCTTGGCCCGGTCTTTCAATTGACTCGAGGGCTAGGTTTCACACTTAAGATTCTTAATTAATATTTAAATAGGCAGATTATTTTCAAAAGGAATGAATATAAATTAATTATGCACATAAGGCAAACATGAAAATTTTTTTTTATAACACAAACGTTCCATTAATTATACATAGGTTACACGCTGCCCTAAACGGGTCTTTTCAAACAACATTTACCCACGCAGGGGTTTAAACAAATACTTGCCCACGCAGGGGCTCAATAACACACATACCCACGCAGGGGTTTAATAGCAACACATGCCCACGCAGGGGCCTAATAACATAATAGTCCACGCAGGGACTTACACAATAAAATACCCTCGCAGGGGTTGACAGAAAGATAGACCCACGCAGGGGTCAAATTAAACATACATACCTACATACATACCCACGCAGGGGTTTATACAATAAGATATGCCCACGCAGGGGCTTATACAATAAGATATGCCCACGCAGGGGCTTAACAACAGTTGGAAGGAGTCAGCGGTCCTTCTTGCTCTTCCCTTTGATCAAGCTTGTCAGTCCCTGGAAGAACGTTTCTCGCTCCCTTCGCTCCCTGTGAAATTCTCGCTCTACATAGTCCAATCTTTGCAGAATTTCTTCATGCTCTGGTGGGGAGAACCTTGGTGGTTGCGATTGTGCCCGAACAATAGGTCTGGGAGGTATCGGGTACCCACGAGTTGGGTATCCTACTCCCCATGGATCTCCATAGGGTCCTTGAGTGTTATAGTTAGCCGTTACCATGTACGGGTCTGCTTCGGCATAGTTGTAGTTGTTGTGCACTGGCGGTTCGAACGGGTTATACGCCATGGAACTCGTGTATGCCGGAATTGGGTTATCAAAACCCATAGGCGGGGGTTGCGGTGCAACTGGTTGCGAAGGCCCACCCATTTGTGGATCTTCTTGATGTGGCGGGTAGTGGCTGGCACTTGATTGGCGTGGAGAACTAAAATGAAAGTCTCCTGTTCGCACAGACATGCGCGCTCCGGTTCTCCTACGCCTTGGTGGTTGCGGGGGTGCCGGTTGAACTGGTGGCGGAGGAGGTGGTGGCGTGACTGCCACGAACCTTGGATCCTTAGGGGAATCTTGTTGCTGCTGTTGCTGCTGCTGAGGCGGCGAATGGCGAGGAGGCGTATAGTACCATTCGTGCCTGGTAAACATGGCTTGAAAGCTATCAGGACCAACATAGGGCGATCCGTGAAAGGAAGATCCGTCAGAGATCTCTATCGGGTGGTTTGGTGTGCCACTGGCAGGCTCGACAGGGTCCGTATCCTCGTCCATGTCGTCCGCATGATCTCCAGAGAAATGATCTTCTGGACTTAATGGGTTAAAATTTCCTGGTTCTTGTAGGAAGTTTGCCGGGTTAAACCGGCCCCTAAAAACTGGTGTAGGGTCACCGAAGGAGTTGTGCGATAAGGATCGCTGTAATGGTATGTATGAAGGTTGAGGGTTGCTGGCCTCGTAATCCGATCGTGGCCCATAAGGGTTAGGAGGTGTTGAACTGTGTGAGACCGACCGTCGAGCTGGCTCAAAGAGGTTCCTCCGGTTCTGCTGGGGATCGTCACTCTCCGTGGTGGATGGAGCTCTCGCATTCGAGGGTCCAGCTTCATTATTATTGGGGGCGGTGATTGGCCCCTTGCCCCTTCCTCTTCTCCTGAAGAATCTTGGCGGCATTTTGGTAATTCCTGTCAATATGGCATGAGATAACCAAACAAAATATATGCAAAAATAAAGGTCAAATTAATAGCAGAATTTGTCCTAGGTTTTAAGTCTAGACTCGAAGTTTAGAATTGTGCAATTGTGTAGCTGAGATTAAACACAAAAGGCTAGTGTTTAATTCACTCAGTGTTGGCTCTGATACCAACCTGTCACACCCCGATTTCCATGTGTCACCGGTGGGCCCGGTGGGGGAGTATCGTGACGTGGTTGGCAACGTAATAGTCAAACAACACAATATAATAATGCACAGCGGAAGCAAATTTAAAATAAGATACAACCGAATTTATTTATTGTAATCAAAGTCACAATATCCGGTGTTTATCCACAGTAGGATCGAAACAAAATAACATTTATAGTTCAACAGACTTCTGGCATCCTAAGCTTGCGAGACTTTTTATTGATGCTTAAGAGACAATCCAGCCAATTTCGCTTAGTACCTGCATTCAGTCTTTTTGGGAAAATACGTCAGTTTACACTGGTAAATACAATCAACCGACTCATTTTGGAAAATGATTAAAAATTGGTTTGGATGCACAAGGCATAAACATTTATTTAACTTGGGAGAATTATTTAACATTATAATCTTGTGAACGAATTACATGTTACTTATGCGTTCAGTAGCCCGGATCTTGTCCGGGTTAAAGATCAATAGACACACCACTTTAAGTGAGTTATACATGGGAGTACGCCTACACCCCGTGCTCAGGTCGTGGCCATCTCGTAAGATGATGCCAAGGATATCCGGGACATGGTCATTAACCCCCCAAAGGCTGTAAAGTAAACAAGACTGTTTAAACGAGCCGATCAAATTATTCAACTACCCACTAAGCGTGGAGATTCGATGCTCGATCAAGCGGTACGCTATGTACCGTAACCCAAGCCCGTATAGGGAAAATAAGTTGAGAGTATTTACCTGATGCAAGTATTAATCACAATAAGCAAAATGCACGTAGCTTTTACTGGTTCTCCTAATCTGGAACGAAGGTTTAATATAACCTATTAGAATACTAACGGGTCTTTAATTAAGCTTAAGCTTAGACCGGTCAGTTTTAACGATACGGTTCGTACGCACGATTAAGCGAAGACCGGATAGAATATGATTTAGACCCGACAAGTTTGATGACTTGTTTAATATGGGTTTACTATTCACATTCTGGATTTTGAGGTAAAAATGATATCGTTTGACCCGTTTCGGCTAGTTTATGCAAACTAGTTACATAAACCGAACCGAACACGTATAATGCATAACGGGTAACCGAAAGGGTCGCGAACAGGTTTCCTAAGTTAATACGCTTTAATTATGTTGTGATATCATTATGATATCTTCCATAATGCCCATAACGAGTTTAATCCCTAAATATGCCCCGTAGGGGTATTTCGGTCATTTTAAGGGTTATAAAAGAGATTTATAATACTTCTGAGATACGGGTCTGATTTAATCAGCAAAATTATTAATTTTAACAGACCACAACAGTTGGTGAAGAGTCTCATTTCCCAAAATGGCTTTAAACCCAAATTATGCGTTTAATACGCGTATGAAGCCGTTTTAAGCGACGTACGGTTTAAAATACCATTCTGAGTTTTCTGATCAGCATAACAGGCTCAAAACACTCTAGTTATTATTTTAAATCAGTGGCAATTGGATTGGTATCAAACGGACTCGTAAAACTCGTTTTATGGCCTAAAAGGTCATATTCGGTACTAACCGAATTAATGCGATAAGCCTAGCTTAAGATCAGTTTAAAAATAATTAAAAATCTTCAAAAATCCCAAAATATTATTTAACATCAGTGGGTAAAAGTTTTGGTACCGAAAATCGGGTTTAGATAGGCTATGCGCTAATCGCGCCGTTTAATTAATAAAAAGCTTATTATTTACGCTAATGCGCGTATCTCTTAATCTAGACTTCCGATTGACGTGAAAATTTACGTACATGTTTAATGATCAGTAACTAAGATTATTGTACTTCCACCTTTTCAAAATTCTCGTTGTATGGTCATAAGGGCATTATGGTCCAATTTAAGCGATTAACGGGAACGTGTGCATGCATCGGATAATCAACGAAACAAGTACAGAGACTTATCCTATCATGCAACCCTACCCTAATGAAGCACTAAGGCATCTTCGAATCAACTAAAACGGGTCAGAACCGAAGTCAAAGCAAAAGTCAAGGTTTTGCGCCTTTCGGTTCCGAACCGGGTTTAAACAGAAATTTGTCGAGTCGGGCAAGCGTAGACAAGTTTTTATACTTATTACCATGTTATATTAAGGTTAAAACAGGTTACACACCTCTCGGATCATTAATCGTGCATTAAATCGTATTTTGTAATTCTGTTGACTTTTTCGGTCAACGTTTGACCCGACAAACGACCTAGTTAGGTCTGGAATTGGTACTTGCCCTTATAAGGGTTTAATACCCATATAATTACCTATCTAACGGTACGTTTAATTTGACATACGACTGAGCTATCGACACTTAATCACGAAGTCAACCGTTAAGCACGATATATTGACTTTTAAGCTATTTATACAGCTAGAATTAATTTAGAAGGGTTAGGCAACTTACTAGATGATTAATGGTTGATTAGGAAGGCCCTTGATCTGCTTGTAAGCTCCTCCAATGCTCAGATTGCTTGTAAATGGTGTGAGGAAAGGTTGTGACTTGAAGGTCCTTTATATAGTGGACTAAGACACCATAGATGATTGACAAACAAGTCTAGGACTCACCACAACATTCCCACAGGTGTCCTACAAGTTTAGGGGTTGTTTTAGGGGTCAAAGGATGAGGAAACTTGGTTAAAGGTCGAGCATACAGGCTATGGCAGGCAAAAGATCAAAGAAAATCAGTTTCTGTCCAGACATGGCAGTGGTGTAGCGCTACTGCATGAGTAGTTAGTGCTCGCGCTACGCGAGCCCCTAGGGTCATCCATCAAAACTTTTATTTAATTGCAGTTTTGGTCCCTGGCCCTTCTAAAGGTCGTTTTCATGTCTTGTTTTGCACATTGAGCCCTTGAAATTAACATGTAAGGGCTTTAAGACATTTTCCCACTTTGTTAAGTCCCCGGTTAACTTTTATTGTTACCCGAAAAGGCCTAATTTTCAATGTTGACACTTTAACCCCTCGCACACGAATCAGATCACAACTTTCTCATACGTTACCGAAACTTTACGAAATTTAAACCGTGTATTCTAGTGAGCATAATTAACCGTTACAAGGCTTCGGGTTTGTCAAAAGGTCACTCAGAGGTATAATTTAAACATGTTGACACATTTAGCCCCTGTAATTTGAACTCTCTCACTTTTAGCTTCGTATGATCCATGATTTATTCGTTTGGAGGTATGAGCATCGTGTAGGGTTAATGTACATTATGTTTATTCACAGTTGACACTTAGAATACGTATATTCACATACTTTGCATGTTTGTCAACTTTAGTCCTTCTATAATATTTCTTCCACATGTTTAAACATTTGACACGTGTGCACACATTATAGGACGTGAATTTCCGAGGTGTTACACCGGGTGAGACCTCCCCTCTTGATTTCTTTCTTGTTTCTGAAATCCCCGGCGTATCCCATTCCTCTGAAACCGTCAAGAATATCATCTTGACTAAGACTTTGCGGTTCATCACTGTTGTCTTTAAGCTTCAGAACTTGACGTATCCTTTCCTCTGTCACTTCCACTCTTTTGTTGCGCACGGTTGAAGAGATTCCCGGTTTGTTGTTTATAGACTCCAGCTTCACGTTCTCCCAGAATTCTTGAATGTGAAGGGGATAGACAGGAACGGATGTCTCCACCGCGTAACCGATTCTGCTATCACGTACCCATCTGGATACATCTTCGAAGTCAGTCGGCACTAGATCAAGATTTATGCTCTGATTATGCTTGAGGGTTTTATCCCATTCCAGTACTTTCACCATGCTGCACAGAAAACGAGGCAAGTTAGGATGCGTAATTTCCAGATAAACGATGCACAGAATGGAATTTACAAAAGATATATACAATTACAATAATTTACAAATAAAAAAAAACATCAACATTTTAATAATTTCGCTGCCTGGTCAGAGTGATTCGTCGCTGCCGGATCAAGGTGCTTCATCGCTGCCGAGACAAGAATTATCATGGCCGCCACGAGTTGCCGAGGTCAGGTATTGGATCAGTCAGCGATGAATGAGCATCGCTGACTTCGCCAACACAACTGTCCTCGATAACTTTCGATAACTTCGCTATGTTCGCTGGAAGGCAGACAAGATTTCAAGGCTATCGTCGCTGGCGAACATGGCGAAGACAGCGTTTCCTTTCCGGTGATGGTCTACCAGCGAAGGTGTCAATCTAAGTCGCTAACCGAGCGAATTAGATCGTTCGCTTGGTCGCTCGAACTCGCGTTCGAGACTTTTGGTTATCCCTAACTTAATTTCGCTATCATCGCTGTATTCATGATAAATTCGCCATGTTCAAATTTTTCTTGATAAACCCTTTTTCAAAACCCTTACCTGTTCATATTCAACCAATCCCCCTTTTTACCGATTTGCCTAATCTAAACATTTAGAACTTGAAAGATATCGGAGTATATATTGATGAGAATCTGAACATGATCATCATATATATATCTAACCAAACAATCATTCCAAACAAGCAATTTTGAATGAACAACCCAAACCTCAATCAAAAACCCTTAAATACTACAACTGTGATGAACAATTTAAACACGAGAACTGAGATCATTGAACGATACACAATACATGAGAACTTACCTTTAGATCTTGATTAAAAATGAACCTTGTGTTGATGATTTTGATGACCAAATGCAAATCGGAAATAAGGAGGGTAACAGGACCGGCGATGAAATGAAGTAAAAGTGAGATTTGAAAATTTTGACAGTTGTAAAAACGGTATATATGTGTACGGTTAAAAGTAACCAGCGAACTTGTAAGTTCGCTGGTATCTTAAATTCGCCGCCCTTATTATGTTTTTCAAATCAATTCCGATTTTGCGTGTTGATTTCAAACTTTCTCGAAAAACGTGCCCGACTTTGTTGAAAACCTTGTTTATTTTGGAATATTCACAGTAATGCTAAAATTTGGGCCATTTTGACTTCGAACTTCAAATTTCTTGCTTTGCGAGGATTCATTTAACTCAGAATTTCCTGAAATGTCTGACACTTACCGAACTTACCTGCAGAGGATCATACTGCCAACACTCGCCACATTCTTTATATATTATTATTATTATATTACTAACCAGGGCACAAGAAAAACTGTCAGTATGTTTGTCCGCTTAAATCCATGCATCCTTCTTTCAACATACCTTCGGAGAGCGTGTTTTATCATGTTTTCGGTAATATTGACAAGTCTTCGATGGCCCCCACACAAGCTATTGAAAATAGAATCATTACGCCCTCGTGAGTCCCACATCATGACATACCCCCGCGATCAAGGTATGCACAAAGATTCCTCATAACGGGTGAGTATATTGGATTCATTCTCTTCAACGATAGAACGGAGATCAGGTCTGTACTTTCGTACAACAGAGATTCCAGGAACTATCGAGGGTTAAGATAGATAGTTCGGCCAACAGGTCAGTACTACCGTACAGCAGAGTTGCCTACTGATCTATCAGAGAATTTGGCCAAAGATGGCACTTATTATGGATTTTGGCCAATAATGGCGCTTATTATACAGGGTTTGGCCTTTTTTTTTTAGGCACTTATTAATAAGAGAATATCATAGCGTCTAGGTCAGTACCACCGTACAGCAGAAGAGCAGCTATGATATCCTCCGAACGAAATACCAATATAAAGACCCGAAATCTCAGACTTTGGCAATCCGTCAACGCAAGATTCAAGACCATTAAGCCATATGCCGCAACGTGTTACCCACTGAAGTACGTAATGCCTGAGAAAAGCCAGAATTCTTGTGTAGACATTATGTTTGGCTCCCTAACAGCAGTTTACTCGTCGGTGTTGCTGAATCTACCGACACGTCGTTACTTGGTACCCTGATTTTATATTGTATTCTGTTCAAAGAAATGACAAAGTGTTAGCAATTTTCTATCACTTCCTCTACCGGGAGTCTGACATAAGCATTTGTTTAGGAATTTTCTGAATATCCCCCCTAAAATTTTTATTTTCGTGAGTCCATTTGCTCGAAAATAAAATTTTAACCAGAAAATCTTTTTGGTGGGCGACGTCTTTCAATACTAGTTTTATTTTCAACAAGCAAAAACTTTATTATATTAATTTTAATTAAAAGTAGTTGTTTTTTTTTTTTTTTTAATCAACACAAGATTCATTTCCAGTCAAGGAAATTAACCATTTCTAACCAGGTTACCAACTGGTTAAAACGAGTTTTGTCAAACGCTTTCGTAAAGATGTCGGCCCGTTGCTGTGTTGTATCCACTGGCACCACTTGAATGTATCCCTTTTCATAAGCATCTCGAATTGCGTGAATGCGAATTTCGATGTGCTTGGTTCTTGAGTGATGCACGGGATTCTTCACAATTCCCATACACGCTTCATTGTCGATGAATATCGGAGTCTTCATGATGTTGATTCCGTAATCCAGCAACTGATTTTGTATCCAGAGAACTTGTGAACAGCAACTGTATGCCGCAGTGTATTCCGCTTGAGCTGTTGACGTGGATACTGTTGTTTGCTTCTTGCTTTGCCATGAAATCAACCGGTTTCCCAGAAATTGACATCCTCCTGATACCGACCTGCGATCTACTTTGCAACCTGCATGATCACTGTCAGAATATGCAATTAAATCAAAATTACTATCTTTAGGATACCAAAGCCCTAGTTTTGGAGTTCCTTTGAGATAGCGGAAGATGCGCTTTACAGCAATTTCATGGGATTCCTTGGGATTTGTTTGGAAACGAGCGCAAAGACAAACTGCCCACATGATATCAGGTCTGCTGGCTGTCAAGTACATCAAAGATCCGATCATTGAGCGATAGAAGGATTTGTTCACTGACTTTCCCTGAGGATCTAAAGTGAGCTCTGTTTGGGAGGCGAATGGCGTGCTTGCAACTTTGAAGTCATTCATGTTGTACTTCGAGAGAATGTCCCGAATGTATTTAGCCTGATGAATCAGAATTCCATCCTCCCTTTGCTTTACTTCTAAACCCAAGAAGAAATTCAGCTCTCCCATCATGCTCATCTCGAATTTTGCTTTCATGATGGTTTCAAATTCTCTGCACAACGCCTCATTGGTTGACCCGAATATAATATCATCCACGTAGATTTGGACTAGCATAACATCTTCCCCTATCTTCTTGGTGAAGAGTGTCATGTCAATCGTTCCTCTGTTATAACCACATTCCAGCAAGTATGTGGACAGAGTCTCATACCATGCGCGTGGAGCTTGATGAAGGCCATAAAGTGCTTTATCCAATTTGAAATAACGGCCTGGAAAATGAGGATCTTCGAACCCTGGAGGTTGACACACGTAAACTTCCTCCTTGACTTTCCCGTATAGAAACGCACTTTTGACATCCATTTGAAAGACCTTGAAGTTTCTATAAGAGGCATACGCCAGGAATATTCTGATTGCTTCCAATCGTGCGACTGGAGCAAAAACCTCTTCGTAGTCAATCCCCTCTTCTTGTCGAAAACCCTGCACCACCAATCGAGCCTTGTTCTTGATAACCACCCCACGATCATCCATCTTGTTTCGAAAGACCCATTTAGTGCCGATAGGAAACTTTCCTTCAGGTAGATCTACAAGTTCCCACACTTTGAGTTTCCTGAATTGGGATAATTCTTCTTGCATTGCCTGAACCCAGCTGGAGTCTTGAATAGCGTCTTCGATGTCACGTGGAACTGATTGTGATAGAAAAGCTGCGAAGAGACCTTTGTTGATGCTTGCTGACTGCCCTCGAGTGCGTACTCCTTCTTCTACTGCGCCGATGACATTTTCAAGAGGATGATTTTTATTTGTCTTGTAACCTGCATTTGTCAGAGATTCTATTTGCTGCGGAAGGTTGGTGAAATGTTCGTCGACATAAATTATTGGTGGATCATCGTCTTGAGTTGGCTCATTCACATTCGCCTGTGAAGAAGAAGCACCATTGTCTTGGGTGTTCTCAGGCGAAGTGTCACCATTTGATTCATTTACAGCCATAATCGGATCAGCAAATGATGGAGATAATCGGGTGGTGAAAGGAGTCAAACCAATGTCAGACGAGTCAAACAAAGGTTCAACTTGAGCGTCTTCGACTGGCTCAGGGTCAGACGCAGTTTCCGGAATTTCAAAGTTATTGAAGATCACACTCACATCATAGAACCAGTCAGGAGTGCTGCCAGTGTTGGTGTAATTTCCTTCTTGAAAGTCCACGTAGTACGATTCGATCACCATCTTTGTTCGTTTGTTGTAAACACGATAAGCCTTTTGAGTGGATGAATACCCCATAAAGTAGCAGATATCACCCACTGCTTCAAACTTGACGAGATTTTCTTGAGTGTTCAACAGAGTGCACGAACATCCGAATGGCCTGAAGAAATCTATAAGAGGCTTTCTTTTGAAGAGAAGCTCGTATGCTGTCTTTCCATGAGGTTTCACGATGAGCACCCTGTTCAGAACGTAGCATGCTGTATTAACTGCTTCAGCCCAGAAGATAATTGGAAGCTTGGAGTCCACCAGCATGGTTCTTGCAGCTTCAATCAACGTTCTGTTCTTGCGTTCAGCGACTCCATTTTGCTGAGGAGTTCTGGCTGCACTGTATTGAAGATGAATTCCTTTTTCTGCGCAGAATGATATGAAGGTCTGATTTTTGAATTCAGACCCGTTATCGCTTCTTATGGACTTCACTTTCCGCTTGATTACGTTCTCTATCAGGGGAATGAATGCTTTTAACACTTCAGCAGTCTTGCTCTTTGCTTCAAGAAAATATACCCATGAAAACCGAGAGTAATCATCTGTTACAACCAAACAATAAGAGCTTTTAGCAAGACTTTTAACGCTGATAGGACCGAAAAGATCCATGTGCAACAATTGAAGTGGTGCAGAAATCGTGTTCACTGCTTTGGACTTGTGTGGTTTCTTATGCTGCTTTCCCTGGGCGCATGCAATACATTTTTTAGAAAATGGAAATTCTTTGATTGGAAGACCTCTAACTAAGTTCATTTTAGATAGTTTATTCATATTTTTGAAGTTAACATGCCCCAGTCGTCTATGCCAAAGCAGTGACTCCGATTCTGACGCTTTAGAAATTAAGCATGTCAAGTTGTCATTTGTCTTGGCGTTTTTCATGTTGAGCACATATGTGTTGTTCTGTCTTGGAGCAGTGAGCATAATCATTTCTGCAGGAACAACATAACCGGGCTTCAGGAACAAGCATTCCATGTCATTGAACAGCACCGAGATCCCTTTATCACACACTTGAGAAACGCTCATGAGATTATAGCACAGCTCAGGAACATAGTTGACATTTTCCAGCGTGAGAGCTTCGGACACTACATCTCCTACTCCAACAATCTTTCCTCCCTTTTCATCGCCAGCAAAAGACACGAAGTCACCATCAATAAAGCGGAAGTTTTTCAGTAGTTCCTTCAATCCAGTCATGTGTCTTGAACATCCGTTGTCTACGTGCCAGATGTATTCCATGAGCATTCGAAGCCATTTCTGGAGTTTATTCTGACATACACAAATACACAAATATACAGGTTAGTTTGATTTAGGAACCCAGATCTGTTTGATTTCGAATCTATCGTGGTTTTGACCCACTTTGACCTCTTTTTGTTTCCAAAGATACGCAGTTGAATCAACCAGATTTTTAACAGATTTCTTAAGATAATTTAGTTGCTGCGTGACGTTTGTAATAAAATCATGCTCTGGTTTAGGAAACTTTTTGGTTTTACAATGTTTCGTTGTATGTCCTAAATGACCACAGCGAAAACATCTTTTATGTCTGGGTCTTTTGGTGTGAGAAGATGATGTATGTGATGAGAGTCTTGAGCTTTCTGCTTTCTTCATTTTCTTGTCCACTCTGCTTTCATCTTCGGGATATTCTTCATCACTGTCTGAATCGAGTGAGCTTTCAGACGTGTTGTCCTCGCTTGAATTTTGTTCTTCACTTGCTTCACAACTTGAACATTCGAAGCTTTCTTCACTAGTTGCTTGATCTTCAGTTGAGGTTTCTGAATGCGAACTTTCTGATGTCTGTTCGTCTTCTGTGGTAACGACGCTTGAATCTACGTTATCTTGATCTTCAGTTGCGTTCTTTTCCGATTCTGTCATACCTGTTCTGGAAGGAATAAATTCGGGAATTTCCTTTGTAAGGAATTTTCCAAAACTATTCCTTTTTAATTCTGGCACAAATACAGGAGATTCACAAGCAACATTATCATCACAACATGCATAATTCAAACCATGACATTCAGACACATAAGGTTCATGATCACGGGTCTCAAATGTAGGCACATGGCCTTTACAGTCATCCACAGATTTAGTTTTAGGCACTTGGCCATTACAGTCATCCAACCTACTTAAACTATTACATTCATCCTTAACATTGTTTTTAGAACAATTCCAGACGAACCAGTTAACGGTGGAATAACTGTCGCCTGAATAACCAATTCCTATTTTTGACCCTCCGCAGTCTCCATCATCATCGCACACATCTTCTTTACACTCAATGGAATCTGCATTGCTTTTAGAGCAGTTAGCAGTTGTCTCATTTTCATAAAATTCATTTTGTTCAACTGAGGCCTTTTCATTTATGAGATCATTTTCGGGATGAGGAGTAGGCATAGGCACGTAGTTTTTGCTGTGAGGCGGAAAGAAAAGTTTTCTTTCATTTCCGTGCCTATCCTTATAACCAATCCCATCTTTCACAAACGTTGGTCGTTGGCAATTTTTGATGTCAGTAAAGGCCTTTTGACTGACATTCCATTTGTCTATTATAATTTGAAGTTTGTTCTTTTCATTTAAAGCTTTTTCTAATCTTTCTGTAAGATCATTAATGATAAAATCTTTTCTAAACACAAATTCTTTAAGGGTTTGCATTTCAGCCAAAGTTGAGTTCAACTTTCTCTGATATGCAGCCTCATTTTGTTTAAGCTCGTTGTTAATTTTTAAAGCTTTGTCTTTTTGCCTTTCAAACTCCAGGTTTAAGAATTTATAATGTGCCACGACATCAACGCATGCTTCAGAGCATAATTTTTCTTTAAAACTGAGCGGAATACTATTTACCAAGTCCTTGTCAGCCTTTTCTTTTGATGAATCTGCTTTCATGGCTGTAGCTTGAACTTTATCCTTCCCTTTCTCAGACGTCTCTTTAGCGGCATCCTTTTCAGCTTGATCACCAGGCTTCACTGAAGAAAGAATACTTTTCAATCCCTTGTCAGCATCATTGTCTCCAGTTGGGATTCTTGTTGTCTGCTTCTCAATCTGCCTAGCGGATGACTCACCTGTGATCTTGGCCATCAGGGCTTTGTTGACTTGCTCCTTTGCTTCAGTGATCTCTTCACTCCAATCATAGTCTTCAACAACTAAAGCCTTTGGCGTGCTGGGAGATGCATTGTTTTTGTTCTCTTCAACAGTGATTTGTTTAACAGCAGGAGTAGTTTCACTGTTTCCTTCTTTCAACAACGGACAGTCGCGCTTGAAGTGTCCTAGATTCTTGCAGTTGTAGCACCTCAGCTTAGATTTGTCAAAGCCAGCTTTTCCAAGACCCAATCGCTTGCCTGTCTTGTCTTGAAATTTCTTTAGCCTCAGAGTGATCATGGCCATTTGCCATTTCAGATCCATTTCTTCCATATCATCTGGATCAACCTGATACATGTCTTCAGCAGTAAACATCTCCTTCTTCAGTTCCCCAGACATTAGGGCTTCGTAGCTGCTCAGAAATGTGTTGAAGAGTGCCACATTTTCAGTGGATACTTTCAACGCTTGAGTATCAACAGTGATAGTCTTCTCAACAAGTTGTGGAGCTTTAGATGCGCTTGCGGAAGCGTTTGCGTAAATTAAGTCAGAAGCTTGTGGAGTGATGCCCCCTGAAGCTAGGAATGCCACATTCTTCAATCCAGCTGAAGGTTGAGTTGCCTTAGGTTGATATCCAGCAGTGTTCATCTCTCTCTTGTTAACATCCATTTCAAAGGCTCTTAGGGTGTTGATCAGATCTGACAGAGTGACAGGATTAGGATTGTTGAGGAAATCCTTCTTGATCATCATACATTGCAGGCTCCATTCCTTGGGGAGCGAATCAAGCAGCTTCTTTATTGCAGCGCGATTGGTAACAGGATTTCCTGCCTTCTTCATTTTGGTCATCATGTTTAGGAAGCGGCTAATGTGATCAGACAAGCTTTCTCCACGGACTCCGCAAAACATGTCGTATTGCTTCTGCACCATATCTCTCTTGCTTTCGATCAGTTCTTCATTTCCCTCATAGTACTCGATCAATGCATTCCAGAGTGCATTAGCAGTTCGGTGTTCTTCAAACATGTTGCAATCGTTTGTTGATAAAGCCATGGTTAGAGCAGCGTGTGCACAACGATCACGTTGAATGAGGGCCTTGTCTTCGTCAGTGAAGGTAGTAGCATCGTTGTTAGTAACTACCGCATCTCCTCTAACTACCGTTGGAACGTGAGGTCCGGCGGTAACAGAGAGCCACAAATTGTAATCCGTGTACTCGAAGAACGATTGAATGCGAGTTTTCCAAGTGCTAAAGTCTTCCGCTCCTTTCAACTTTGGTGGGCGGGTTGTGGTTCCAGTTTCAAGTTCCGCTTGAGCGATTGGACTTAGTTGATTTAGCGACATTTTTCCTTTGTTTTTGACAAACGTGAGCTGAACAGAGTTAAATTCGCCGACAGAAACTTAAATTCGCCAGTGAGCTATAACGACTGATGATCTTCGCTGACTGGTTCGCTAACCTTCGCTGATAAGTTATGAATCCTGCACGAGCGATCACTTTATCTACGCTGACAAATCAAACACAAACAGGGTTAGGTTAAATTTGCCGGTAACCGTGATAGGAACACTGTGGTTCGCTAGCACGGTTCTCGAAGTCGCCTTCGATAATTTCGCTTAAGGGACAAATGGTGCTATTTCGCTGATGATCAGCAAATTCGCTCGAACGATAGTCGGCGAATTTGTTGATTATGCGATAAAACACTTAGCGATTTGAATTATTTCGCTATATTCAACGCTGAGATCGCTATATTCAAAAGATAAGTTCGCTGTATTCAAATATTCTTCGCTGTCTTCAAGATAATTTCGCTGGACAGAGGGTTTAACACGAACTAAAACCCTCTAATCACTCAAAAACAGCCCAAAAACCATGTTTTGATGCACCAAAATGACCAAAATGACTCCCTAATCAAGTATTAACAACAACATATCGATTAAACACACCAAATCAATCCATTTTAAGCCCAAAAATTTGAAAAACCTTGAAACTTTGAAAAACCTTCAAAACAATGAAAAATCTCAACAAGAACACAACAACCAAGAGCACAAAGGCTCTGATACCAAATTGTAGATCCCAAAACGTATCCGGATCACAGTGGTTGGTTGTTTTAGTCCAAAACACCTATTGATTAAGTGTTTGAGCTATGAAGAGTCAAGAAAGATCAAGAATGAAGATGAAGCTAATGGATTGATGAATACAACTAGTGTTGTATTGAATCCAAACAGTAAGATATAGCAATGAATAACCTTGGAAATCAGATCTAAGCACAATATGAATGTAAACAACACTTGATTCCACCAAGAGCCAAAAGCTTAAATAAGTTACAATGCTTGGGGTATTTATACTAGCCTCCTGACTTGCCAGCAAATTTATAAATTTGCTGGAATCTTAACTACACTAAGTCAGGAATACAACTTCTAGATAAATACAAAATAACCCCCTAAACATTCAAAATGCATACAAACTACTATCAAACTAATCCAGCACAAGTACCAACGATCTCATAAGCTCTAACACTAATAACCTAATTCCCTATAACCATGAGCTCTGATACCAACTTTTCTGTCACACCCTGACCACGTGGAACAACAAAACGTGGCGGAAACGTCGGGGAGTGTTGGGACAGAATCATTGTTTCATAACACATGGAAATTGAAATATTGTTTTATTGATTAAATGGACTCATTGTTCTAATACAATCAAATAAGTACAACTATGATCTTCCAAGTTTTAAAGTTGCTAAGGCACGAGTCCATCCTAAATGTAGCATATATCAACAATCATCTCAAGACGGCACCTGAAACATGTGTAAAAATAGGTACATCAGCATAAAAATGCCTGTGAGATACATAGGTTTTGTGAAAATGGGATTCATGACTTGAGTTTAAAGAAAACGTTTAATAACAGTCAGTCATGAACCTTGTAATTTGCTTTGTCTTGTAAATCATTTGAAAAACGATAAAATCAGATGATAGGTAAAAATAAGAGAACACTGTGTGGTTAAATGGATAACCATGTAAAATGAGTTTGTATAAGATAAGTCGTTTGTAAATCATTGTCTTGTGAAAAGTGTGTTATTTGTATAAAATGTTATATGACCTAAATTGAAATGATTCAAATAACGCTACGATATGTGATATCATACAAACACTTATATATAGGAAGTACCAGCGGCGTATCCACCATGCTTGTATCATATTACACACGCCTCATTACTTAAGTCACTTACGCAAACCAAACCACCAATATAAAATGTTCATGTTTAAACCAATAGTCCAAGGTTATTGTATAACTCAAGTTAAATGTAAACCACGTAATGTATAAACAAAAGTTGTGTATGGTAAGTGAAATGATGTAAGGTTAATCGAATAACCTTATAGCAGCATATTAACAGTATACTTTGGATTTGTAAATAACATATTAAAAATATGTTTTGGTTTGTTGATAAAAATGCTTATGTTGGTTCTGTACAATACCACACAGGAGAGTATATCAAACTATACTTTTTGGGATTATATCAAAATATACTTTAAAGGTGCGATTTAAGAATTCATTCAGACCTAGTGCATCAAGCTACACCTTTGAGACTATAAGGATACCACAAAGGAAATCCCTATTTGGATGGAGAAACAAATTGGTTTCAGACATTCCATGACAACAGGAATGGGGTGTCTAGTCCTATAGCGCTATATCATACTACCAATCGGTCTGGTGAACAAAATAAGTACTATTCCAACAATTACTTTTGTAATCTTTGAGAAATCAGTGTTTAAACCATAGATAATCAATCAGTTTGTTAAAAGATATGTATAATCAATTATACTTTGAAATCATGAAAATAACAGATAGGTACACATGCTTCACCCCAAAACAGTTGAAAACAGTAGAAGAGGGGAACTATGTACTCACCTGAGATTGCTTTGGAGTTCTTGTATAATAACCAGATAATGCTAAAGATCACGGGATATCAAACGGCACCTAATAGGTAGCTATGTTAATATACCGAACCAAATCGGAAGGATCGGATAGTACGCGGGTTCGTAAACCAAACGAGTATGGAGACTCGTGTAATATGGTTTAACAAAGCCTACATACTAAAATGAAACTTAACCTAAGTGCTTACGGTCCATCACGACCCGTTTAGGTAGCTTATGCTACCCTGACGCGTCGTTCGCGTAGAACGCGTTCGGAACGCCTAACATCGCGACCACAAGGTATAACCTCGGAAGGTTATAGCTATGGTCACCTAATGTGTTTGGTCGGATCCTAATGATCGACCAAATGGGTTGGATTCGAAAGTATAAGCGATGGTTTAGATCGCTTACCTTACGACCCTATATAAGCACTAAACTAAAAGTGACGAGCTAAGCATGTTAGAACATGCTTAACTAAGTTTAGAAAACAGGTTTGGCATCAAAACAAGCGGCTTTGATGCTCATGAGTAGTTTGGTTACAAAATATGCAAGAATGCACATTTTGGCCGAAACTACGACTTGTCACTGAGCCTAGATAACGTGGTAATCAGTAGGTATAGTCACTACGGACTATAACTATCGTGATCACGCTCACGTTATGAAGTTCCAAGAACTTCGTGTTGACCATAGGCTGGTCGATGCAGAAAGTCAACAAAAAGTTGACTTTCAGACTCGAAAAGCGAATAAAAGAGCGAAAGAAGACTTACGGAGGGTCCCCGAATGCTAATCTAGATCAAAATAGCTCAGGTATGAAACAAAGGTTCCAACTTAGAGCTTAGATCAGATTCTTGTGGGTTTTTGGAACAAAGGGGGGGTATTTATAGGAAAAGCATAACCGTTAGGATCGTTTATCGAATATCGTGCCACGATCGGGTGCGTACACTTGTCAAAAATGTGGTGGTTACTGAAAATGGCCTTTGGCCTTTGATTGGGTGAAAGGGCATTGCCCCTTGATCGAACGAAAGGCCAACTGCATTGATTAGAAACATTGAATCTGGTCTGACAGTCTGACGCGGCCCGCCTCAACATTTAGGCAAAACTCACGCGGGCCGCCTGAAGCTTCTGATCTGCACATACTTTCAAAAATGGCAGTTTTGGTCCCTGTTGCGTATTTAAGCCATTTCCGACACTTCTAAGGCCCGTAAAGCCAACTTTAAGGCCCTAAAATGATGCCTAAACATTGTGGACATGAAACATGCTCAAAAAATGTTCCGGATGTTGGTTCGTTTGGCCGTACGATCGCGATGTTCGCTTAATTACGACGGAATGCGCATAAGCGCGAAAGACGATCCAAATGACGCGATGAATGGATTTTTCTCATGCCAAACACTAAGGCATAATATGAGGATGCTTACATAAATTTTTGGATGTCCGGATGTATTCAGAACGTAAGTTATGCGAGAAAGTGCAAACTTGTGCACTTTTTGACACTTTTAGTCCCTGAATGATCCAAAAGTTTGTTTTAGCATACCAAACACCTCAAAGCCTATTTCTAAGCTATGTAAAGGATATTTATGGTATGTTTAACTTATGTACATGTTCCGGAATGTTTGTTACAGTTCAAATTGGCATACTTTCGCAGTTTGTCAAGTTTAGTCCCTGTAAGCGAATTAACTTGTTTTTTTGCCATACCAAATCCTTCGAACTTATTTCTAAGTTATGTAAAGGTTATTTAAGGTATGTTAAGTGTATGATGGTCTTCCAGAGTATTTGTCGCATTTAAACTGAGTACGTTTACGCACCAGTTTGCGTATAATTCCCCAGAAAGCGATGTAGAGCTTGAAATCGAACAAGAGTTGATATGTGCAAACGATACACATATTTATACAAGTTCAAAGTATGAAATACAATATTTCATTGGTTTGGCGTTTGTTTGACGGTTGAAGTGACACAGGTGTCACAATGCCAGTAACATAAAATTTTTCTTTTAACACCATTTTACACATTCAATCAACCTAAAAACTTATTTTTGGGACATATTGAGGACAATGTGTAATTTAAGTGTGGGGGGGGGGATGCTAAAACCTTGAATCTTGCAAGTCCTAATAACAAGCCTTACACAAAACTCTATTGGAACCGCTAATCACCCCAATTTTTTTTTAAAATTTTCATTTTTTTTTTACTTGTCTAAGTTTAAGTTGGAAATTCAAGTTCTAACAAGGTTATATTTTTACAAGTTTACAACCGATAGCGTCATGATAAAAAGAACCAACATAAGAAAATTATGAAAAGGCATGACAAACTTAGTTAAAATTTGATTATATATACTTGATCACATAAAAACCCTTTCCCACAAAAGTGAGTTTTGAGCCTTTATCGAGCATACAAATAAATATCTTTACACTAAATGCTCATTTTTCGTTTCTTGTGTGAATAGCCGCTTGGTTCGTACGACTCTAGAACTTGCCACAACAATACATTCCCGGTCCTTACCAACTTAAACCCGAGTAAGTAAATGATGGAGGAATTAGGACTAACCCTTTTTTCTTTCTACACCATTATTTTTCATTTTTTTTACCACCTACCCAAAATCCCCCTAGTTAACCCCTTTGAGCCTAAACCTTTTCATTTCTTAACCCAAAACAATCACCCTTTTTACCCACGTAAACCTTTTTATTTTTAACCCTTTCTTTTAGTAACAACGTTCGGTTTTCTAATGACTCTTCCAATAAAATAAAAATAAAAATTATAAAATTAAATATATATATATATATATATATTTTGAAGAAACCAAACAAACAAACAAGTTCATCAAAAATAACTTTGTTTGAAACAAGTGGTTCATCAAAATAAAATAAAAATGTGAAAAATAAAAAGTCTTTCAAAAACCGACGTTTGTTACGCTTTTCGCCCTTTTACTAACCACTAACCCAACCACCCACCTTTAGCCCAAGCCTAACCCTTCACCCAAAAAGTCCTCTTGATATTTACAAAGGCATATAGTTAAAAAGGAGGAGGATTGATTGCTTGGCAAGCATATGGTAGGAGTAAGTTCCATGCCGCTCTCGAGTGATTCACTAAAAATACACCTTCGGCCGAGTGTTGAGTGATTCCCCGTGAGGTATGTGAACTTGTATATAAATGGAATTTTAAAAAGGTATGTTATGCCCTAATAAGTAATTTATCTTAAGAAACGTTTTTAATAAATCATGACGAATAGGATTGTAAATAAATAAAAATAAAACCTAAATAGTCTTGGAAATCCTGACACTCTATGACAAGCCCAAAAACCTTCTCTTCTACCCATTCCATTTGGGAGTGAATAAAGCCACATTATAAAGAGTTTTGCTTGAGGACAAGCAAAGATTCAAGTGTGGGGGTATTTGATGTGCACAAAATGCAACATATAAATTACATCAATTGTGGCACAAAACTAACCTTTTTTTAGTACTAATGTTGGAAAAAGTGTGCTTTTGTCTTCCTTTTGTATTTTCAGGATTAAATGAGCTCAAATAAACAAAAGAAGCAAAAAGACAGCTAAATCTGACATAAATACAAAAAAAGGAACAAAAGTGGCATGCCCGACCTCCCGACAACATCTTCCCAAGCAAAACAAAGAAGACAGAAGACTGAACACGCCCCCTGCTCAGTGAGCACGGGGCCGTGCCCAAGTGCCAGCAGAAAAGACAAACTCATAGAAGCTTCTGTTGCCCACCACGGGGCCGTGCCCAGCAAACACGGGGGCGTGGTCAACTTCCTGCAGGCGCATTTATTGTAATTGCGAATTACAATTAATGAAGATAGAGTCAGATGGACACGGGGCCATGCCCGAGCTTCTGTTCAGCCTATAAATAGGAGTGTTTGGAGCTCTTGCAACTCATCCCTTGGCACACCACCTCTCTCACACTTCACCCACCACCCACCACCACCATAACACCATCATCCACCACCATCATAGAGTGTGTGAGTCGTCTCGGGATCCAAGATTGATCGTAAGAGTTCTTGACAATCAAATGCCATGTTTGCCTAAGTCTCTTACATCACTTGGTGAAAACAAGTGTTTAGTGTAATACTTTTTATTTTTAATCTTTTGTACTTTTTAATTGGTTTTGTATTAATGACTTTAATTACTAGTTTCTTATGTTGAAGGTGATTCTTCCTTATCATTTGTCCGTGGTGTCTTGGCATTATTTTACTGTCTATATAAAATAAAAGATTTTCACCATTCATATCTCCACGGTCTATATGGAGGTATGTTGGCTACCTGGTTGGGGGTTAAGGGAACGGTTTGGTAAGAGTCTTGCCATTGTTCAGTGTATAGATCCTGCAAAGGACCTGGGTCAAATTTAGTAGGACCTCCTTCAATACCCAAAGATATTGGATGGCGGGGGTCCAAACTCTTTGATCCCCTCATAAGTTAAACTACTATTAAAACTTTAACCCAGCTACTTAGGACTGTATCCCTGCTGACTCAGACTACTTAGCTGAGGGTAACGTCGCCTTCAAAAGAGGGGCCTACCACATTATGCATTAATAACTTAATTAATTATCTTTCAATAATCCGACCCTTTAGGATTGTATCCTTGCTGACTCAAACTACTGGGTTGAGGGTAATGTCGCCTTCAAAAGAGGGGCCTACTACAATAACTAAGATAATCTCTTAAATAAGTGCAAAAGTGCGAAAATAATCAAAGGTTACATTACACACGAGTCGGATCCAAGTGATTCACCTTGTCTATCTGTTTTTATTTTTATTTTATTTTTCAGCATTTTAGTTAGTTTTATTTTAGTTTAAAAACCTTTTTCTAACATTTTGATTTGGTTAGACGTTGAGGATAAACCGGTACTAAAAGCTCTTGTGTCCTTGGATGACCTCGGTATCTTACCAACACTATACTACGTCCACGATGGGTGCACTTGCCCATATGTGTGTTTAGTGTTAGTAAATATCGTGTTTTATAAATTTAAAACTTGGCTAAAAAGTGTAAAAAGGGCTTAAAATATATACCTAAAATATATAACACTTCACACGCATCAATGTCAAAAAAAATTTCCTACATATAAGTTTTATAATACACATTGGGATCTCTTACTACTTAATAGTAGGACCAAAAATCTACCCATAATATTTGATAAAGGGAAAATTCCCAGAAAAGTCCTTTTCAACCTCTTTTTTTCCAAAAGTAACCCCTTGACCATCATAATTTCCCAAAATGTCCAGCGACCTCGTCGGAAGCCAAGATAAATCTTGTTGGACGCCAAGATTTCGGACGCCAAGATGGTATTGAACAAATAAAATCATTACACGTGGTGGTGTTATCTTGGCGTCCGACGACTAAATCATGGCGTCCGTCAAGATAAATCTTGTCAGATGCCAAGATGGTATTGAACTAATGAAATCGTTACACGTGGTGGTGTTACCTTGGCGTCCGACGAGTAAATCATGGCGTCCGACGTGGTGATTGAATCTTGACGTCCGACGAGTAATTCTTGGTATTCGGCGAGTTAATCATGGCGTTCGGGACACGTTGTTTGTTCCCATTGATGAGTTATTCTTAGCCCCGGTGCCATAATTTAGGGACACTATTGGATAGAGGAAGTAAAAAGGGTAAAATGGGGATTTTCCCTTTGATAAATAAATCTTCCCATAACATGTGTTTTGCTCCTTCCCATAACAGCTCCCTGCTAGCTATCAAATCATGCTTCCCTCCCTCACCCTCTCCCTACATAGCCTGCGTTTAGTAGTGGCATCTTCATCTTCACTCCCGCCCATGAAACCCTAGCCGAGATGGATGTACAATCAATATGGAATCTCGCCGGTGGAATAGGCGTTGGGTCCTTAGTCATGATGTGTCTTATTCTCCGGTGGGTTGCTCGGGCCTCTTCTGATGTTGCGGTTGATGTGGCCTCCTCTTCTGTTGCGGTTGATGTAGCATCCTCTTCTGCCGTTAGTGAGGCCTCCTCTTCTCCCCTTAGTGAGGTATGCTCTTCTGCCGTTAGTGAGGCCTCCTCTTCTCCCCTTAGTGAGGTCTCCTCTTCTGCCATTAGTGAGGCCTCCTATAATTACTCATTCGGATGTGAAGGACTTTATGATCGACATGACAAATCCCACAGCTCGGGAAGAGGTCTTGATATCGTTGGCGCAAGGGGTTTTCATATGCTATTTCAAGAATATTTGAATTTGAACCAGCCTCAGCACCATACATGGCTCTATGGAATTTTCGGTGACTTCCTTGATCAGTTATTAGTAGGGGATTGCACTCGAACAAGTATACTACTATGTAAGATTAAATATGTTTTGATTTAGTATTTTATCTAGTAGCCATTATAATCATTTACATTATATAGATCAAAATATATAATAACCTATTAAATAATTAGTTGGTAATTATTGATGGACCATATTACCCTTATTAACTAATTAGGTTTTGATGTGTGTGTGGTGTGATATATTTTTAAGTATATTTTTAGCCCATTTTACACGTTAGTCAAGTTTTAAATTTATAAAACACGATATTTTACTAACACCAAACACACATATGGGCAAGTGCACCCATCGTGAGTGTCGTATAGTGTTGGCAAGATACCGAGGTCGTCCAAGGACACAAGAGCTTTTAATACCGGTTTATCCTCAACGTCTAATCAAATCAAAAGTTTAGAAAAATGTTTTAAACTAGAAAATAAAAACTAAAAATGCTGAAAATAAAAATAAAAGTAAAAACAGATAGACAAGATGAATCACTTGGATCCGACTCGTGTTTAGTGTAACCTTTGATCATTTCCGCACTTTTGCACTTTTTAAGAGATTATCTTAGTTATTGTAGTAGGCCCCTCTTTTGAAGGTGACGTTACCCTCAACCCAGTAGTTTGAGTCAGCAAGGATACAATCCTAAAGGGTTGGATTATTGAAAGATAATTAATTAAGTTATTAATACGTAATGTGGTAGGCCCCTCTTTTGAAGGTGACGTTACCCTTGGCTAAGTAGTCTGAGTCAGCAGGGATACAGTCCTAAGTAGCCGGGTTAAAGTTTTAATAGTAGCTTACATATGAGGGGATCAAAGAGTTTGGACCCCCGCCATCCAATACAATTGGGTATTGAAGGAGGTCCTACTAAATTTGACCCAGGTCCTTGCAGGATCTATACACTGAACAAGGCAAGACTCTTACCAAACCATTCCCTTAACCCCCGACCAGGTAGCCAACATATCTCCATATAGACCGTGGAGATATGAATGGTGAAAATCTTTTATTTTATATAGACAGTAAAATAATTCCAAGACACCACAGACAAATGATAAGGAAGATTCACCTTTAACATAAGAAGCTAGTTATTAAAGTTATTAATACATAACCAAATGAAAAGTGTGAAAAGATTAAAAATAAAAAAGTATTACACTAGACACTTGTATTCACCAAGTGATGTAAGAGACTTAGGCAAACATGGCCTTTGATTGTCAAGAACTCTTACGATCAATCTTGGATCCCGAGACTACTCACACACTCTATGATGGATGATGGATGATGGTGGTGGATGTGGGTTGTGATGGTGGTGGTGGGTGGGTGAAGTATGAGAGAGGTGGTGTGCCAAGGGATGGTTTGCAAATGAGCCAAGCACCCCTATTTATAGCCTGCACAGAAGCCCGGACACGGCCCCGTGTCCACCCATCTTCTCTTTCTTCATTAATTGCAGTTTGTCTGCATTAGTTGACCACGCCCCCGTGTCCGCTGGGCACGACCCCGTGTGCAGAAGCGTATTTGTACTATCAAGATTTTCCCAGATTCTGCGAATCTTAGAGTTGACCACGGCCCCGTGTCCGCTGGACACGCCCCCGTGGTGGGCGATAGAAGCTTCTACAACTTTGTCTTTTCTGCAGACACTTGGGCACGCCCCTGTGCTCATTGAGCACGCGGCCTGTTCAACTTTCTGTTCTCTTGTTTTTGCTTGGGAAGATGCTCTCGGGGGGTCGGACATGCCACGTTTGTTCCTTTTCTTGTATTTGTGTTAGATTGATGTATTGCAAAATACATCCTATATTCGTGTATAGTTTGTATAGATTTCTGTTATTTCTAGTTTCGTTTTACTACGAATTGCGTGCTATTGATCAAATTGCGTTTTTCCAGGTCTTGGTACTAAAAGTAGATGAAAATGGAGAGAAAACGAGCTACAATGATGAAACACTAAGTCTTGGAACAAGTAAAAAAGAGTTAGAATAATTTCTAGAATTTTTGGGATGTTGAAACTTGTGAAAATTCGGAACTTTCTGTGAAAATGGGGCCTCGGTGCTACACCTCCCCCATAAGCAAGGACCTACGCATGTAAAACCTAGACCCTTGGGAAGAATTTGTTGAGTTTTAGGGTCTAGGTGTGGCACGAAGCTTGTACTCAAGACCCGTCGCGTGACACCACGGGGTGGTTTCCGAGAAAAGTTGATTTTTGTTGCTGGATCTTTATTCCAAACATATATATACTTCATAAACTTCCACAAAACTCTAGTTACGAACTTAAGAACCCTGAGGCGATTTTCAGAGCATATTTTACGGTTTTCGGGGTATTTTGGCTGACGGGAATCATTCGGTTGAAGCTTGGAGCGTAGGAACGAAGATTGTTCGGGTCTTATCTCCCGGTTTTTATTATTTTCTTGTTTCGATACTTTTGCGATGAATTCTTGTTTTGAAACTTGTGTTTTGATTTTGAATACTATGTTTTCAGGCTAAACCTTCGTTACTACCTAGGTTAGATGATAGTTTAATGAAGTTTGAATCTTTTAACGGTTTCTATTATTTTGTTATGGTTTGATCTTTGAAAGCAAATTATTCTAGAATTTCTGATTTGGTGCGTGTGCATATTTAATTTTGATTGTTGATTATTTGTTGTTTCACGTAAGTTTTGGTGAATGTCTTTCACATAATGAATTTGTGTTGATTATTCGATTCTTTGCGGGTTCAGGTGATCCTTGGGTAAATCGGCCGATAGCCTTAGAAACAGTAATTAAAATACAATTAAAATTAAGTATTCTGCTTAACTTGTCGCTCAGAGGTTTTGAGAGAAGTCAGTTTTAGTTCCCTAATTGCATCTGTGTCTATTAAACCAAGTTAGAATCTAGGATTGCCTTAGATTATCGCGCTGAGAGGTAGATAGTCATATTAGGGCACTTTTAGAGTCGTTAGAGGACTGAGAGGAAGTCTAACAAGCGGTGTTAACAACAGCCTTGTAGGGTTTCCTAGGTTTCTTCCTGAGAAGGGTCGGGAAGTCTTAGCTTGAAATACCTTAGGGTTTAGTATTTTACGATCCCGATTCCATACAACAATAATACCATTAGAAATCCATTCATAGTTAAACTGGATTCAAGCCTAGGTAGTCGTTAATCTCATCTGAATCAAACCTTAGTTTTTGTTCGTGTCTTAGTCTAGTTTTATTTTAATTTCAATTTTACGATTTTAGTAAACCCCCCCCCCCCGCCCTAAAAACACAATAATAGTTAAGTCGTGTTAGTGTCAAGGTAAGTAAAGTCTTTAACGTGATTAATTAGAGTCCATGTGGGTTCGACATCCAGACTTGCTTTTCTTTGCTAGAGTCGACCGGTTCACTTGCCGGTGAGTAGTTTAGTCAAGTTTGAGAGTCTAGATTATTATTACTTGAGTTTAAATTTAGGGTTATTTTAGTTTATTTATTTGAACTACATGTTCCACATCAAGTTTTTGGCGCCGTTGCCGGGGACTCTTGGCAATCGCGTTTATTAGCCTTGATAGACTTTATTGACATATACGTGCTACGTGTTTTGTTTTGTTTTGAGTCTTTTATTTCTATTTTATTTTTATTTTTATTTTTAGTTTGAGTCTTAGTGACTAGTGCTTGTTTTTCTCATATTTAGGAGAGAGTCACCTTTGAGATAGATCGTTCCATGAACCACCCGAGTGGTTCCGATGATTATGGTGGTCCTTGTCATTCCGTATATTTCTTGAACTCTTTTATCTCATGTGTTGGCCATTGTCTTGAATATATTAGTGGAGCCGACTTAGTAGGAGGAGAGAGAGTCGAGGAAGAGTCGAAGAGGGTAGATGAAGTAGAAGTTGAGGGGATTCCGTTGATTCCCGAAGCATTAGTCGTTAGTGATGACACCACCCAACCCCCACCCTTAGAGCTTAAGGTACTTCCATCTCATTTAGAGTATGCTTTTCTAGGAGAGGGTTCTGAGCTACCCGTTATCATCTTATCGAAGTTAGGAGATGAGAGAATTGAGAAAAGGGTGATAAGTGGTCCTAGTTTGGAGGAAGCGATAGGACCCAAGTGTGGGGATCCACCCGATAGGAGAGTATATGATCTTGAAAAAAGGGTAAAGTGCTTAGAATCTAAGATAGAAGCGCTGAGCAAGGCTCAGTGTGGGGATAGATTTTGATTTGAAATGTATAAGTTTAAACCACCCAATGATGGTTTGAGAGGTTGTGACAGGTATGCGGGTGTTCGGATAGATTCGGATAATAATAGGTATGATGGTGCTATAGCCCATGAGGTTTGGTATGGAGGTGATCTGCGTCTACATGATCCTCCGTCAGTGTTAGAAAAGTAGATAGCACACTTGTAGAGTTTGTAGATTTTGAGTCTTTATCGTAGTTTTAGTTCTTTTTCGTGTTTTGTGTTTTCATGTTTACTTGGTTATTGAGTCGTTTATTTTTTACCATGAGTCTAAATTAGTGGCTCTTGAGTCGTTTTTTTAGAGTCGGTATTGCTTTGGTTTGTGCTTGTTTTTGCTTATGCAGGTTTGAATATGTACCACCCGTACGCAATCTCCATTCGGGTGAGTATGGAGCTGCTGTTCGAATATAAGTGTTAGGAAACTTTATTTGTAAGTATTGAAGAAAATCTCAATCAACTGGATCTCTGAAGAAGATAACAGTCCTGAAGAATACAACAAGATGAAGAAAATCAGTTGGGACAACTGAAAAGCAAAGTATCTACTACAAAGAATCTCAAGTATAAGGAGTTGATTTGGATTATCAGAGAAGGTCGTTTCTGATGAATCTGATGATATTTCTGATGAAATATCATCAGTTTCTGACAAATTCTGATCATCATACTTTCTGATGATTTGTTCACCAGAATTTCTGATGAAGTGGCTTATCAGAAATTCTGATGACAGACCCACTTGTCTAAAATCACAACTCTATCCTGCCACCCATGACGAAAGCATGACATTATTGGTTTTCATGATTACAAATGCAACTTGAACGATGGATTCAATGAATATGTTAAATTGCTACTTTATGCAGGACTTATTGCATGAATAAACAATTGTTTATTCATGTCCACAGCCGTCTATAAATAGAAGGCTCGAGAGGCAGAAGATACTTGAGTTTGAAGCTTAGCATTCACATACAAACACTCAAACTCCAACTGCTCTTCTCACCCACAGAAATAAAGATTCATTTGTATTAGATAATAAACTTACAATCACCTTGTTAAACTAATTTGTTTCAAAGTGATATAAACTTGATAATTCTGTAGGTCTTGTTTCTTGAAAGTCTGATTTCCATTTCCGCACATCTTTTTTCACATATACTGAAATCACTTGCCATATTACGTAAAAAGAAGTTGTTAAGGCCATATTGGGTCCAACAATTGGTATCAGAGCAGATTGAATAAATTAATTTCAAACGATCAATCACTCTTCTTCTTTTTTCTAAATATGGCCAGCTTTCAAACCTGGAATAATGCTTTTAACATTGGTTCTATGTCCAAACCTCCGACTCTGGTCAGAGAGCAATACCCCCAATGGAAAATCAGGATGGTCAATTTCCTTAATGGTCATGACCGAGCTCTGTTTCAATCCATTGAATGGGGTCCACATATACCAATGACTGAAATACCAGCAATTCCAGCAACTGACCAAACACCAGAAATCCCTGCATCTCGTGCTCCCAAAAGTGAAATAAACTGGAGCCCGGAAGACAAGGATCTGGTGGTTAAGGATGAAAGAGCAAAATCACTCTTAATAATGGCCATCCCTAATGACATATTTTCACAAGTTGATGCTTGTGCATCAGCCAAGGAAATATGGGATCAGTTGGAAAATCTTTGTGAAGGAGGAGAAAGGATGAAAAGAAACAAGAGAACAAACAACGTCTCATCCTATGAAAGGTTTAAAAGTTTACCTAATGAAAAGTTAAATGACACATATCAAAGGTTCACAAAACTTTTAAACGAGCTAAAGAAATTTGGAATAATTAAATCAAATGACGAAAGAAACATTAAATTTCTTGATGCTTTGCCTAGAGAATGGAGAAGTCTCACAATGACTTTGTCCTCAACCTTAGAACTAGGAAACATGAGTCTTCATGACTTATATAGCATCTTGATCCCCAGAGAGGAAGAAATATTTGAAGAAACCATTCAAAGAGGGGGATCTTTAGCTCTTATCTCTAACTCACAAAGACAAACAACTTCCAATGATCCACAACCATCAAGCAGCCAGGCCTTTGAAACTTCTGATTCATCATCAGATTTTTCAGCCTTTGCTGATGTAATAGCACTGCTCACCAAAACATTTGAGCAAAGGTTGAGGGGAGGAGGCCAGAGGTACCAGAGGAGTGATAGAAAGAGGATGGATGATAGATCTAAAGAAGATGTTAGATCTAAGGATAAAGGAAAGGCTGAGGTGGTGTGTTACAAGTGCAAGCAAAGAAGATGTTAGATCTAAGGATAAAGGAAAGGCTGAGGTGGTGTGTTACAAGTGCAAGCAAAGAGGTCATTATGCATCTGAGTGTAGACCAAGAAGCTGAAAGATGTTGCTTACTATGAAAAGAAGCTTGAGGAAGCTAAGAAGCAACAACAGCAAGTCAGCTTAATTGCTGGAACAGATACATGGCTATCTGATGACTCTCCTGATGAAGAAGAAGAAGAAATGACCAACTTCTGTCTCATGGCACTTTCTGATGACATACCAGAGACTTCAGGACAACAGGTAAGTTTAGACAATCTTGATCTTGAACACAAGCTAAATGAGTTCATGTCAGATTTTTTTAAACTTGCAAGTTAAACATCAATCAGATAGTAAAAAGTCTGATGAGTTGCAGAGGACCTTGAATAAAATCATTCTTGAAAACCAATTACTGATAGAACAAAGTTTAGATCAAAGAGCTAAAATTGAGTTCTATGAAAATGAAAGAAGAGATCTTTACAAGAAAATCAATGATAAAGAAATTAATGTAAGAGGTTTTCAAGAAGCAAAAGAATTTATAAGTTTCATAGAGTCCACTCCAAAGAACAAAGGAGAAGGGTTGGGTTATATAAGAACAAACAATAACAAACCTACTGTTTTTGTAAAAGCTACTCAACAGACTTCTGATAAAAACTTATCAAAATCTGATTCTGAAACTTGCAAATCAACATGTTCTGAATACTCCTTTGACAAGCCAAATTTTGAACCAAAAAGAGGTGAATGCAGTCAAGAGTTTGTAAAAACTCCAGAAGCAGTTCACTCATCTTTTCAAAACTATCCCTTCATTCCATCACAAGAAGGAAAATCAGAAATTTCTGATGATTCCTGTATGTGTGTTGAAATACTGAAGCTTGTTCAACACCATCTCCAAAAGAAAAACAAAAATTCTATTAATGGCTCAGCATCCAACAGAAATTCTGATGGAAGGTCATCTAGAAGAATTAATAGAACCAGAATATCATCAGAAAGTGTACCCAAGCATGCCTGGGTACCTAAAACCCTCTAATCATTTCATTTCAGGACCATCATGTGCAGCAGATGTGGTACTGCGACTCAGGAAGCTCCAAGCACATGACTGGAGATAGGAGCTTACTCAGCAACTTTGTCTCAAAGCTGGGTAAAATGGTGAATTTAAAAAAAATGAAATGAACCAAAGGAACATCTGACCATTGAAGAAAGTAGCCTATAGAGGCTTAAGGTACATTCTGCTAAATCATGGTCAAAATTGTGATAAAGTTCTCTGTGATTTGTAACTTGTTTGAATAAAAAGAAAAATATTACATTTCTGATAAAACACCAGAAGATCTGATAAAATTTAAGAGAATCTGATACATCATCAGAAAAATCTAACAAATTATCAATTTCTGGTAACAAATCAGAAAGCTTCTTAAACAAAAACTATCGAATGATTATTTGAACAAGTTCATACATTTCATCACCTTTATTCATAACTCAAAATTGACAAATTCATAACTTTTTTTTGTTGTTTTTTTGTTTTGTTTATTTTGTTCTCTTTGGCAAATGTCACATGACAGAAGATTTTCTGAAAATTATCAATAGGTGTAGAGAGTTTTTTTCTTTTCTTTCTTCATTAAATACACTGAAATGACAACAGTAGGCAATCATGATAGAAAACTGAAAAATAGTCGCCTAAATCATTTAATGAAGAAGGGTTCAATCTGGGTTATTTTTAAGATCACCTGATAAAACAATAAAATAACCAAGATTGTGGTAGACAAGATTCAGTGGGTAGATAACATTTATGGTAGTTCTTAAAATTAACTATATATGTCTACCACATTAAGCAAAGACAATCACCTTCATCTAGAAATTAAGAAAATCTCTTCATTTCCCTCTTCACAGATAAAGATCTTCATTTAAAAAAAAATGCTTACCATACAAGCTGATCGTTTCCCACTTCTTTTACATCCATACCACAACCTCAGACTCAGAACTAGTTTTGAGGGTCCTCTCTAGGATGGATGCCAAGCTGCGGTAAACATGCTTATGGCAAGTAACTTAGGGAATGCTCTAACTGCCAACATAACAATATTCCCTGAAATCCTTCAAACATTCTGGCAAAATGCAAAACTGTCAGAAAGTCAAGATAGAGGGTGGATATATGTTGAAAGTAAAGTTCTCAATCAAAAGATCAGAATAACTGAAAATACCATCAGAACAGCTCTTCAACTCAATGATGACAACAATGTTCTGATGTTCTCAGAAGATGAGATTGAAGAAACTTTGGAGCACATGGGGTACAATCCTGAAAATGATCCCAGAGCAATCAACAAAAATGGCTTCATCAAATCATGGCAGTTTCTAATCACTCAACTGGGTGCACGCTTCTCGAGGAAAACCATAAATCATCATGAAGCATCTAACAAGTTGTTAGAAATTTGCCGAGCTGTCACATTGAAAATTCCTTACAACTTCTCTTATTATCTAATGAGAGACTTTGCAAGCAACATGTGGTCAAGCAGGCCATTTTTGATGTATCCACGCTTTCTGATGAAGATAATCACAAGTCAGCTGGACTTTGGTGGAATTCCTGCTGGTTATCAAAGAGCAGAGTTGATTCTTGCTACATAATTAATTTTTTTAAGGTAAATCTGGTAAGAATCAAATAAAATCTGATAAATCTATCAGAATCTGATAAAATTTATCAGAAACTTCATCAAATCATCAGAATTTGATTCAAATTCACCAGATAAAGCTGAAATTTTTGATACATCAGAAATTTGTTAAAAAAAAAAGGTGACAAATTGAGGGGGAAAACACATCAAATTATGTTGACTTTATTTGATCGAAAGGGAGGAAGACGATCAAAGAAATGGAATTTTGACTTAAAAAGAAATGAAGATGAAGAAAGCTAATTGGACCTCCTCAAAAGAGTAGGGTCCACAAAGAAGGAAAGGTGTCATACAACCGATAATGTTTTTCAAATCTAAATTCAGATGAAGCACTTCAGTGAAACTACAAAGAGAACAAGTTGAAAGGGCACAACCACGATTACATGATTAATCATCATTAAAGTCTTGATACCTACGATCTAACGGTTATATCATGAATCAAAAACCGACATCCCATGATCAAACGGTATAAAAGACAATTAATGATCCTTTAAACGCCACTACATGACACGATCCATATACTCTCAACTCCATAAACCCACAACACTCTGCTAAAAATCTTCAGTATATAACCCTTAGCAGAAAATTCAAAAGGATCATACCTGCCTCACAAGTTCCAAACAAAAGCAAAACTTTGTTCCTCACACAAAAATCCCTAAATTTCAAACCCTAATTCAAAAAAAATGGCCAAAGTAAACCTCAACATCCCAATTGTTCAACATGATGTACCTTTCATTGACGACGATGAATTTCTGCCAATGAAGGAAAACAATTTGCTGATGAATACAGAGCACTCAGAATATGATGTGAGATGTCAACTTCTGATAGAATATCTCATGAACTGTCCAATTACAGGAGCTCTAACAAAAGAGAAAGAAGTACCAGAAAAACTGCTGCAACAATTTGTTCACACCTTTGATGAAGTCGAAGAAAACCAACTCTCTGCCCATGTATGGGAAATTGTTTCCGTAACATTAACTCCTGCAAGGGTAAGAGAATGGCTTGAACTACCCATTCTTGATAACTATGTTGAAGCACCAAGCAGGAAAGAACTATTAAGCTTTATTGTTGAGCTTGGTTACAAGAACAAGAAGATCAACAAAATTGGTTCAATTAGAAGAAATGAACTACCAGCAATATGGCAAGTGATGATGGAAGTATTAAACAAATGCCTCACTTCAAAAATTGGAGGAACTGATCAGATTAATCAAGCTATTCTAACAATCATGTATGGACTCATAATTGGGTGCAGAATTGATTATGGATTAGAAATTTTTAACCTGACCAAACGGTCAATCATCACCAAAAATGGAAAAATAATCTCACATTTGCCATATCCGAGATTAATTTCTATTTTTATTTCTAAAACATTTGCTGCAAGAGAAATGGAAATTCCAATTCTGGAAAATCCGTGGAGATCAAACACAATGAAGGCCTGGAGTTCTAATCATGGATGGGAATCTGACAAAGATATTCCTATATTACCAGAAAGCATGCTATGTTTCATTTCACAAGATTCACGGTTCAGAATACAACATGAGACTCTTCTAAACAAATCAGACTCCACAACAGAAAGAGCCAGCAGAGAAGTTTTCAAATGCTCTTCATCACTGGAAGGAGATGAAGAACAAAAGTCAAAATCATCAAAAGAAGCAGAAGGAGAGAGAATTCTGATGATTACCAACACATCAAATGATGCTGAAAATGATCAAATTCATGAAGGAAGAATTCATCCAGATTTTGATATACTACAAGAGATAACACAAGAACATCATGCAGAATCACAAATTGATGGAAGAATTCATGAAGAAGTTCAATTTGGTGGCGCTGAAATTCAAACAACGGAAGTAATACATCATGAGGAATCTCATATCGCGGGTACATCTTTCTCAAGAACTGTTTTAGTTGATACTTACTCAAAACAAACTAATTCAGAAAGTTCAGTAAACGTTTCTTACAACTTAGAACATAAAGAAACTGTAATTGATAAAGAGGTTACTAGTGCTTTTAATCTCAACTCTGAATCAGAAAATGAGGAGGAGTATGAGGTCTCAACAGATAGAGATCAGGAAACTGATCAAGGAAATTTGGAAAAAGGTAATATGTTTACCTTAAAAACTTATGGAGAATCACATCTTGATGTGATTCAAGGACATAAGGAAATCCAGGATGAGAGTATGTCACTCACCACTGGTGGAGATGGTACTGGTAAACTTAAAGCTGCACCAAATTCTGGTAAAGCAAAAAGTGATCCTATCATTTCCAAAACAGCAGCAAATGTGTTTGCAGCTGGTATGTTAACAGGAACATCTGTTGTTCCAAATGTCCCTGAAAAACCCATGAATCAAGAAAATCCAGAAACAATGTTGGAAAAGGTTACAAAATCTGCAAAAGAAATCCAGTGGAAGAAAAACTTGATATGTTGCTGTCAGAAATACAAGATCAAAGGGCTGAAATGAAGATATTATCAAAATCAGTGGAAGCAATAAAGAAAAAGACTGATGATAACACTGAAGCACTAAAGTCCCTTCATAAGATGAAAGAAAAGGCACCAAAACTAAACATTTCTGCATCAGAAATTCAAACGATTCTCACAGAAATAGAAAAGATCAAAACACAAGTTGTGAATGTGATGGAGTCAAGACAGTCAAGCAGTAGAAATAAAGTTTTGGAAGAAGAAATTGCCATTCTAAGGGCAAGTAATAACAGTATCACAGATGCCTTTGAGAAGCTGTCAAAAGAATAGGCTGAAAATCAGAAGAAAGCTCAAGCTGAATTCAACCAAGCTCAGAAGAACATGGCCAACAACACAAAACTGGTGAGAGAAACACAACAACTACTGGAGAGAATGCAATTCAATGTTGCAAGTTTAGCCAAAGTGGATCCTCAAAAACTCATGAAGCGAATTCCTGATTCAAGCTCACATCAGAAGGCTCCAAAGTCAACTCCTCAACAATCAACAACCACACCAATCATCAAAGCTGATACCACAGTGATGGGACCACCTCCAAATATTCCAAAAGAAGAAATGCTGAAAAGATTAGCAGCTGCAAAACCTCATGTCATTACAAATTTAAAGATGCTAGCTGCTGTTCCAAATCCAACAATATCTGATGACTCAGCAATAAGCAAATATATGAATATACAAACTATGAAGGAATGGGAACAAGAAGGAGAGTCAGAAGCAAAATCAAAGATTGTTAAGAGAAAAATCTCAGAATCCAAGTCTATCATGGTCAAAGAGATTGCCAGAGATGTAATGGTGTTTCCCGAATACAATCTGGTAAGCTACTACTTGACAAAAGAAGATGAAATACCAAGATCACTATCTCCTACCAGACTGGGGTTAAGAGAAGAAAGAATGAAAAGAGGGCCATACATCATTCACAAACACAATGAGAATCCAGTAAGGACAATTTTAAAGGTGGATGAAGTGAAAGTTGCAACTGATGATATAGGAGGAACTTATGTACAAAACAGATACACACTTCAAAGAGAAAAGGGGGATGAACAGAAGGTGACTGATGAAGAACTAGCTGACCAGTTGCATCCTTTGGACATTTTGTTCATGAAGGATAACTATGAAAAGGAAAAGAAAAATAACCAAGAGGTCAGAAGGGCATTAAATGGCATATCAAAGGCTGGAATATTGCTGTTTGAAAGAATGGCTTTTTCAGACTTTGATCTATGCATCAATTATGAGCATGTGCACAACAAAAAGGTGTACTTTAGATCACCTAAGACAAAAGTTCCCTCAGAAATAGAAATACTGGATGATGCAAGATCTGGAGACATCATTATGCAGACAAGCAAAGATGGAGAACAAGAATATGGTGTAATCTTCAGAGATCAAGACAATAACAAAGCTCTGTTCAGAAGTGTTGACATCTGAAACTACTCAAATCAAACACTGAGGTATATCTTAAAAACCATGAACCGAAGACAGGAACATCTTCAGAAGATAGAAAAGAACTTGGAAGGAAGCATATAGAAATTGAGCAAATGATTGAAGAATGGATTCAAGCGAGAGAATGGTACAAAGACATGTATGACAGCTGCAACAAATACATCTCCTACAAAAAGAAGATAAAGAAAGGAGATATGCATAAGAGAGTGAAGCTGAATTAAAAATTGTTTATTTTTATCTTTTATGTAATTTGTTTTTCAAAAACTTTAGTAACTGGTTTAAATTTTGCAAGTATTAAGTTTCCACTGTTTGGAAATTTTATATTCATGAGATAGTTCATTTTCTTACAATACTTAGCGGGAAACTGTTAGGAAACTTTATTTGTAAGTATTGAAGAAAATCTCAATCAACTGGATCTCTGAAGAAGATAACAGTCCTGAAGAATACAACAAGATGAAGAAAATCAGTTGGGACAACTGAAAAGCAAAGTATCTACTACAAAGAATCTCAAGTTGATAAAGAGTTGATTTGGATTATCAGAGAAGGTCGTTTCTGATGGATCTGATGATATTTCTGATGAAATATCATCAGTTTCTGACAAATTCTGATCATCATACTTTCTGATGATTTGTTCACCAGAATTTCTGATGAAGTGGCTTATCAGAAATTCTGAGGACAGACCCACTTGTCTAAAATCACAACTCTATCCTGCCACCCATGACCGAAGCATGACATTATTGGCTTTCATGATTACAAATGCAACTTGAACGATGGATTCAATGAATATGTCAAATTGCTACTTTATGCAGGATTTATTGCATGAATAAACAATTGTTTATTCATGTCCACAGCCGTCTATAAATAGAAGGCTCGAGAGGCAGAAGATACTTGAGTTTGAAGCTTAGCATTCACATACAAACACTCAAACTCCAACTGCTCTTCTCACCCACAGAAATCAAGATTCATTTGTATTAGATAATAATCTTACAATCACCTTGTTAAACTAATTTGTTTCAAAGTGATATAAACTTGATAATTCTGTAGGTCTTGTTTCTTGAAAGTCTGATTTCCATTTCCGCACATCTTTTTTCACATATACTGAAATCACTTGCCATATTACGTAAAATGAAGTTGTTAAGGCCATACTGGGTCCAACAATAAGACGTTTATCAAGCGTGCCGGTGTCAGAGTTAAAGCCGATCGCGACCAAAATGCTATACGATCGAACAGGATGGGACGAGAGATTTGGAGCATACGCGTTGTTATTAATCAGCTAAGTCGTTTCCCTTGTATTTTTGTATTTATTTATTTATTTCGTCTTTCGTTTTAGTGATTAGGTAATTGTTTAGTCGTATTTCCATTCCTGCATTAGGGACAATGCAATCTCTAAGTGTGGGGATGGGATACATGTAAATAATCGAGTCATAATATTGAAAAATACATTTTTTTTTGAAAAATACAAAAAAAAATGAAAAATCAGAAAAATGTCCTTTGAAATAAGAAGTTTGCATATTTAAAACGGAAAATGATAGAAAAGGTGAATTTTTGCTTGGGTTCAAAAAATAGTAATATGAGATTATAATATACCTTAATTGCATATTTAAAACGGAAAATGATAGAAAAGGTGAATTTTTGCTTGCGTCTAGTTAGGGATATGTGGATAGGCCCGGTTTGGTTTTAAGTCCCTTTGAGTTAATATACCTTAATTGTCGGTCTGCTAGTGGGTTTTCACCTGGGAGATATGGGAAATTAAAACTGCCGATAATAGTATAAGGGGCACCGTTATAAGTTAAAACTGTTAGAGTTTGTGATCATGCGAAAGAAAAAAATAAAATAAAAAAAGTGAGCTAGAAACTAAATGAAAGTAATGCATTCCTATGTAGTCTGGGTTGGGGATAGTGACTTTACAACCGGATTACCGCTAGGGTGTGTGAAATCGACTGTGCAAAGAAAAGTTAAAAAGTACCGAAGCCTAAGTAATCCGAGTTGGGGATAGCGACTCTACAGCCGGATTGCCTCTTGGTTAGGGAAAACATCGTCTACACTCATGAAAAGAAAGAAAAAAGAAAAAAGAAAAGAGAAAAAAAATGAAAAAAGAAAAAAATTGATTGTAAACTCTCTTGGTTTTGATATAAGACGGTTGGGAATTGGTCTAGTGATCGTTCCTTTAGTCCTATAAGCTTGAGGTGGGAGTAGGTGGACCGTAGATTCTAGTGTGAGGCCCTAGGTAGATTGACCGCACTTAAATTAAATTCACATGATAAGGGCTTAGGATTGGATTCGGGTTTAAGGGGACAAGTATATTCGCAATCGCAGCTAACGCAAGCCTTGGTTTTAATAAGATATAAATAATTTTTGACCCAAGTGATTATTCGTCTCTGATTCCGTTGCATAATTCTTTTTCGAGGACAGAAAAAGAGTAAGTGTGGGGATATTTGATGTATTGCAAAATACATCCTTTATTCGTGTATAGTTTGTATAGATTTCCGTTATTTCTAGTTTCGTTTTAGTTAGAATTGCGTGCTATTGATTAAATTGCGTTTTTCCAGGTCTTGGTACTAAAAGTTGATGAAAATGGAGTGAAAACAAGCTACAATGATGAAACACTAAGTCTTGGAACAAGTAAAAAAGAGTTAGAATAATTTCTGGAATTTTTGGGATGTTGAAGCTTGTGAAAATTCGGAACTTTCTGTGAAAATGGGGCCTAGGTGCTACACCTCCTCCATAAGCAAGGACCTACGTATGTAACACCTAGACCCTTGGGAAGAATTTGTTGAGTTTTAGGGTCTAGGTGTGGCGCGAAGCTTGTACTCAAGACCCGTCGCGTGACACCACGGGGTGGTTTCCGAGAAAAGTTGATTTTTGCTGGATCTTTATTCCAAACATATATATACTTCATAAACTTCCACAAAACTCTACTTACGAACTCAAGAACCCTGAGGCGATTTTCAGAGCATATTTTACGGTTTTCGGAGTATTTTGGCTGACGGGAATCATTCGGTTGAAGCTTGGAGCGTAGGAACGAAGATTGCTCGGGTCTTATCTCCCGGTTTTCATTATTTTCTTGTTTCGATACTTTTGCGATGAATTCTTGTTTTGAAACTTGTGTTTTGATTTTGAATACTATGTTTTCAGGCTAAACCTTCGTTACTAGCTAGGTTAGATGATAGTTTAATGAAGTTTGGATCTTTTAACGGTTTCTATTGTTTTGTTATGGTTTGATCTTAGAAAGTAAATTATTCTAGAATTTCTAATTTGGTGCGTGTGCATATTTAATTTTGATTGTTGATTATTTGTTGTTTCACATAAGTTTTGGTGAATGTCTTTCACATAATGAATTTGTGTTGATTATTCGATTCTTTGCGGGTTCGGGTGATCCTTGGGTAAATCGGCCGATAGCCTTAGAAACAGTAATTAAAATACAATTAGAATTAAGTATTCTGCTTAACTTGTTGCTGAGAGGCTCGACTTAGTTAGTAGGTCTCGGTGCAATATATAGCTAAGACAGGTTTTGAGAGAAGTCAGTTTTAGTTCCCTAATTGCATTTGTGTCTATTAAACCAAGTTAGAATCTAGGATTGCCTTATATTATCGCGCTGAGAGGTAGATAGTCATATTAGGGAACTTTTAGAGTCGTTAGAGAACTGAGAGGAAGTCTAACAAGCGGTGTTCACAACAGCCTTGTAGGGTTTCCTAGGTTTCTTCCTGAGAAGGGTCGGGAAGTCTTAGCTTGAAATACCTTAGGGTTTAGTATTTTACGATCCCGATTCCATACAACAATAATACCGTTAGAAATCCATTCATAGTTAAACTGGATTTAAGCCTAGGTAGTCATTAATCTCATCTGAATCAAACCTTAGTTTTTGTTTGTGTCTTAGTCTAATTTCATTTTAATTTCAATTTTAGGTTTTTAGTAAAAACCCACCCTAAAAACACAATAATAGTTAAGTCGTGTCAGATTCAAGTCTAAATAAAGTCTTTAACGTGATTAATTAGAGTCCCTGTGGGTTCGACATCCGGACTTGCTTTTCTCTGCTAGAGTCGACCGGTTCACTTGCCGGTGAGTAGTTTAGTCAAGTTAGAGAGTCTAGATTATTATTACTTGAGTTTAAATTTAGGGTTATTTTAGTTTATTTATTTGAACTACTTATTGCACATCATAGATTTAGCTGCCTTTTTGCTTCTTTTGTTCATTTGAGCTCATTTAATCCTGAAAATACAAAAGGAAGACAAAAGCACACTTTTTCCAACATTAGTACTAAAAAGAGTTAGTTTTATGCCACACTTGATGTATTTTATATGTTGCATTTTGCGCACATCAGGTTTCCTCTTGGGTGCATATATAAGGAGACTTATGTGGAGGTTAAAGGGTTACACACATAACCTAATTATCATAACATCAAAATCGGCCAACCTCTCCATAACCGAACTCCCTATTCGGTTTACTTCATCACCATCATTAGATTGCACCCTAAGGAGGAACCAGATCATCCTGATAAATGTCGAATTAAATGGCTGCATCTCTGACTGGATTCTCCACTGCCTTGTATGCTGTAACAGGTATGTTTTCATGTTTTCCCTCACGTTTAAACAGAACTAATCAGCATGTGGTATCAGAGCATATGTTGATTAATCAGTTCTGTTTCCGTATCCATTATTCTGGGATTGAAATCTTGAAAACAGAAATTTTGAAAACCTAATAAACATCACAGCCGGTTTCGAGTGATTCAAAATCACTGTTTAAATGATTAAGTTGGTAAATAATATGACTCGAAACCAATATGGATAAATTTTGATGTCCGAAATTTGTTTAGAAGCCTTAGTTTTCAGGTTTCGGGTTCCAGAATCATGTTTTTATTTTTTAGGGTTCATCATGTTTTCTTAGAAAAATTCGAAATTCCTTTATGTTTTGGAATATGATTCGGATTATTGAGTGTTTTTTCCTGTTTTGATCTGATTTTATCCTATAAAGATTTTCGAAAACTGTTAAAAGATAAACAGATTATAATTTTCGAAATATTTGATAAAATTAGATTCGCACTAAAAATAAGAAATTATATCTCAAAATCCCTAAGAATTCGAATTTTCAGTTATATTTCACACTAACAGCCTTGACAGAAGGTTTCAAGACCAACCTTAACGAGTCGAAACCATAAGATTGCGACTCAAAATCATAAAGGTTTCAGTCTTAATGACTCGAGACCAAGATTGCGACTTGAAATCATAAAGGTTTTAATCTTCATAACTCGAGACTAAGGTTCCAACTCAGTTTCCGACTCAAAATCTCATTAAAATACGAGGACAACTGAGATTTCGACTCGCAGCCAGGTGGTTGCGACTCGAAACCTCATTACGGAGTCGAAATCTCATAAATATTCATTACTCGAAACCTCGAGATTTCGACTAAGGTTTCAGTTGACATTAGTGACTCGCAACCAGTTGGTTGCGACTCGCAACCAGGTGCTTGTGACTCAAAACCTTAATGACTTGAAACCTCATAATGATTCATGTTGAGTCGAAACCTTAACTCGAGATTTCACTCGAAACCTCATTACTTTATTAGGTTGTTAATGTGAACTAACAGGTGGTTTGCTATTAAATAATTGGTTTTGTAAATACTTAGCTAATTAGTCAGAATCAGATAATGTTTTACAAAACCAAAATGGCTTAACTTGAATAAGCTTCTGATGTATCATTTCTGGCCAAAGCTGATTTGATACATCTATTTATCATTCAAGTATTACGAAAGCTGTGTTGAGTGTGCGTTACAAACGTGAATGTCTTAATATCTAGCCAAAGCTGATTTAATTCATTCATGTATAGCATACTCAACAAGTGAATAACTAAAGTGATTGTCTCATTTCTGGCCAAAGCTGATTTGTCACAATCACTTTGCACACATGCTTAAATGATTACACTTCTGGCCAAAGCTGATTTATCTTTGTTTAAGTAGAATTTTAACTAAGTCTATTATTTTGATGTTAGTAATAGACAATATCACAACTTCATAATTAAAATGGTCATTATTTATGCCTGCCTTAGTATAACATGCCCTTAGATCACGTTAAGGCTTCTTGATTAGTATCATAATTCGCTCATCTTATTTCCACTATCAGCACCCAATTGCGGGATTCCACCTTTGACTAGTGATAACTTTGCTGCATGGAAGGATGCTCTTATGCTTACGCTTGGATTGCTGGACTTTAATTATGCTCTAAGAGAGAATCAGCCAGCGGACCTTACTCCTCAAAGTACTGTTGCTGAGCATTTAACTCATGAAAATTGGACTAGGTGTAACCGCATGTCGATCATGTTTCTGAAGCAGTCCATAAGCAATGCAATCAGTGGAACCATTCCTGATTCTGAAGATGCTAAAACCTACTTGGCTTCTGTGGAGGCACAATTCAAGGGGACGTCTAAAGCACACGCTAGTACTCTTATCCTCAAGCTGGTGACAACTAAGTATGATGGGAGGAGCGGCATTCGCGAGCACATCATGATGATGAATGACCTGGCCAATAAGCTGAACAGGCTAGAAATGGAAATCAGTGATGGTTTCCTCTTTTATTTCATCATTACTTCGCTTCATTCGTCCTTTGAAGCATTCAAGATCAATTACAGCACTCAGAAGGACAAATGGACGATGAGTGAGCTGGTCGTTATGTGCGTACATGAGGAAGAGCGTATGAGGATGGATCACACTACTGATGTTGCTAACTTCACCACCTCCAACTCTAAGAAAAGGAAGAACAATCATCAGAGAAAAGGATGCTTCCAAAGTCCAAAGGCCCAATCCTAATACAAGTGCACCTTCTAGCTCTAAGAACTCCTTAGGCAAAATCCACTACAAGTTCTATAAAAAGACAGGACATATGCAGAAGGAATGCCCTGACTTTAAGGAGTAGCTGGCTAAGAAAGGTAACGATTATTTATGAGACTTGAGTCCTATAATTTAAATGTTCCTGCTAATTCTTGGTGGTTTGATTCTGGTTCTATGGTTCATGTTACCAATTCTACTCAGGGATGCCTTTGAATCCGGAAGCTGGGAAGAAACTAAAGAACGCTTAAGGTTAGGGATGATCGAGAATTAGAAGTGAAGGCCATTGGAACATTACAATTATTTATGAAAACTAGTTTATGTATTAAACTTTATGATACCTTATATGTTCCTGAGGTAACTCGGAACCTTGTATTAGTACCAAAGTTAGATATGGACGGTTTTATTGTTTCCCATGGTCATTGCAAACTCTCTATCCTCTATGATTCTATTCTTTATGGTACTGGTATTCTGGATGGTGGTCTCTATAGATTAGAACTAGATGATGATTTTTCCAAATCTTTGTTGTCATATAACATTAATGAATCACTCACAAAGATGAAATAGAAATGAGACTTAGAGACTTCATCCATGTTGTGGCATCAACGTTTAGGCCACATCTCAAGAGAACGATTAAATCGTCTCGTAAAGGATGAAGTCTTACCTCCTCTCGATTTCTCTGATTTTTGAACATGTGTCAAATGTCTTAAAGGTAAAATGACATTAGCGAATAAGAAAGGTGCCACTAGGAGCTCTAATTTATTAGAACTCATCCACACTGACATTAGTGGTCCCTAGCAAATCGCTGGCATAACAGGACACACTTCATTTATCACTTTCATTGATGATTATTCTCGTTACATGTAATTGCATCTTATTAAGGAGAAATCTGAATCTCTTACAACTTTTAAAGATTATAAAGCTGAAGTTGAAAAGCAAATAGATCGTCAGATTAAAGTTGTGAGATCAGATAGAGGCGGTGAATATTATGGAAGACATACTGATGTGGGCCAAGATCCTGGTCAATTTTATGAGTTTTGTAAGGGTCAGGGGATTGTGAACCAATACACCATGCCTAGTACACCTCAGCAGAACGGTGTCGCTGAACGAAGAAACAGTACCCTTATGAACATGGTGCGCAGTATGTTAGCCAACACTAATTTACCATTATTCCCCTGGACTGAAGCGTTAAAAGCAGCTGTTCATATACTTAATAGAGTTCCTTCTAAGTCTGTCCTAAAACTCCTTATGAACTTTGGATAGGAAGGAAACCGAGTCTTAAATATATGAAAGTATGGGGCTGCATTGCTGAAGCAAAACTTTACAATCCTTTCCTAAGGAAATTTGACCCTAAAACAGTTACATGTTTCTTTATCGGGTATCCTGATAACTCAAAGGGTTATCGTTTCTATTGTCCTTCCCATGTCACCCGTATTGTTGAAACCAAGCGTGTTGCGTTCTTAGAGGATTTCAAGGTCAGTGGGAGCAATACCAACCCTTACGAAGAATTGCAAGAAGTACAAGACGCGGGGGGAGAGACTCGTCGCTTACCATTACTCCGATTACTCCTCTTGTACCCAATGTAACTGCTGTACTTGAAGCTATTGCACCAGCTCTGAATTTACCTCTACAATTAGAACCCATTATACCTCATGACAAAGGCACATCAAACGCTCAAAACCAAGACAACGCTGAACCCGATAATCAACTCAGGAGGTCATCTAGGCCCAGAAGGCCTACTAATTGGGATGATTATGTTACCTACCTGACTGAAATGGATCTCGGAAAGCTCAATGATCCTATCTCTTATAATGAAGCCATTAGCAGTGATCAGTCTTCTGAATGGAATAAAACAATGATGATTGATGAGCTTGAATCCATGAAGAAAAATAACGTTTGGGATTTGGTAGAATTACCCAACGGTGTCAAACCCGTAGGATGTATATGGGTGTTCAAAACAAAACTGGATCCGAATGGGAACGTTGAACACTACAAAGCGAGATTGGTTGCAAAGGGCTACACTCAGAAAGAGGGAATTTATTATCAAGAGACGTTTTCACTTGTCTCTCGTAAAGATTCATTAAGGATCGTCATGGAGCTAGTAGCTCTTTTTTATTTAGAGTTGCATCAGATGGACGTTAAAACCGCTTTCCTTAACGGAGACTTAGACGAAGATGTTTACATGAAACAACCTGAAGGTCAGGAGCATCTAGTCTGTAAGTTGAAGAAATCCATTTACAGGTTAAAACAAGCATCACATCAATGGTACATCAAGTTTGATGAAGTCATTAAGAAAAAAGGTTTTATGAAGAATCAAGTGGATCAATGCACCTACCTCAAGATGAGTGGGAGCAACTTTACAATACTTGTCCTTTACGTAGATGATATTCTATTGGCAAGTAATAGTTTAGACATGTTGCATGAGTCGAAGCGGTTACTCTCGCATAACTTCGACATGAAGGATCTCGGAGATGCTTCTTACATCATTGGCATCGAAATTCACCGAGATAGACACAAAGGGATCTTAGGATTGTCTCAAAAGACTTACATAGATCGTGTCCTTACACGTTACAACATGTAACAGTGCAAACCCTCCGTCGCTCCAGTAGTTAAGGGAGATGTTTTCGGTTCATTCCAGTGTCCGACAACAGAGGTTGAGAAGGAGCAAATGAACCAGATACCTTATGCGTCAGTAGTCGAGAGCTTGATGTATGCTCAAGTCTATACTCGCCCAGATATCGCTTATATTGCTGGAATGCTAGGCCGTTATCAGACTAATCATGGCCTAGATCACTGGAAAGCAGCCAAGAAGGTACTTCGATATCTACAACGGATGAAAGACTATAAACTGACTTATAGAAGAAGTGATCATTTAGAAGTGGTAGGCTATTCTGATTTTGACTTTGCCAAATGCAAAGATGACAAGAAATCCACTTCGGGCTATATCTTTATGTTAGCAGGCGGACCTATCTCATGGAAGAGTCATAAACAACAGTTGACCACAACTTCAACAATGATGGCAGAGTACATTGCTATTTATAATGCAACCTGACATGGAATGTTGCTTAGAAATCTGATCACTGGATTCAAAGTTGTTAATTCCATTTCTAGACCATTGAAGCTTTATTGTGATAACTCAGCTGCCGTTAGTTTCTCAAACAGTAACAGTTCGACTGGAGCTGGTTTATATCTCGATACAAAATATATGTTCGTACGTGAATGAGTTGAGGAAAATAATCTTTGTATTAAGTATATTAGTACCAAAGATATGCTTGTGGATCCAATGACTAAAGGTCTCCCTCCTAAAGTTTACGAAGAACATGTTCGGAATATGGGATCTACTAAAGACCTTATTTAGCATATTGTACTAGCTCATGTTTTATGTTAATGAAATTTCCTCAGTTTGATTTTGTATGTCTCTAAGAATATGTTCAACCGGTATAATGACATATAGAAAAATAAAATTACAAATCAAACAAAGGGCTTATGCGTATTTTGATCATGATGATTAGGTTTTAAATTGAGGCTACAGTATGACTAATGGGGTCCTGAGTCAAATGATGATTCAATGGCTGTATTTCTCTGCTATAGTTCTTGGTTTAAGGCTAAAATGAGTGTTAACTCCTGATCAGGCTTGTCTAATACTCATAGTAAATGATTACTTGGCTAAGTGGTAGAATGTAAGATTAAATATGTTCATGGTTGTAAAACAAGGTTTCCAAGGCCGAGTACTCCCCGAGTAGTCGCTACAAGGCAGGCTGCCGAGGCGACTTTCTTTGACTCCGCCTAATTACTCGGAATCGGTCAAACACGGTCAACCTCGGCCAAAACCGTATCTAGTAGGTCAACTCGAGCCGAGTTTGACCTAAACAATAATAAACATAATTTCTATGCCTATCATATTAAAGAATGAATATCGTTTTCACGTATTTTGTTATAGATATTAGTAAATTTATGTTATTTGACATATATTTAATTTCCAAAAACTAATTTCTTTATGGTTTAACATGTCCGAGTACTCCCTGAATACTCTCCGCCTAGGCTGAGTACTCTCAACTTCCTGGTCGACCGACTAGGGAGCGCCTAGCGACTTTTACAACCATGAATATGTTATAATTTAATATTTAATCTAGTAGCCATTATAATCATTTACATTATATAGATCAAAATATATAATAACCTATTAAATAATTAATTGGTAATTGTTGAAGGACCATATTACCCTTATTAACTAGTTAGAATTCCTCTTGGGTGCATATATAAGGAGACTTATGTGGAGGTTAAAGGGTTACGCATAACCTAATTATCATAACATCAAAATCGGCCTCCCTCTCCATAACCAAACTCCCAATTCGGTTTACTTCATCACCATCATTAGATTGCACCCTAAGGAGGAACCAGATCATCCTGACAAATGTCGAACTCAATGGTTGCATCTCTGACTGGATTCTCCACTGCCCTGTCTGCTGTAACATGTATGTTTTCATGTTTAAATAGAACTGATCAGCACACTAATCTAAACTTTTATGGGAATTTAGAACTCTAAAATCTAACTATTGTTGGAAATTTAGTTATCTATATTCTGATTCTTTATTTATCTTTCATATGTGTTTCAGTAAATTGATGAAACCAGTCAAATTGGAACTCGTATATTCTTTTAGTATATTCCAGTTCCCACACACCCTATGCAACCTTCTTCCACGATCCATTGTTGAACAAAAGTTTGAGATTAATAAAAAATGTTTCAGTATTATTATTGTAGAGTATAGACAGACATTGATAGCTGACATACTAGCAGAATAGATAAAAAAATCATAGGCTTTGCTAAAAAAACAAACTAATGTTAAATCTATAACAGAACTAACAAAACATTTAAGCTAACCTGCAAAATGAGTCTCACCAGTAATCTGCTGCAAGTTTGTTAACCCTGGCATTAAATTATTAGGGTTCTTACATTAATTTTTTTAAGGTTGTTAGGAAGTGAAACATTTAAGCTTTCATTAATGGCAGTCATATGTGGATATAGTTTTCTGTTGCATGTGGTATGAGATTTCATTATATGTACTTTTATTTGTACGAACTATCCATTAACCTTTTCATCCAAGCTAAGGTATGAGATTTCATTGCTTGTTTGATGTCCAAAATTGAACTTGAGGTCACATTCATCAATTTCCTATTTTGTATATTCGAATAACATCAACCTGGTCAACTTGCAAGGTAGTGAGCAGTCCGGGACCGTGGACAAGCTGTGGGAGGATCCAGGTTGTTCAGAAACTCTCCAGGCTGCTTGTTACATTATACGTTAAGGTTTTTACGTTTTCTATATCTTTCTATATCTTTGTAGGAGGTTTTTGTTTTGATGACCAATTTCTCTTTTTTGATAGTGATGCTCTAAAGTAGCGTTCGTTTCGCCATAATGGAATGGATCTAGGGGAATTAGAATTTGAATTATCTAAGGAATTAAGATTTTTCTTTGATAATCCAAATTCCAATTCCATCAGAATCCACTCCATTACAACGAAACGAACAGTTGAAAATTTAATAGAATTGATTTGTGCTTGGGATTCTTACATCATGTTTTTTTGTGGAGGTTAGGTTTTTTGTCTTCTATCGTAAGTAGAGATGCAAATTAGACCTGTGGGTACCCGACCCTAACGAGGCGGGTAAGGGATGTTAATGGTTATTGACTGGGAAGTCGATTAGAATACGTATGCGATAAGTATGCAAATATTATTTATTTAATATGTTTGAAAGTTTAATTATATTAGAGTCTATAGGATTAATAATTAGAGTCAAATACATCGGCTTGCATGCCAAGTTTCAGCAAGTATAAATAGATGTTAAATCTCAATTGTAGTTAAGAGTTTTATTCATTCAAGTTAATAAAAAAAACCAAAAGGACGTCGTTTGGGTTGTCCCCAACAAAAATCCTTTGTTGTTGTATGTGTTTATTGTTTTGATTTACCATTGTTGCCTCCAACATTTCGAACTAGACCTGCATTTTTTGAGGGAGAAAGTTGCCTGCGGTTTGATACGTTGAGAAAGTTGACACAGAGTGTCAACTTGCAGATGTGTTTACTAAAGGCTTGTCAGTGTCACAACATGAGATATTCTATGACAAATTGGGTCTGGTTAATATGTATTAACATATGATTGAAGGGGGGATGTTGAAAGATGAGAATTAAAATTCTCATTATTCTCATTCATATGTTATATTTTTCTGGGCCTTTTACATTTCAGTTATGTTTGGGCTTCTGTTATCTGGGCCTGTTACATTTCGGTTATGTTTGGGCTTGATTTGTTGCAAGTTGTTGCAACTGTTTATTGTTGGTATAAGAAGTTTTGTTCCAGTTGTGTAAGCATGTTAAGTCTTGAAGGGCTGGAAATATAAATTTCAAGGGGGGTCAGATCAGGAGTGCTTTATTTGTTGGACTAAAGCGTAACATTTCAAGTTACATTGTATATAAGGTCTGTTATCGCTTATTAAGGTTCAGTTTCTGCAAAATCTCTTCATCTGGCACTCGTTTATTTTCCCTGGTTGTTTGTTGGTTTGCTGGGTGATTTGCTGATCTGCTGAGGATTTGGAGAAGATCTATAACAGATATTGTCTCGTTTCTCTTTTGTATTTTGTTGTTTAGTTCTACGAATCATCTGCTTTGTTTGTATCATTCGGACTAATCAACTGATTATCATCAGTTGATTACGTCTTTGTTGTATTGTTCTATAGATCTTACAGTTTGTAAGATCCAGGGTGGTTTGGGTGTTTTTCTGGGTTGGTTAAGTAAAAAAAATTGTGTCACGTTTTGTCGCTATTTCTGGTGTTGATGGTGTTTTATTTTGTTTCTGTATCGTTCATACCATTTTGGCAATATAAAAAAATAAAACTTGGGAATTGGTGACATTGCCGGAAGGTTGCAAAGCCATTCGGTTGAGTGGATTTTCAAGATTAAATGAGATCCGAAAGGTACCATATCAAAGTACAAAGCTAAATTGGTTGCAAAGGGGTACATACAATAACACGGAGTGGACTTTGATGAAGTATTTTCTCCTGTAGCACGAAAAGAAACCATTCGTTTGATATTAGCCATAGCCGCAAAACAAGGTTGGGGGTGCATCATTTGGACGTAAAATCTCCGTTCTTAAATGGTGAACTAAAGGAACGAGTGTTTGTGCGACAACCCGAAGGGTTTATGGTGTCGAGAAAGGAAGAAAAAGTTTATTGTTTACATAAAGCGTTGTACGGACTCCGACAACCTCCTCGGGTTGGAATGAAAAATTAGATATTACTTTAAAGAATCTTGGTTTTGAAAAATGTCCAACAGAACCTGCAGTTTATAAGAGAAGCTCGAAATCAACGTTAATTATAGTGGGGGTGTACGTAGATGATCTAATAGTTACTTGTACAAGCATAATTGAAATACATAAGTTTAAATCGCAAATGATGAAGGAGTTTGACATGAGTGACCTTGGTCCATTGTCTTATTACCTCGGGCTAGAAGTTACAAAGAATAAAGAGGGTATAACATTGAAACAAACTAACTATGCTAAGGAGATTTTAATTAATGCAGGGATGTATCAATGCAACTCGTCTTTATATCCCATGGAAGCTCGCGTACAGGTTGATAAAGATGAAAAAGGAAAATCAGCTAATGCTACTCAATATCGACGGTTGATTGGATGTTTAAGGTATCTCACGCATACTTGACCGGGTATATGTTACTTTGTAGGCGTCACCAGCCGCTATATGCATGATCCAAAGGAGAGTCACATGCATATTCTAAAACAGATACTACGCTATATTCAAGGTTCATTGAATTATTCAAGAGTCACATGAATTAAGTCTAGAGCCAAACAAACAGCTTTGGATTGGGCCATCTGGTGTGGTTTCAATAAATACATTAGGTGAGTTTTGGGAGTGTAAAGGAACAAATTTTTTTTGGAATAGCCAAGACAACTTTTTATTTCCTCAAACCCAGATACAAAAACCCAGCCAGAAGCTGGATGTGAACAACAAGAAAAAGAAGAAAAAAAGGAGAAACATACAGAAATCTAAAGCGATTACATTGATAAATTAAAATCCCACCACTCTTGCCTTGATACCAATCTGAACTTTGATCTCGTTTTCACACCTTGGTACGAAGCTTCTTTAATCTCCATCATTATTCTTTGAATATCACCTTGTTTATTTGAGAAGATCTTCCCGTTCCTGTTCTTCCATAGTATCCACATCGTTTGGATCGCAACCGCGTGTATTGCTCTTTTCATGTTCTTGTATCTTTGTAACTCTTTCAACTCCACTAGCAGATCTTTGATGTCACCCTCCGTGTTTAACAGTGGAATATGCAGCCAATCAGCCACTGCTTCCCAAGTTCTTTTAGCGAAATTGCATTGAATGAGTATGCGCGCTGTCGTTTCTTCTGCAGCCCCACATATCCCACATGTTACGTCTGGGATGTTTAAACCTCTATTTTTCAGGGCCGTTGTCGTCGGTATTCTCTCCTCCATTGCTCTCCATACGAACATCAAGCTTTTATTTGTCGCCCACCGATTCCACTCGAAGTCACTAGCGGGAGCATTTAGGTCGAGTTGTCTACTCAACGCCATTCTCACTGTTCTTGTGCTAATCTCCTGGTTTTCATAATTATACCAATACCAAACATCGCTACTTGTTGATATAGTATGTTGTTGTAATAGGCCATTTAAACTTTGTAATTCATTCAGTTCCATTTCCAAACTTGGGATCCTTTCCCATGGCCAATCCCATATTATCCCTCCACTGTTCGCCCAATAGCATTGATTCACCAAAGCCTTTTTTCTGGTTGTAAGCTGATATAAATTAGGAAATTGCTGTTTCAGTGGACTGTGGCCCAGCCAGATGTCGACCCAGAACATAGTATTATTCCCCATCCTCACTTTGCTCCTCAAGCATGTGGTAATGTCTATGTTGCTCTTCATGAATTCCTTTCCTATCTCGCCGATATTTTTCCAAACTCCGGGCAGTGATTTTTTAATTGGTATCGGTTCCACCCTTCTTTGACTGGTGTGAATCGACTTGATTACTTTTACCCAAAGGTTTTCTGGTTCTAATTTCAGTCTCCACCACCATTTGGCCAATAATGCCAGATTCATATCTCTAATGCTTCCTATGCCGAGTCCGCCAAAATTCTTTGTTGCTACAACCTTTTCCCATTTCACCCATCTTATCTTATTATTCGTGTTGTTCCCTCCCCAGAGAAACTTTCTACGGATTCCTTCCAGTACCTTCAGAACTCCAATAGGACACTTATATAATGATAAATAATAATTAGGCAGGCTCCCGAGTACTGATGTACTAATACTACTCTTTCGGCAAATGACAGGTTCTTAGCCTTCCAATTTGACAATTTTTTTATTAAACATATCAATAACTTCTCTCCAATTCACTATTTTGTTCATATTTGCTCCTACCTTCAACCCAAGATATACAAATGGAAACTTCCCAGCTTTACAATTAAAAATAGAAGCCATACCTTCCACTGCTGCCTCTTCAGTTCCCACCCCATAGAGCTGGCTTTTGCGTTGATTTACTTTTAAGCCGGATAAGAGATAAAAGATTCGAAGGATTTTGTTGAGACATCTTACATTGCTTTCTTCCCATTCCCCCACAAAGATTGAGTCATCCACATATAGCATATGAGTTAAATGTGAGCCGTCGCCCGGTAATTTTATACCCGAAAACACGTTGCAGTTTTTAGCTCTAGTCATTAATACATGTAAGGCCTCCATTGCAATGATGAACAGAAACAGTGATAACGGGCCGCCTTGCCTTAGGCCTCTTTTGTAATGAAATTCTCCCGTAGGTGAGCATTCACCAAAACCGAGCCTCTTCCTGTGTATAATATACCCATTATCCAGTTCCTCCATTTAGGTGGGAAGCCCATTCGAGTTAAAATTGAGATTAGAAATTTCCAATTAATCGTATCGTATGCCTTTTCAATATCTGCCTTGAACACGAATAGCCGTCTGCCTGTTCTTTTTGCCCACCCCACCACTTCCTTAATGATTAATGGACCGTCTACAATGATACTTCCCGATACAAAGGCTGACTGGGCATTTGAAACCACACTTTTGATAACCCCTTTTAGCCGGTTGGCTAAGACTTTAGAAATCAATTTGTTCACCACACCTATTAGTGATATAGGTCTGAAATCAGATAAGGTCATGGGATCAAGTACCTTTGGTATGAGGGCAATGAATGAGGCACTGCATGAATGGTGGATAGAGCCGTGTATGAAAAATTGATTCATTATTTGCATTAGCAATCCTCTCATCTCCTCCCAATAAGCTTTAATCAACTTGAATGTTATCCCGTCAGGGCCAGGTGATTTATTTACCCCACAATCCCAAACCGCTATTTTGATCTCTTCCATTGAAAATGATTGAATCAGCCCACTCGCCTGTGCTGAACTAAGTTGTTTGAAATCGCCAGGCCCAATCCTGGGTCTTGAGCTGACTGGTTCGCTAAATTTACCTTTCATCGCTGTCACAAAATGGGCTTTTATCTGAATCTGATCCGAGACCCAATCATCTTCAATCCATAACCCCGCAATCCTATTTCTTGCGATGTGATTATTTACTATGGAGTGGAAAAATCTTGTGTTTTCGTCGCCCAACTCCACCCATCTAAGCTTTGCCTTTTGTTGTTGATCTAGGGTCATCGCTTTATGCCAGTCTTTTATTCTGAGTTTACTTTCTTGCCAGGTTTTTAGTTCCTCAGCCGTTAAGCTTCTACTTTCTGCCGCCACGTCAAGGGCTTTTACCTTCTCTTGTGCTTCCAACAGGGCTTTCTCATCTTCCTCCTTTTTTAATTTTCGCCATGATTTTAATTCCTCCTTGATTGCCTTAAATTTTTCAGCTATTTCTTCATCTTTGAAATTTGTCTCACAAGTTATTGAAAGACCTCTCCTCACTGCCTCATCAAAGCCTGACATGGAGAACCAGCTATTGAATAGTCTGAAAGGAGATGGACCAAAACTATTGTTCACCGTGGTCAAAATTAAAGGGTTGTGGTCTGAAATATCCCTATCCAGGGCCAGTAACGTTGCATTGGGCCATTTGTTCATGAAGTTTTCACACACTAGAACTCTATCAATCTTGCTTAAGTTTTTTCCATCACCAGACATAAATGTAAATCTTCTCCCTGCCATATTGTACTCCTGGAACCCCCCTCTGCTTATAAAATTATTAAAACAGATGGCTCCATTCATATCGAACTGAGAATTAAACCTGTCTTCGGGGAATCTGACCTCGTTGAAGTCGCCAAGTATTATCCAATCTCCTGTTATTCCATTCTTTGCCTCCAACAGATCTTCCCACATTCTTCTTCTGTTAGCCTTTATTGTAGAGCCATACACATTCACAATTACCAAATCATTTGCCATACCTGTTATTTTGCCCTTTACTATGATAAAATTCTGACATTTAACCTTCGATTCTTTCTTAAATACCAATGGATTCCATAATGATAGTAAACCCCCCGATCTGCCTTCTGCATCTACCTTAGCATATTCAAAACTAGGATTATCCCAGAACCTCCTAATTTTACTTAGGGGTAAGTCCCTGAACTGTGTCTCTTGGATGGCGATAAAAGATAAATTAAATTTTGTTAACAAATCTCTGACTCGAGCTGCCTTTCCAGCCCCTCCTGCCCCTTTCAAATTAATGGTCCCAAAATTCATTGGCTCACCACGTCCGCCATTTCTTCAGAGACAGTGGTCTTTACGAACTGGTCATGCTTGGTTAGGTCGACTCCGATCTTTTCCCCTAAATCGTTCGTTGCCTCAGATTCTTCTATAAGCTTTTGTTCGTTTGCTGAGATGTTATTTGTCGTGCCTTGGTTTTCGTCACCCTCTACGTCCTCTTTTTGTGTTCCCTGGTTTGTATCTTCTTCCCATTCCGAGTTGTACTCATCATCCAAGCCATCCCCCTCTTGGTTTCCGCAAATTAAATCTTCTTCAGTAATCCTTATCTTTTGTTTCTCCTCTTGTTATTTTTTCCAACCTTGCATCTCGGCCTCTTCTTTTTTGTTTTTAAGCTTGATTCATCTGAGAGCTCTATGTTTAGGTCAGGGATCCTCTCTTTTCCAATTACTGATGTGGGTTTCAAACAGGAGGACCTAACGTCAGCAATGCTTGGTCTTTTCCTTTTCTTTTGGGCTGACTGAGCAGGCCCAACATCATTAATTTTTTCAAACGTCTCAGGCCCATGATCAATAATTATTGTCGGTCCATGATGATTATGGGTATCCAGTGGTATCTGTGCACCTTCAACACACGTGTTTTCTAGAACATTTATTACATCCTCCTCGGAACCCGAAACCGCATGCACCTCGTGGTCTTCTCTGTTAACTGGATTTTCTTTTTCTGAATGTTCCCCATGATTATCACTATTGGGATTTACGCCACTACCACCCATCTGTTTTGACTCTTCCTCTTCTGACCTCGGAGTCACCGGTATGTCTTCCGTTTCCATATTTTCCGGCACCGGATTTGTCTGCTCTGATTTTGTTTCTGGACCCATGTTCAGCTCCGTAATGAAATCCGGCAACCATAAATGGTTTGTCTCTGTCACCCAAACTTCATATACCTGGTGTTTCCATTTAATCGAAATCTTCTCGTTGATCATGGCCCCATGTTTCACTATTACACCCACAATATCTTCATTAAAACTTAGATCTCTGTCATCGGCCTCCGAGTGCTTTATGATTCTGCCAAACCTTTCGCCTATGCAATCGAATACTTCTTTTATCCAGAGTTGGAGTGGGACACCTCTAATCTTGAGCCATGCAATCCTTTCAAATGGAATGGTGTCCCCATTCCATCTGTCCCAGCTTCCAAACCATTGTTTCCAAATCTCCTTCTCATTTTTCAAGCTTTCCTCCATCTTATTTGATGAGCCAAAGATTATTATTATTTTTAGGCCCCCGACGTGTCTTACCTGTGCATCACTTAATCCCATCTGTAGTGTCTTACCTGTGCATCACTTAATCCCATCTGTAACTTCATGATGCCTACATTTCTTAGTGATTCCCCATTCAGCAGCTCCCCGACTACCACTCTATCTTTCCAGTTGGCGTATAGCTTAGATTCATTTGCAAACGTTAAGTCTGTCTCTACCTCCTTTTCGACCTTTTTGCCCATAGCCACATCTGCCCATGATAGGCCTTGTTTCACGTAGTTGTTTTTTGTAACCCCAGTACTTGAATCCCCAACATTAACTTGACTGACTGGCTTTCTAACCCATGATTTATTCTGAACTTTCCCTTTTTTAATGACTTTTACAAACCTGGCCACATTCGCTCTTATCTTCCACCCATAGAACATCATCTGATTCGACGCCTTTACCATTTTGTCCGCATCCCTCACATTAACAAATCTGAGGAAACCAAGCCGATTACCCTTTTATCCAACTTCCTTGCAATGTATGCATCCACTATATGACCATAGTTTTTGCATTCCGTCCACAACTCACCGTCCGAGATGTGAGGGTGGATATTTGAGACGTAGAACATAATAGCTTTGTCCTTTGAGACTTCATCGTTGTTGTTTTCTCCATTCAAGTAATCATCATTCCTCTCCTCTATTTCACCCTCCTCTCTCTCCCTGTACGGAGCAGCCATCGCAAAACTACCGTAAAAACCAGAACTTATAAGGTTAATAGGATTCGAATCGATCTAGCTGAGCTATAAAGATAGACGCGATCAATATCAGACCTACTAAGCAAATTAAATTCCAGAGAAAACAGTAAGTCCGGGAATGGCCGAGAAAGAAACAGTCGCAAAGACGCTGGATCCAGGTTCCGGGAGGCGAAGGGAGAAGAGAAAGAGACAGTTTAGGATGAACGGTAGGAAGGATATGCAAAACAGTAAGCAATCACCACTACCACGCACGCTAAACCAGCCGAATCACCCTCGTCGAGCCACCAGCAACCGTCCGACTGTTTGAATGTCCGGCGACCTTTCGTTTCTAACAGAGAGAGAGTTTTTTTAAATATGTTTTTTGTGTAAAGGAACAAATGGCAAGGTAATGGTCTTTAAATACCCACGCGATGGATCATGGGCCGAGTATGAGGCTCCTCTTTTGGGCTGGCCAATCACTAGGTTGGGTTGGACTATAACATTAAACATTTATTTATTATCTAGGGAGTTTGGTTTGAGTAGGGTTTCAGTCTCAAATATTTATATACGTCAAATAAGACATAACATATCTTGACGAGCCAAAAAAATCATTTTCATTCCATAACATCATATTATACGCACTATTGACATACAAGATTTAGGATGTTACAAGTCTACCCTCCTTAAGGAGGTTTCGTCCTCGAATCTAACTGCTAACGAACAAACTTGAGTACAACTTGCGCATCTCCTCCTTGACCTCCCAGGTCGCATTTGAACCCTTACAGTGCTTCCATATCACTTTCACCAATGGAACCCTTTTACTTCTAAGTTGCTTGTCTTTTCTGTCTACGATTTCAATCGGCTGTTCAATATAGTTCAACTGCTCGTCTAGTTCGATGTTGTTTAATGGCACGCGCTGAACATCTGTTATGAACCCGCCAAGTAAGCAATCTCAGTTTTATTAATATTGTCCCAGTTTATTTTTGTTAAGCACATATAGTTAACTAACCCATTAAACCTGTGGATACAAAACATGTTCAATGGCATACAAAACATTTGAACAAACTAGATCATTTAATGCAATGGGTCCTTGGTTTACAAATCTTATTAAACAAATGACATCATTGATTGAGCAATGTGTTTTGAGTATTTGAACAAACTAGACAAGTTATAAACCACAAACATCATACCGACTTGTTTCTTGATTCTTTTGGTTTTTGTTTTTAAATTTTTGGTCTGTCTGGATAAATAGAGAATAAGGTATGATGTTTGTGGTTAATCTTATCTTGTTCTAAGTAGCATTAGATCGTATCAATGGAGTAACTACCAACTAGAGTAAATAGAAAATATAACAATTTGTTAACTTGTCTGCCATTGGACCTGTGTAATACAAAACATTTAAAAATAGAAAATATGCCTGAAACATTGGTTGCAGGAGCAGCAGCACCATACGAAGCACCAGCATCATCCATACCTCCACCCATACCCGGCCCATCAGCACCACCCTGGTACATCTTAGCAATAATCGGGTTACAAACCCCTTCAAGCTCCTTCATCTTGTCCTCAGACTCTTTAGCCTCCGCCAACTAGTTCCCATCAAACCATTGGATAGCCTCCTCAACCGCATCCTCCACCTTCTTCTTATCATATGCTGACAACTTCGACCCGATCTTCTCATCCTTAATGGTATTCCTCATATTGTACGTGCAATTCTCCAACACATTCTTTGCCTCCACTTTCTTCTTATGTTCTTCATTGGTAGTAGGAGCAGCAACATTGGCAACAGAAGCAGCAACATAAGCAGAAGCAGGAACATCGGCAGAAGCAACAACATCTGCAATATAGTTAATTATGCAACCAAACACATATAGTTAATTATACAACCCACGTTTAACAAGATCCAGTTTTAAAAAACATTACCTTCACTTTGATGCATCTCCTAATCGAGACGCCCATTGGAGTTAGCGATAAATGCTTAAGTTCCTGTATGATAGATACATTATCCTTAGAGATAGCTGGAGTTCTTTCAATAGAGAAAGCTGGAGTTCCCTCACTCGAGCAAGTACAATGCGGGCAAACTGCAATCTAGAAAACAATGGAAAAATGACAATTAAATGGATTTACTCAAAATAAAATTAACAAAAGTGTGTACTTCTAGATTACTTACATCATCAGAAGTCAATTGATTAAATTTTGATTCCCAGTCATTTGCAGATAGCCTTTTTGAAGTGTACTTCTGGATGAGGGGTGTGTCAATTTCATAAACTCCCGGTCATAGCTTCTCTATGCGCTCATATATAATTGTCTAAAAAGGTATTGAGAGTATTAAGAAAAAACAAAAATTATACAAGTAAAACAATAAAAACAAGAAGCAGCACCCAAAACATTATAAACAAAGGGGCAATTGCAAATATCCCCCTTTAAAGTTATTTTATTACATATTTACCCGGCCTAGAAAAACAATTACATATCTACCCAACTTAATAAAGAAAATTGTAGATATATCCATTTCACTAATGATGATTTTGGAATTGACAACTTTACCCTTTTATTATTAGATTAAACTATCGATTCTACCCCTACGGGTTTTAAATTTATAGAACCAGGTACTATGAATTGTGTCGTTCTGATTATACGAAGAGGGGATGCAGTTCAAAGAGGGACTAAGTTAATAGGGTTTTCTAATTAAAAGGAGGGTAATTTGATCATTTTCATAGAAATGGGTATATATGCAATTCTTTATTTAGGGTGGGTAAATATGCAATACAATGACTTATTAGGGGGATATTTGCAAAAATCCCATAAACATACCTCCAAGACGGGAGCTGCACCGATGTAAGAATGTTGCCCAGTTGCTTTTTCACACGCCATGTTTTCAGATCATCAAGCGAAATGTACAAGTGGTTCCACGTTGCTTTAGCCCAATTGCAATTTTCCCGCCACTCAGCATTTTCAACCAGAGGCCAATAAACTTTCCGAAGCCTCTTTGCATCCCTCGCACATAGGAGCACTTGTTCTAGGAGGAAGTAGGACATTAACTCCTTGAAGCACTTCTTGCTCTCTTCATCATCTACAGAATTAATAATTAACGATGTAGTTAACCATAATTAACGATGTAGCCCAAAAATTATTAAAAGAGAGTAAAAGGCAAATGATCCATTAAGACATATATGATCTACTATTGGCATTTGAGGATTTGTGATTGTAGGTCTTTATCAGTTTGATTGTATTATGAATTTTATTGAAATAGTATATATTTAAATGGATTTACATTTGTGTGTTTTGATAGGTGATAAAATAAGGGCAACTCGACCTAAATGTCTTGTTACTTGGAAGAGAGATTTTTCAAAAGTGTTCCAATTAGGTCACTCAAGTTTCAAAAGTGTTCCAATCAAGTCACTCAATTCATTCTTCATTAAAATTAAGGGATTTTTCATCCATTTCATAGGTAACCGTGGTGATGTGGATTTTTGTTTCTTTTTTCTTTTTTATTTGATGCTAACGTCGAGTGATGACGTGGATTGTAACTTATTTTTTAAAATTTTAATGTAATTAAATGGTTTTTATTTTTAATAAATAAAATTTCATATATTAAAATAATTCGACCCCAGCATCTTATGCTCCATTTTTTTCTTGACATGTGAAAAAAAAAGACATGGGTCGATTTGAATGTTAAGTTATCTAATTGTGACAAAAATGACACCAGTGACCTAATTAGAACAGTTTGAAAACTTGGTTACTATTCTGTGAAATTTTCTCTAAAAAAAGTCAAATAACGCACGCGTAAAAGTTGAGAAACCGTACGAACGAACGAAAATGGTTACCTTATATTTTAAAATATCACATATCGATCTCGTTAATATTTATAGGTTAAATATAATTCATATTATTTATGGTTAACTACATCGTTAATTATTTAAAATTATAAATTAGACTTAATATTTTAAGTTGTATAATGAACTATTTTAAATTAATTTGGGTTTATCTCGAACTTAAAATATAAGGTTTATGTATAAACGTAAAACGGGCCAAACACTCACTCAACCGAGATTGAACTCGGGACCTTACGTTTACGTGCACGCAGCCCTTCCACTGGTCTGCGTGTCTAACCAGGTTATGACTTTGTTTTAATTATACTTATGCAGTAACTGAAGCAGTTCATAATCTGGTTTGCATCTGCTTATATGTTGAACATATGTGGGCTCTTAGGAGTTAAATCTTGCACAAATTAGTAGAGATAAAACTCCCAGATATTTTTTCGCATATGCATTTCTAAGATTGAAAAATGAAGACATATTTGATGTGGAAAAATGGTCAGATGGGGGAAGGGGCAAATTTTTGTAGTAGTCACGGTTCGGTCCGGTTGACCCAACATGCTAAATTTTTGTCACAAATCATTTGTGTCAAATATTATTCCAATACTTACATTATAATCTAACTAATGGATAAAATGGTTTAGGAGGTTTTATGTAGTAAAAAGTAAAAATACACTTTGGGGTGACTTCCAAGCCATTTGACTATTTGTGTCAAAGCTATTGTTATTGATTTTACCCTCTTACGATAAGAGGAGTGCAAGACAGACACTTCTTAAGTTAAGAGGAGTGCACAAGAAACACCTCTTAAGTTAAGAGGAGTGCAAGACAGACACCTCTTAACATAAGAGGAGTGTAAAACAAACACCTCTTAACTTAAGAGGATGAATGTTATAATGTTTTGCAGCAAGGGTAAAATTTAATTTATAGCAGTTATGAATGTTATGATCATTTTCCAGCAGGAGTATAACTGTCATTAATTTGTACATGGTCAAATGGGTCATGGTCAATCCAGTCGTGTACCAGGTCTAATGGGTCAAATAGTGTCAGTCTGATCAGTGGTTATTTTGTGCAAGTTGAAATGGGTCAAAGTGGGTCAGGTTCATTCCACTTTTTCACTGGTTGGAGCCAAATGGGTCATTTCAGATTAAAGGGTCAAAGGGGCCATTGCACAATTCCAGTAATGCTAAAATCAAATTCAAATGAAAAGATTACAAATACATTCCACTAGTTCAACTGAAATATCTAACTATTCAGTTAGAGGCACGCCACGTTCAGAGCCACATTTAGAACCATGTTAGGCGCCTTTTGTTAACCTTTTTGTCGATGATGCTGACGTTTATGTGGTAAGCCTTTTGTTAACCTTTTTGCAGTTAACATACCGGCTTCTGTCCTCCTTTTCCTCTTTGCTTTTGGTTTAGGGGGAGTTTCGTTTGACACATTGTCATCTGAAAAATCAGCAAAGTATAAAAATGTCAAATATGCTTGCAAATATTTTAGGTGTGATTAACCGATAGAAAATAGCCATACCTAGTGCTGGTTTTACAGGGGTAACATTGTCATCTGAAAAATCAGCAAAGTATAAAAATGTCAAACACGCTTGCAAATATTTTAGGTGTGATTAACCGATAGAAAACAGCCATACCTAGTGCTGGTTTTACAGAGGTAACATTGTCATCTGAAAAATCAGCAAAGTATAAAAATGTCAAATATGCTTGCAAATATATTAGGTGTGATTAACTGATAGAAAACAGCCATACCTAGTGCTGGTTTTACAGGGGTAACATTGTCATCTGAAAAATCAGCAAAATATAAAAATGTCAAATATGCTTGCAAATATTTTAGGTGTGATTAACCGATAGAAAACAGCCATACCTTGGGCTATCATATTTAACTGCAACCCGACTTGATCTTGTGGTACAAGGGTAGTTTCATTTCACACATTGTCATCTGAAAAATCAGCAAAGTATGTGACCACTTCATTTTCTTTTTCGGGTAAAGAGACCACTTCACTTTCATTGAAGGCTGCACTCATTTCTTCTATATATTGCAAGCGGCGGTTATCTTTTGATGTTAATATTCGAATAGCAAGATGGCATCTCTCTTCAGTTGAGTGCCACTGGGAATCGCTTCTCGAGGCGAACGCAGGCCCCTTTCCCATCCAAATATATCCTCTAGTCCAACAGCCTACACGGCAATAACGTAGTGCATCAACACTTCTGTAACTAACCAAAATTGGTGAAATCAAGGGAAAGTGATCATTGCCACACGAACTAGTAGCTCATTAGCCATGCTCTCTTTGCCTTCCATAATCGTGTCCCACAACTCTAGCAACTTTTTCTTCATGTCCAGCACAACTAGATTGAAGTGTCCATCATGAATCACGAGAACAAAGAACTAAAAATAAGAAAAAAAACATTAGAATTCAACCTTTGCATAATATTCATTGATATAGCCACATTTCATAAAATACCTGCTCTACATCTCTAAAATTCAAGTTCAATGATGGTGTCTTCTTTAATTGAGTACACTTATGTTGTTCACATTCAAGTTCAATGATGGTGTCTTCTTTAATTGAGTACACTTATGTTGTTCACAAGATTTTTTCATATCTCGATCCTCCTCTCTAGTCATGTTCTGCACAAATATAAATGAGATTTCATAAGCTACATATATTTATTGCTATTTATAATTATTGCTATTTTCAAAAGTGTTCACCAAACAAACCTCAAACAAAGTTGGAAAATACCAACGCTTTGGATTTGCCGACGAGTCAAATGCTCAAGCACACAAATCTTCCGCAACATAACTTACGATTGTAGCAGAAAGCCATGAGTCAGCATTCAAATAACGTCTCATTTCCCCCTTGGCGATAGTCAATCCATCATGCAAAGATGCTACCGATTCATGTTCATGTTTCTCATCTTCATTATAGACCCATTGAAGAAGTTTTTTTTCTCTAGCATCAATGGTTGAACTACGGACTTTGAATAGACCAATAGACTCTAAGGACTATTGTGCTGAAAGCTTATTCACATAGTTCTCTGTGAATGTATTGAGATCCAACAGTTTCTGCAGGTCCATTGTTTCAGATTCAGCCTTGATAAAACTAGATATATTCAAGTTTTTACAAATTTTATCAGCTAAGAGCTTCTTATTAGCTTCCTTCATCAAATTTCCACAAGCATAATCATTCTGTAAAAAGGAGGAATCAGTTGGAAGGATTACAAAATTCATAATACTAATAAACAATAAATAACCGCACACATTTTTACTAACCATCCATTTGATGGAGAACTCTTTAGTCGAATCTTCATTAATATTGTGAAGTAACAACCCGCTCATCCGCATGTAGTATAATTAAAGAAACAAGACACACCCCCTATATTCTTTTGTACCCCTTTCCCTTCTTGGTAGCTTTCGATGCCATTCTTGAGAGCATCCATGGCAAGCGTTACCCGTGGTTGCTCAAAAAGCTTATTCACATCCTGCACATAGTAAAGCATATTCTTTTCAAGTTTACCCTGTGCAGTGGGACAAACAAGGAAATGCATAGCTAATAAAGCAAAATCTTGCTTTATAGATATCACATCCTTCTCATCGGAATCGATAAGTACTTTCTCAGCCTTGGTTGGGCAAATTTCTTTGTACTTATTTTCCTTATTTAATTTGCAAAATTTTTGTACTAGATCAAGATCCAATTTCGGGTTTTCAGCAGCTACCGGAGCATTACCATTTCTATACTCTTGATTGAAAAGTCCTCTTTTGTAATTGCAAACTTTTGGGTCCTAAACCCCTTACGTACTATTGCCATTTTATCACAGATAAAATGACGAGCTATTGTCTTGATTGCATCTTTGATTTGACTCACAGTCAACTTCGCCAAATCTAGAAGACTTGCAAAAGGGGTCTCCTTTAGAACTTTTCTTTTAGTTTCCGGTAGCTTAGTCAAGATATCACAGAAATTTTCTAGACTACACCTTATGTAGGTTTTCCCACTCTTTGTCTTCCCTGATGATTCACTATTTTTCTGTTTCTCTTCATGATATAACATGATACAATCAGATTTAGATAAATGGGGGTGCTCCTTCCTAAATAATTTGATACAATCAGGTTGAAATATTCAAATAATATCGTCTATCAAAACAATTTGAAACAGTTAATTAAATGATTAACAAGAAATTTTTGAATGTTCAATTCACTGAACTCTAATTATCGCTCCGGTTATGAAGAATTGTTCAACAAGAATAAATATTTAAATACTTACTGAAATTTGTTCCACGAATTAGCTTTCCTTTCTTCTTCTTATGGACATTTTTGGAAAGAGGAAGTAAAAAAGGGTAAAATAGGGATTTTCCCTTTGATAAATAAATCTTCCCATAACCTGTGTTTTGCTCCTTCCCATAACAGCTCCCTACTAGCTATCAAATCATGCTTCCCTCCGTCACCCTCTCCCTACATAGCCTGCATTTAGTAGTCGCATCTTCATCTTCACTCTCTCCCACGAAAGCCTAGCCGAGATGGATGTACAATCAATACGGAATCTCGCCGGTGGAATAGGCATTGGGTCCTTAGTCATGATGTATCTTATTCTCCGGTGGGTTGCTCGGGCCTCTTCTGCTGCTACGGTTGATGTGGCCTCCTCTTCTGCTACGGTTGATGTGGCATCCTCTTCTGCCGTTAGTGAAGCCTCCTCTTCTCCCCTTAGTGAGGTCTCCTCTGGACCTCTTCTGTCGTTAGTGAGGCCTCCTCTTCTGCTCATTTGGATGTGAAGGCCTTTGTGATCGACATGACAGATCCCACAGCTCGGGAAGAGGTCATGATATCGTTGTTAAGTGTAGCTATTAATCGGAAGATACCCGTTAATGACGCAAGGGGTTTTCATATGCTGTTTCAAGAATATTTGAATTTGAACCAGCCTCAGCACCATACATGGCTCTACGGAATTTTCGGTGACTTCCTTGATCAGTTATTAGCAGGGGATTATACTCGAACAGGTATACTACTAATCTAAACTTTTATGGGAATTTAGAACTCTAAAATCTAACTATTTTTGGAAATTTAGTTATCTATATTCTGATTCTTTATTTATCTTTCATATGTGTTTCAGTAAATTGATGAAACCAATTAAATTGGAACTCGTATATTCTTTTAGTATATTCCAGTTCTCACACACCCTATGCACTTCTTCCACGATCCATTGTTGAACAAAAGTTTGAGATTAATAAAAAATGTTTCAGTATTATTGTAGAGTGTAGACACATATTGATAGCTGAGATACTAGCAGAATAGATAAACAAATCACAGACTTTGCTAAAAAAATAAACTAATGTTAAATCTATAACATAACTAACAAAACATTTAAGCTAACCTGCAACATTAGGCTAACCAGTAATCTGCTGCAAGTTTGTTAACCCTAGCATTAAATAATTAGGGTTCTTACATTAAATTTTTTAAGGTTGTTAGGATGTGAAACATTTAAGCTTTCATTAATGGTTGTCATATGTAGATATAGTTTTCTGTTGCATGTGGTATGAGATTTCATTATATATACTTTTATTTGTACGAACTATCCAGTAACCTTTTCATCCAAGCCAAGGTATGAGATTTCATTGCTTGTTTTTTATGTCCAAAATTTAAGGTCACATTAATCATTTTCCTATTTTGTATATTCGAATAACATCAACCTTGTCAACTTGCAAGGTAGTGAGCAGTCCGGGACCATGGACAAGCTGTGGGAGGATCCAGGTTGTTCAGAAACTCTCCGAAAATTCCGTAGAGCCATGTATGGTGCTGAGGCTGGTTCAAATTCAAATATTCTTGAAACAACATATGAAAACCCCTTGCGTCATTAACGGGTATCTTCCGATTAATAGCTACACTTGCCAACGATATCAAGACCTATTCCCCAGCTGTGGGATCTGTCATGTCGATCACAAAGGCCTTCACATCTGAATGAGCAGAAGAGGAGGCCTCACTAAAGCAGAAGAGAAGACCTTACTAAGGGGAGAAGAGAAGGCCTCACTAACGGCAGAAGAGGATGCCACATCAACCGCAGCAGAAGAGCGGGCCACATCAAACGCAGCTGCAGAAGAGGCCCGAGCAACCCACCGGAGAATAAGATACATCATGACTAAGGACCCAACGCCTATTCCACCGGCGAGATCCCATATTGATTGTACATCCATCTCAGCTAGGGTTTCGTGGGAGGGAGTGAAGATTAAGATGTGACTACTAAACGCAGGCTATGTAGGGAAAGGGTGAGGGAGGGGAGCATGATTTGATAGACATGATTTGATAGCTAGTAGGGAGCTGTTATGGAAGGAGCAAAATGCAGGTTATGGGAAGATTTATTTATCAAAGGGAAAATCCCCATTTTACCCTTTTTTGCTTCCTCTTTCCAAAAATATCCCTAAGGAAAAGAAAGGAAAGCTAATTCATGGAACAAATTTCAGTAAGTATTTAAATATTTATTCTTGTTGAACAATTATTCATAACCGGAGCGATAATTAGAGTTCAGTGAATTGAACATTCAAAAATTTCTTGTTAATCATTTAATTAACTGTTTCAAATTGTTTTGATAGACGATATTATTTGAATATTTCAACTTGGTTGTATCAAATTATTTAGGAAGGAACACACCCATTTATCCAAATCTGATTGTATCAAGTTATATCATGAAGAGAAACAGAAAAATAGTGAATCATCCTGGAAGACAAAGAGTGGGAAAACCTACATAAGGTGTAGTCTAGAAAATTCCCATGATATCTTGGCTAAGCTATCGGAAAATAAAAGAAAAGTTCTAAAGGAGACCACTTTTGCAAGTGTTCTAGATTTGGCGAAGTCGACTATGAGTCAAATCAAAGATGTAATCAAGACAATAGCTCGTCATTTTATCTGTGATACAATGACAATAGTACGTAAGGGGGTTGGGACCCAAGAGTTTGCAATTACAAAAGAGGACTTTTCAGATATCAGGAGTATAAAAAATGGTAATGCTCCGGTAGCTGCTGAAAACCCGAAATTGGATCTTGATCCCGTACAAAAATTCTGCAAATTAAATAAGGAAAATAAGTACAAAGAAATTTGCCCAACCAAGATTGAGAAAGTACTTATCAATTCCGATAAGAAGGATGTGATATCTATAAAGCAAGATTTTGCTTTATTAGCTATGCATTTCCTTGTTTGTCTCACCGCACGGGGTAAACTTGGAAAGAATATGTTTTACTATGTGCAGTATGTCAATAAGCTTTTTGAGCAACCATGGGTAACACTTGTCATGGATGCTCTCAAGAGTGGCATCGAAAGCTACCAAGAAGGGAAAGGGGTACACAAGAATATAGGGGGTGTGTCTTGTTTCTTCAATTATACTGCATGCGGAGGAGCGGGTTGTTACTTCACAATATTAATGAAGATACGACTAAAGAGTTCTACATCAAATGGATGGTTAGTAAAAATGTGTGCTGTTATTTATTGTTTATTAGCATTATGAATTTTGTAATCCTTTCTATTAATTCTCCCTTTTTACAGAATGATTATGCTCGTGGAAATGTGATGAAGGAAGCTAATAAGAAGCTCTTAGCTGATAAAATTAGTAGAAACTTGAAGAATATATCTAGTTTTATCAAGGCTGAATCCGAAACAATGGACCTGCAGAAACCGTTGGGATCTCAATACATTCACAGAGAACTATGTGAATAAGCTTTCAGCGCAACAATCATTAGAGTCCATTGGTCCATTTAAAGTCCGTAGTTCAACCATTGATGCTAGAGAAAAGAAACTTCTTCAATAGGTAGCATCTTTGCATGATGGATTGGCTATCACCAAGGGGGAAATCGGACGTTATTTGAATGCTAACTCATGGCTTTCTGATACAATCGTAAGTTATGTTGCGGAAGATTTGTGTGCTCGAGCATTTGACTCGTCGCCAAATCCAAAGCGTTGGTATTTTCCAACTTTGTTTGTGGTTTGTTTGGTTAACACTTTTGAAAATAGGAATAATTATAAATAGCAATAAATATATGTGGCTTATGAAATCTCATTTATATTTGTGCAAAACATGACTAGAGAGGAGGATCGAGATATGAAAAAATCTTGTGAACAACATAAGTGGACTCAATTAAAGAATACACCATCAGTGGACTTGAATTTAAGAGATGTAGAGCAGGTATTTTATGAAATGTGGCTATATCAATGAATATTTATGAAATATGGCTATATCAATGAATATATAGCAGATAATCAACTGGAGAGACTTTGACAGCTGGAATACTGGTTCTTTTAACCCTAGCAGGTGCTAACTCCCATACCTACTACCTTTAGTAGGTGCTTCCCCTCTGACACCTACTACTCAGTTCGACAAACTGATATGCAGAATCACTACATTTGGGTTTTCCCCACGTCTTTTTCATCGTATATTTTAAACGACACATCCTTCTCCGATCAGCTCATGATTCAGACGTATTCACTGATTTGTTTTCTTGATCATTAAGTAGATATACATTGCATAGCAGAGTGATTGCCAGCTATAGACTATGTGACTGCATAGTAGAGTGATTGCCAGTTGTATACTCTGTTTTCCACCCAAAAAGTTTAGGGGACAACTCACTCACAAGCTTTTTTATACACTTGCTGAAATCACCCTCTTAACAAAGATCATGAATCTCATGTAGGTGTGTACAAAATGGTCGCATATCGCTCGAAAGTCACCTTCTCGTGTTATCTTTTCGAAGAAATTTTGAATTCTAGCAAAAATTTATTCACATCAGTATTTTGCGTAGACCTTTATACCATTTCTCTATGCCACCATTCAGCGTATGTCATTGATGGTAGCACCTACTAAGGATAGTAGGTGATAACAGGTGTCCTAATGGGTTGCACCTACTAAGGATACTAGGTGTTACAGAATGTAAACGTGACTAAGGGTAGCACCTACTAGAGATAGCATGTGTCAATAGGGACCAGCATCATACGATGGCATAGCGTTAAAATGAAGGGCGATTTATGTTGCCATGCCACATGACATCTGTATTGGTTAATAATTTTTCTTTGTTCAAGCTTATTTTGATAATACTTAGTAGGTGTTGCCTCCATGGGCACGACTACCCTTATTAGGTGTTTCACTCCAAGGCCAATGTCATCACTAGTGTTGTTTCCTATTAAACATTCAACTTTTGCTAGGCGTTTTTCCCAGCTAAATGATCAAGCCAGCCACACTCGCATATAGCACTAATGGTTCACTCCGTAAGTATGATGAACAAAACCACTGTTGCTGGCTTCGTTTCAACGGCTACCACCGTCAGTGGTCCCAGTATATTCAAAAATATACTCAAAAAAATGTTTTCTGAGATTAGAGCATAGAGCATTTTTCCTATCATCAGCAGAACTATATTTTCTCTCTTTTCAATTAAATAATAATTTTTAATACCTTTATCATTACATTACTTTTTGTTCCACTCACAACCACTTTCAAAACATATTCAAAAATTATAGATGGTAAACAGTGAACTCTCAAATATACAAATGAACAGTAACATTTTATATGTCCTCCACTTTTACGACCACACCATGATTGGTATGCGATCACTAATTATCAATTTGTCTCGTTTCATAATTTTATGGTTCCCTAAAACTATCTCACTATAAGCTCCAATCTTGCAAGTCTTGCACCAAAACTTGAAGAAAAAAATAATCCTTCCACCAATCCAAAGCATTATGCTTTCCTTAGAGGAGACACTTATGTGATTTTTTTAGATTTTGTAATTCATTTATATCACATGTTAACTAAATGCTACGCGTATCATGAAAGTTCTTACACACCCGAACCGTTAATATAAGCAGTTAGCAAGTTAATCCACCGTAATCCGTCGTAGGAGTTAACACCTACTAATTTAAGTAGGTTTAGTTGTCATGTGCGTAGAACACTAAAAAAGTGGGGAACCAGAAAACACTCTTAAAATTTATACTTAACATGTTAAAAATTAGTTTTTTTCTAAATTTTTTCAAACTTTTTCTTATAAATACGTGTAGAAACATTTTTTATTAAAAAAAATCAAAAATTAAAAATATAAAAATGTTTAAAAAACAGTTAAAAATATATATATTATAAAATTAACTTTAACATGTTAAAAGTCAATTTAAAAAAATAGCACTTTTCCGTATAAAAATGGGTAGAAACTATTCGAATAAAAAATAATTTTTTGTAAAAAAAATACCCGTTTTCAACTTTTTTTTATAATTTTAGTTGTTGGTTTTGTTTATTAAAAATGCTTCTACAAGTATTTATAAGGAGAAACGCCGAAAAAAATAATAAAAAATTTGATTTTTAACATGCTAAGTTGAATTTTTAAGAGTGTTCCCCACTTCCCCATTTTTTTAGTGTTCCCTAATAACCCTCACTATATATATATATATATATATATATATATATATATATATATATAAACATCACGTAGCCGCAATAGTAGTCTCGCGTCTCGTGGATAATTACTAAAATAATTATATAGTTGTTCGCTTGTTATAATCGACTTTCGTTTGTTCATTACCGAAATAACTCGGATAATATTATTTGCAAAGATTATATGGTAATAAGTCGTATTCCGTTTAGACGTTTCAAATAAATCTAAATAATTATATTTATCTTATATAGCTTTTGAATCCTATACGCTTGAAATAAATATAAGTAATTACATTTATTTTATATAAACTTCGAATTCAAGACGTTTGAAATAAATATAAATAATTATATTTATTTTATATAAATCTCCGAGTTATATAAAATACTTGAATTCCAATATGTTTCATTGTTAAAAGTGACAATGTATTCTGTGTTTTGGATTTTTACGAAAAACGGACAGATCATCCTCTGTTTATAGGATAATCCCTACAATACTAGTTGTCGATAATTTTCAAAACTCAAAATAACTACAGAACTTTCAGAACTCCTAATAAACAATCATTTTATATATAAAAGTTTTTGTATTTAGGATTTTTTTTATCATGTATTATATGTATTTTTTTATCTATTATATGTATTTTTTTGATTACATACATGTTAAAAGTAGTTTACATATATCTAATTGCCAAAATTATATATATGTGTCATAACTAATTACATATATGTAAAAAAGCTAGTTTACATATGTATAATTATAAAATTACTCTTAACATGTATGTAATCGTAAAAATACACATAATAAATGATAAAATTATCCTAGACATAAAAATATATAAATAAAAAGATTGTTTATTAGAAGTTCTGCGAGTTCTATAAATATTTATGGTTCTTAAATGATCATGGCCCTATATATATATATATATATATATATATATATATATATATATATAAATATATATATATATATATATGGAGAAGATCATGCGAGAACCACCTCTTATTGTGAAAACCGCAAGAACCAATGTGAACACACCAAAAATGCCTAACAATAGCCAAAAATCACACAAAAATTTTTTTTTTTTAATTTTTTAATATTTTTAATAAAAAATCGCTACTTTTCGAAGCCAAAAAAAATTTTTTTAACTTTTTTCTTTTAAATTTTTTTTTTTAAATTTTTTTGTTTGGCTTCTAAAAGTAGCGATTTTAACATAAAAAATATTAAAAAATTCAAAAAAAAAAATTTTAGATTTTTTTAGGTTTTTTGGGGGTTTAGTTTTTAGCATTTTAGCTTTGGGGGGAGGGGGTTAGGTTTTTTAACTATTTTAGGTTGTGTTCACATTGGTTCTCAAGGTTCTCACAATAAGGGTGGTTCTCGCATGAGCCCCTCCCTATATATATATATATATATATATATATATATATATATATATATATATATATATATATAGAGGGGAAGGATGTATAGAAAACCCGGGAAACTCAAAGCTCCCGATGTTTTTTTTTCTTGAAAAAATTTACACATGTTATATACATGTTTTTAAAGGTTTTAGGCAAAAAAATCAAAAAAGCGCTGAGTATATATTTTTAAAAAAAATAAACAAGTTTTGGTGTAACACATGTTACATTCATCTGACATATTTGTAACATGTGTTACACCAAAACTTGTTTATTTTTTTTTAAATATCTACTCGGCGCTTTTTTGATTTTTTTTTTTTTTGCCCAAAACCCTTAAAAACATGTATATAACATGTGTAAATTTTTTTAAGAAAAAAAAAAAACATCGGGAGCTTTGAGTTTCCCGGGTTTTCTAAATTAAAGTGGGTTTTCTATAGATACTTACATTATATATATATATATATATATATATATATATATATATATATATATATATACACACACACATGAGAAAACTACATATAAATTAGAAAACTAGAAAACTAACTAAAAAAGACTAAAAAAAGCTAAAAACATACCAAAATTTTTATTTTTTTTCAATTTTTTTATAAAAAATCGCTATTTTTTATATATAAAAGAAATTTTCAAAAAAAAAAAACTTGTACTGCACATGTGCATTATATGTGTACTACACATTTGCATTACATGCATAAAATTAGCTTTTTGAGTCTAGCTTAGCTTTTAGGATTAGTTTTTTTGGAGGTTTAGAATTAGTATTAGGTTTTTGGGTGTGGGGGGAGGGGGGTTGAAGTTTTTGGGGGGTGGGGGGTTTAGGTTTTTTTCGGGTTTATGTTTAGGGTTTAGTTTTAGGTTTTCGGGAGAGGGGGGTTAGGTTTTTGTGGGGTGGGGGGTTAGGCTTTTGGTTGGAGGGTGAATTTAGGTTTTTGGGGGTGGGGGTAGGGGGTTTAGGTCTTTGGGGTTGTCGGTGGGGAGTGGGTTAAGTGGTTTAGACTTTTCGTATTAGTGCACATGTGCAGTACAAAAAAAAATATTTATTATTATTTTTTTTTTTATTTTTTTTCATATATAAAAAATAGCAATTTTTAATAAAAAAAATTGTAAAATAAAAATTTGGTATGTTTTTTAGGCTTTTTTAGTTAGTTTTTTGGTTTTCTCATTTAAACTAGTTTTTCTCATGATCTATCCCCTATATATATATAGGCAAAAGATCAAATACAAATAATCTTAACATACTAAACATACAAATTGAAGGAAAACCCAAAAAGACAAGGTGGCATTTTTGTAATTACTACCAACTATCAAAGTTACAACCAAAAATACCTAAACAAACACAAAGTTTTTTTAACATTTTTTATTAAAAAATCGCTACATTTCGTTAGCCAAAAAAAAAATATTTTTTTTTGCTGCTACTAAAAGTAGCGATTTTTTAATAAAAAATGTTAAAAAAATAAAATAAAATAATTTGTGTGTTTTTTTTTTATTTTTTTAGATTTTTTTAGGTTTTTTGGGGGGTTTAGTTTTTAGCATTTTAGCTTGGGTGGGGGAGGGGGGGGGGGGTTAGGGTTTTTTTTAGGTTTTTGGGGGGTGGGGGGGGTGGGGGGTTTAGGTTTTTTTTGGGGGTGGGGGGAGTGGTTAGGTTTTTTTAGGTATATTTGTAGAGTAACTTTGATAGTTATTGATAATTACAAAAATGCCACCTTGTCTTTTTGAGTTTTCCTTCAATTTGTATGTTTAGTATGTTAAGATTATTTGTACAAGAACTTTACCCTATATATATATATACACATATAGATATACATATTTATATACATATTACGTCACGATACGTCGGTTCGGTTATTAACTAATATCTACACAAGTTATATACGCATGTAATGTGCAAGTTCAAGTAGTTATTAATTCGCGCGTAAAATATTTATCTTTTTCACTAGTCGGGTCGGTTTAGAGCTCGGTTTCACGTTTAATTAATATTTATAATCAATATAATATAAACTAGCTGGTAAATTACTGATAATAAAGGGTAACCAAATGACCTATTTGCCCTTTCTTTTGACCAAAATTACCTAAGACACAAACAAAGAAATTGCTTTGAGAAACTAACCTCTAGCTGCTCATGCAATATTCTTTGGATTTCCATCTGCACTCTCAAAGCTTCTATAACCTCAAAGCCACTATTCCAAACATAAAAAAAGGCATTTAATAAATGGTTGGCTTTGGGCTATCTTTTATCTCAAATGGGTCAGAAGACGGGTAGAACGGGTCAAAGTGTCAAACAGGTCGAAAGTCACCAAAGTGTATGATTAACCCGATTGTTTTTCCAGGCTTAATAATACCCAACCTGCCAAACCCGCTAATTTTGCCAATCAAGAATTTAAGAAACCGAACTTACTCATTTAAGTCTTGTGGCATCATTCTTGTAGAAGATGACGTCGATGAACCCATGTCCTGGCTCTCAGCAATGCAAGATATTGCACATCAAACCGTAAGCACAAAAAAATTAACAGAAATTCTCGAGTTATGATTTTTGTCGCACATTTTTCATACAATATTAAAGACCGTCATTGGTATCGTTAACTCCAAATGATTAGAAGTCAGTATTATACCTTCTTTAGAGTTATCGGAAAACTCTTTGCATGATTGTTTCCCCATTCGGTATTTCTGCAAATACACATGTGGCGTGAATTAAAGCGAGAAAAAATCTCAAAGAAATACGTATAATATAGCCTCAAAGCAGGGGTGTTTTGATGTGCATTTTAAATCAGATTATATGATATTAAATGATCATAACCAAACTATCAGATGTAATCAAGTAATAAAAACGTGCTGCAAAACGTGATTCTACCATTTGAAGTTGTAATAATCAGATAATTTGTCGTCTTTAAGGAGGTAAAAGATAAAATGACTAAAACAGGCATTCTTTTACATTGCTGAACTATTCACAATTAAAATGTCATTAAACTTTTTATCAATTATAAAATCATTTTTTTTTTTTTTTGTAAAAGAATTTTGTTTCAACCATTCTTTTTTGACGGTCATGCGTAATGACAGTTGCATATATGGTTTTCAGTAGATGGAAGCACAAATAACAAACCTGCAGATGTGACTTGAGATGATAGAGAGTGAGGCCCTTTACCCCCATTGTTCTCATGATCATTTTTGGTGTTGCTTCTGCACCCATTATATATATCAAATTAATACAAAATGTTACGAAACCATCCTAGAAAGTAAGTCAAAGAGTACATAAAACATGTATCAATAGAGGTTTGATAAAACTAAAATTCACAATTCTAGCACGATAAATCACTAAAATACGGGATATTAATAGCCAAAATTCGTTGCTACTTGCTAGACGCTAAAGAAACACGGTATTCACAATTCTAGCTCTATAAATAGCCAAAATTCACTATATGGTAATTTAATCACATTTAATATCCACATTCTAGCACGATAAATAACGACAGTTGTTAGGAATCTTAAGATCCGTAATCAAACATGCACACAATATTAATTTCTAGACACAAAATAAACACAGTTTAGTAAATTGATCACGACCAACGTCGGTTGCTAGTATCCTCTGGTTCTTGAGTTTTACTCCAAGTACAATCTATCAAGGAAAGACACGACTTTATCCGGAACAATATTCACGTACGGTATGTGTGGTGTTGCTCTATGTATAACCAAAAGCTACATCTCTCTCATCCGTTACACGTATCAACCTTCTAATCAAGTAAACCATTCATAATCTCTTCATCCTTAGATCATTTTCACATTATTACCTCCTCGACCCTATATGTGACCAATTTTAACCAACACGCACACAAAGCCCCTCCTCAAGACCTTTTCCAACCGCCTCGCATGCGCTTTTCAAAATCAAGCTCTAACTACAATCTATCAAGGAAAAACACAACTTTATGGAAAGATGATACTCAAATGCCAACTGTCATAACCTAACTAACAAATTCTAACAAACTAACTGTCAACTTAAAACTAGATAATTGGTCAACCTTTATAACATTTTAGTCAACAATTTGACTTAAGTGGTCACACCAACCACTTTTCTAATGTCCCCAATTCAGTAATTTACCACCAACTTCAATGACACTCATTCTGAAGCAAAATCCTAACTATAAAGACAAATATTTCTACTCAACTTAAAACTAACTAATGGTCAACTCTATAACATGTTAGTCAACATTTGTCCCCAATCTAGTAATTCACCACCAACTTCAATGTAACCACTGTATCAAACCAAACAAAACCACAATGCACCAATTTCAAAGTTACAAAAACCCATCAAACCCTAACACATTGCATCCATCAAATCACCCCCAAATAATCACACTCCATACAAAACAAAACAAACCAAAACCCTCCAACCCACAAAATCCAATTTACAAATCAAAAACCTAATGCTAACAAAACTGACTATCAGGTCCACCAAGCTGAGTAACAGCATCCACAAATCTCTCATGGAACTCCGCAGTCCACCGGAGCCGGGGCTTCGGATCCGTTGTCAGGACCAAACATGGATCTCCGACCAAATTGGGGCGGGGGAAGTCTTCAAGGGGCATAATGGAGTGAATCCCAGAATACATTTGGGGTGAAAGTGAAAACCCACTTGGGATTTGATGTAATTTGTGTTAAAAATGGAAGATTTGTGAACAAAATGTATGCATTTAGAAAGGGGGAAGAGGAGAGAGAGGGGGGGGAGATAGTGATGGGTGTCTTGTTTTGGTCTGTGCTTTATATTCTGGGTAGGTGTTGCTTCCCCCACCATACAACATTACTATTACCAGTCTGTTTTTCCTGTTTTCATCAGGTTTTTGGTTTTATGTGTTTTTAGGAATGATTGGATATGGTAAGGTTGGGAGGTTTGGGTTTATGGTTGATTTGTTAGATGAGATTTTGTTGTTAATGAGTATGGTTAGGTATGAGAGTGGAAGTGTGTCGGTATCGAACTTGTAACGGTACTAAAAATGAGTAAAAATAAAAAAGGAATATTGTACCGGTTGTTATGATGGTACGATATCAAGTGGTACTAAAACTGAAAACTAAAAGAAATGAAAAATAAAGAGGGTGAAGGGGTATGGTCCCAGATCTCGCGTCAGCATCGACCGCGAGTGACCATTACCCTTATCAAAACCCCCACTAGCTAACAACCCACTTGTGCCCATGCGGGAACGCATCGACGCAAGGGTTGAATCCAATCTATCTAGTAACAAAGGAGGACTTACATGGAACAGGAGAACGGTAGAGTGATGCGACATAGCATCACATCTGGTGTACGAAAACGGAAGTATTCACAGCGACGCGGCCTCGCACCGCGTCCAGTGAACACTTCTATCAATACAGGAAAGCCTTACCTTAGGCATAAAAGAAGATGAACGTAGTGGTACGGCTGACACCGCACCATACGGACATTTTCGTCACGACAAGGGATGCAGGCAAGACGACGATGCGGCTAGCACCGCATCTCGCGTATTCCTTGATCACAAGTAGGAGACGCGGTAACTTCAGATGTTACCGCACGTAGCGATGCGGCTTGCACCGCATCCTACGTACTCAAGCAAGTGGTACTGACACCACAGTGCAAGTGGCACCAATGACAACTACCTGTCAGAGCTACGTAAGCAATGGACTGACGTGGCGTAACCTCCATAACCGACGAGCCTGACACACCTGAAAAGGGGCAGCACGTCGTCAGTCCATCCATCATCATCCTCCTCCACTCCTCGGCTATAAATACCAACCCCAAACCAGGTTTGAGGTATCTTCTCACAACTCTCTCACTACTACTACTATCTTACTTTGCTTCCCAAGCAAACTACTGATTCTCACGCCGGAGAGTGGTAACAAGGAGCACCCCCCACCCCATCCTCCTTGTTACGAGTCACGGCTTGTTTCCTTGTGCAGGAGATCAACCACCGGTGATCCAGCCAGCGATCCTCGAGAGGAAGGGATTAACCCTTCTTGACGAGACCAGTGAGTTAACCCTGCCCGGTTAACCATTGTTTCATCATTGGCGCCCACCGCTACTCTTAGCATTTTCTAAATCATCCTTTTTCCTCTCTCACGATCATGACTGATCACCAAAACAATACTGCGGATAACCAAAATCCTCCAATCCCAAACCCGGTAGGGGTCAATGCCTCGACCTCCCAACCCGGACACATTGGCACGTCCACACAAAGGAGCCCCTCCTTTATGTTCGGACATGACTTATCACAGTTCCCATCTGTGATCCCACCAGGCACGACCATTCATGTCTGGTACGAGCAGCAGGCAGCTACGCTGACTGCAGCATACAACCGCGCTTGTACTGAAGCGAATATACGAGCTGGGCTTCCCCCAGCACCGCACACCCCTGTTGAGCGTATTTTACAATACGACGGCAGGATCCTTTCACGCCCGGCTTCAAGAAGCCGGCGTGAAGAAAGGGGATCGTCTTACTGTTCGGTCCACACCCTCAACGAGGATGATTCCTCATACGGGTCCCACACCAGAGGACCGGTACACACCCGCCTTGGGCCCCATGGCGAGGACAGGAGGCGATCAACCTCCAGACGCGGCCCCGGCATTCAGAGCCGATTGGGCCCACAACCATACACCGAAGGGTACGGTCATACCGACCCTGACGACCATAGCTATCGCGGGGATTCGCATGACACCAGTAGCAGACCGGGAGGACGCAACTATGTTCCTCCCAGTCACCCCCGCAACACATACCTTAGGGCGGCAAAGCGCCCTGCAAAAGAACCATACAGGCCAAAGGCAGCGGCCGAAAATTCCAAGTTCGGCACGCGGATTGCCAACGCCCATGTCACCACGACAAAATTCCCATTCAACGTTGGGAAATACAATGGTTCGACCGACCCGGACGACCACATGAACGTCTTCATGGGCGCGGGCATCAACGGCCAGTGGGATGAACCCACTTGGTGCAATTTTTTCCCCCAGACCCTTACGGGTCTGGCCAGGGCTTGGTTCGATTCTTTGCCAGTGGGATCACTGGATTCATTCGAGGACTTGCGTACCAAGTTCCTCGCACATTTTTGCCAGCAGCGACGCCACGAACGAGATTCGTGTGACGTCATGAACATCTGGCGAAGGAACGACGAATCGCTCGAAGCATTCGTCGTCCGTTATAATAAAGAGTGCCTGGAGATAGGTGACGTGGCAGACCAGATGGCACGAAACCACTTCATCCGGGCCGTCAAAGACAGAGAGATGATCATGACCATCTCTGGCAAGGAGGGCTTGCCCAAAAAATGGGAAGACGTCATGACTGCGGTCAAGAAATACGCCCAGACACAGCGGTCACTCGAACCGCATGTGGCAAAGGCAAAACCCCAAGCCGAAACATCCCAACAAGGGTCCAAGCGTAACAATAAACGCAACCGGGACGTTGGAAATCGCGATATTTCCAAACCATACTTCCCGCAAACCAACACGTTCGACCCAAAGTGTAACACCCCGTGTTTTCCAAAAGTCAAAGTCAAAGTCAAGTGTTGACTGTTATTGGAATTAAAGATTAATAAAGATTAATTTCATTTTAGTTTCATTTTGATTTTCGTATTATTTGGAGTAAGTGTTGTATAATTAAACTAAATCGACCGATAATCGAACTGTGAATCAACGACCGACTGTGAGTGATAGGAAGTAACAACGCAATAAAGCTAGTCAATCAATAATCAAGCTAATCAAATCAATCATCAAACGCAAGTGTGGGGATTTTAGTACTTTTTATACGTGTGTGTGTGTGCCTTATGTGTTATTTGTGCATGTTTACTTTTATGTTAAAGTGTGTGGTGAATCAATCAAATCAATCAAGACTCGAAGGTGAATCAAACTCAATCGAAACCGACTTTGGAAACAAGTTGTAAGGATGCTTGTATGTTAGATATAGTAGTTGGGACTAAAAGTAATTTGATTAGGAATTCTATCATCCTCAAATCATCGTTCATCGAACTCGAAATATCGAAAATCATCGCGAAACACTCAAAATCAGGCAAGCCGTTCGAACAGGGCAACCTGATCGAACAGGCTAGCCGATCGAACAGGGCAACCTGATCGAACAGGCTAGCCGATCGAACAGGGCAACCTGATCGAACAGGCTAGCCGATCGAACAGGACTGTTCGATCGGACAGCTACTCGATCAGGAATGCTGTTCGATCAGCTGACCTTTCCTCTTTTGGAAGCCTATAAATAGGGCTGTCTTTGTCATACTTTCCACTTTTGGAAAAGCTCTGACCGACCAGCCTCTTCTTCTCACTAAATCCAAGATTTCTCTCAAACCAGTAAGTATTTCACTCTAATCCTTGTACGTTTTTGTTCATTAATCGATTCTCCATCCTTCTATCTTTCAAAATCTGAATTTCACCCATGAAATCACCAAGATCTAGGTGTTCTTGGGTGATGTCATCATGGTGTTCTTGGTGTTCATCAAGAACTTCATGTTCTTGACCTCATTCAACCATGAATAAGCTAGATTTAACCGATTTCCACATCAATAACTTAAAATCTTCCAAAGATCTTAACATTTCACGGTGGAAAAAGATTGGAAGATGGGTTTTCATCTATCTTTCAACTCTTTTACACTCAAAAAGGTGAAAACGAGACGTGAACCGACTTACAAATCAACCTAAACAAACACATGGTTCAAGATTCGGGTTTACCAAGAGATTTACCGATCTCGGGTTGAATGTTAAACTTAGGTTCCAAACCGTCTCTGACCGAGTTTGGGTGATTCCTGCTCGAGTCAGTAGACTAAGTAAGAACTTCAGTTTCGTGGTTCAACTCGTAGTCAAAATATCTCCAAATCACACCAAGTAACGGGAATAACCAAGTGTTAGGTGATAAGTTAACCAAATCGAGAAGCTGGCCGAACGGCTAGGCTGTTCGATCGAACAGCCCAACCGAACGACTATGCCAGCCGATCGGCTAGGCTAACCGATTGACTAGCACTTAGACCCACCAACTCACAAAAGTGTAGTATTGACGAGGTACTGTTCGATCGACTACGCCACTCGATTGTAATCATTACTACTCGGATCATGAGATACTATGCTTTAAAACACTTAGACTTTTCGAAACATTGGAAAGTCACCCGATCGAACATGCCAGCCGATCGAGTGACATACTTGAAAACAACGAAGTGCTAACCGATCGGTTGGACTAACCGATCGAACAGCAGTTCGATCGGCCAACTTGAAAGGTAGTACAAACCATCGTACACAAACACATCCTTCACATCAAAGGAAGAAACAATCCACTTGAAGGAACCAACCGATCGAGCCAGCCAGCCGATCGAATGGATGTTCGAACGGACTCTCAAACCAATCGAACAGCCCACTCGATCGAACTGCTGTCCGATCGATTGGTCTATCCGATCCAGTTTCCTTTGTTTACTTTTTCCGCGTTACTCATCGTTGTGTTATCGAACTATTCAGGCTAATCTATTCTCAGTGCTCCCTTCAATCCACAATCAATCACTGTGAGTATACTCGATCCCTTTTTGCTTTCAGCACTTTTGGGTGTTACATACGTAATCTATCAAATTCACAAACAACTCAAACTATTTGAACGCTAACCTACTTGCATGTATTACTTGTCTAAATGATTGCTGTTTATTATGTTTACACGTGGAGTGCTATCTACCTGCTTTAGCAACGTAGTACTATAGTTTGGACTCAGCACCCGTTCACACGGGGGTTGCTAAGGACAATTACTTGCATGGATTACGGTGGTAATCATGTATTGCGAACTGTCTCGGACAGTCAACCCGAAGTCGTTGGTACCGATGGTCCCATGTTGATAATTTACATGCATCGTTTGCCCTTGTGTACGTGCTTGGTTATGCGTAAACTATTCGAACTCTATATGCTATATCAAACTTGTGTACTCACCTTTACATTATATGTATTGACTTTTATTTTAACGTATGTGACAGGTGTTTAAGCTACTAGCGTGCTAGGGAAGCGAGGCAATAATAAACTTCTAGGAGCCTGTGACCTTAGGACAGTGTCCACGTACCTGTTCCAGGGCCATAATTACCTGTAGATCTTGCACTGGCACCTGTAGTCAGTAAGATCCACAGTAGTCGTCTAGAGGTCTTAAAACAATATTTACATTTGGTCTGTAATAATTAAGAATTTGAGTTGTCGGAACAGTTCCCATATTGTTTGGTTGATTTCTATGATAACTTGTTATTATTTGGGACACGGTATGGGACGTGTTATATAACTGAATTGTATGATAGTTGTTGTGGAAACTTCTGAACAATCTGTTTCGCTCAGTGCCGCGCCCCGATGATTCCGCCATCGGTTGGGGTGTGACAGATTGGTATCAGAGCCGTAACTATAGGGAATTAGGTTAGACACGATCTAGTCCGGATCGCTGTCTTAGAAACCTAGACTATAGTTAGGAACCAAGAGACCAAGTTTATGTGCTTATTTTATGTTGTTTCCTTCTATTCTATCATTACATCCGAACTCCGAGCTAAATTTTGTAATTTGGACGGGATTAGGAGTGAAATCCGTAAATTCCTGCCTGAAAATACAAAATTTTGCCAATTATTTTGTGCGATTTTTTTTTAACAAAACAGGGGAAAGATATACCAAATTCGGGGCTGAAACCCATGAATTGATGAAAACTTCCTCTAAATTTTCTTAAAACAAGGAAGAAATTGCTAAGCTAGGGGTGAAACCCTAACCTTGGCAGTTTTTCCAATTTTATTTTATCTCGCCAAGGCAATTGACGGACTCCAACGACCTGAACTCATGAGTATGGCCTAGAATGCGCATGCATAATGCCCAAGAATCGAGGCAGAAACATGTCCCCTAGAGTCGAAAGTGACGACAAGTCAACTGTGAATAGTTAAATTGCCATGGTTAGTCAAAGTCTAGTAGCCGCAGACAATCCATTCTCCAAATTCGAGTGTTGCTTTGTTGATTTTATATGATTTACCTGCTTACGTGTTTTAAAATTTGCTGGTTACTCCATTTGTTGTCAATCTGCGTGACCCTTGTTGCTATCCTACCTCGATTCAAATCCCGGTTGATGAGATCTAAACGAAACCAGTGTGCTATGCTACGCTATACAATTAAGTTAGACGATACAATATGATGCTATCCGATACGCAAAACGAATGACACTCGACTGGTGGTTATAGGTTTCTGTTTTCTGACTACCTCTGTGATAAAATCTCGTATGTGTTAGGAAATTAAGTGCTCTATTTGCTTAATTGCTTATGTGCTCTAATTGCTTCTGTGCTTATGTGCCTCTGTGATTATGTGTTTATGTGTTTATATGTGTTACGTGACGTGAGATGCGACGTGATTCTGAGCTTTAGTAAACTAAGACGTGCGAGATTCGAATTCGTTGTGTTGAGCCCTAAGGCGATGTCTATTGCAGACCATGTCGTCATCATCAAGGCCTCGTCAACGTCTTACTCGTCGGGAGAAGAGAGATCGTCGTCTTGCTGCTATCCTCTCTAAAACAGTAGCAAAGGCTGTGAGTGAAGTATTTGAGAACGCAAGCAAGTCATCTGAGGAATCCCGAACCCTCACGCCCAAAGACTCCAACAAAGCTACTTTTAGCTTCAAACAATTCAAGGCTTGTGGGCCAAAAGAGTTTACCGGTGAAGATGGCCCTACGGCTCTGTTTCATTGGTTTGACTCTGTGGAAGTTACCCTTCGTCAAAGCGGATGCCCAGATCATCTCCGTACTCTCAATGCTACCGGTGTTTTCCAGTCACGAGCTTTGGACTGGTGGACCGCAGAAAGGAACAAGCGCGGGAACGACGCTGCATACGAGCTGACGTGGAAGGAGTTGAAATCGATCATGATGGACGAGTTCTGTCCTCCCCACGAACGCCAAAAGTTGGAGGATGAGTTCTGGAGTATCAAGCAGAAGGAGGGAGACAATGCTGGTCTCACCGCTCGTTTCAAGCAATTGAGTATCATATGTCCCGACCAGGTCAAGACTTCCGACATGACCATCAAGAAATACATCCGTGCTCTTCCGGATTGTGTCGCAGATTTTGTTCACGCCGCCAAACCCGCAACGATCGAGGAAACCTACCTACTCGCTGCTGAGATTAACGACAAGCGAGTTAAGGCTGGTGTCTGGGATAAACAAACCAAGTCCTTGCATCAAGTTACTACTGCATCAACCGACAACCCTACTGCTCAAGCTTCCAAGTCCTCGAGAAGAAGAAAGAAGAACAAGAGTTGTGCTGCTGCAACCAATGCTACTCCTCTTCAGTCAGTACCGCCACAACAGCAACAACCACAGCGCACTGCGCCAGTGATCAATGCGCCGCCAGCAAAGCGTGCGTACACCGGCCCCCACCCACTCTGTGCTACATGTTCTTATCATCACCCGGTGGGTGTGGCCTGCCGATTCTGCGCTCACTGTAACGTCTACGGGCATTTCACTGCGAGTTGTCGCTATGGTCCCCGTCAAGCTCAAGCTCAAGCTGCTGTTAACCAGGCTCTACTCCCTGCTCCTCAAGCTCCTCAAGCTGCACAGGCCCCAACAAACAATGTTCGGACCTGCTTCGCATGTGGTGACCCTAACCACTTCGCAAACCGGTGCCCGAACAGGGTGGTGAAACAAGAAGCTCAACAACCCCAGCAACAACAACAACAGCCTCAACAACAAGCCGCTCACGCCAGAACTTTCAACATCAACGCACGTCAGGCTCAAGCTGACAACAACGTGGTCAATGGTACGTTCCTTGTGAATGGTATATATGCATCATGTTTGTTTGATACTGGAGCCGATAACTGCTTTGTGTCAATTGAATTTGAGAAACTTCTTAGACATAAGCGCTCTTATCTTTCGACACCCTTCGAAGTAGAAGTCGCTACCGGAAGAACCATTGCTGTCAATTCTGTACTCCGTGATTGTACTCTCGAGCTCAACAACCATATATTCCCGATTCATCTCATTCCAATGCAACTCGGGAGTTTCGATGTCATAGTAGGCATGGACTTTCTTCGTGAAAACCGTGCTGAAATTGTGTGTTCCGATAAGATGATTCGTTTTGTGCTAGCTAGTGGTGATACTCTATGTGTTTATGGTGAAACTACTGCGAAAGATCTCAAACTCATGTCCTGTCTTCAAGCTCGCAAATATCTCCGCAAGGAATATCGAGCCTTCTTGGCCAACATTATAGTAGCAGAGACGGATAAGAAAAAGAAAGTTGAAGTCAAGGATGTTCCTGTTGTCCGAGAATTTCCTCAGGTGTTCCCTGATGACCTTCCTGGATTACCTCCAAGTCGTGATATCGACTTTCGAATCGACCTTATTCCAGGAGCCAACCCAGTGGCAAAAGCTCCGTATCGACTCGCTCCCTCTGAGATGCGAGAACTCTCAAATCAACTCCAAGAGTTACTTGAAAAAGGCTTCATTCGCCCGAGCACTTCTCCATGGGGCGCGCCAGTCCTTTTTGTTAAAAAGAAGGACGGGTCGTTCCGGATGTGCATCGATTACCGGGAATTGAACAAGCTGACCATCAAGAACCGATACCCCTTACCAAGAATCGATGACCTGTTTGACCAATTACAAGGTGCTCAGTGTTTCTCCAAGATTGATCTACGTTCAGGCTACCATCAGTTGCGGATTCAAGAGGAAGACATACCCAAAACCGCTTTTCGAACCCGATACGGCCACTACGAATTTGTTGTCATGCCCTTTGGTTTGACCAACGCACCCGCGGTTTTTATGGATCTAATGAATCGCGTGTGTAAACCGTTCTTAGACCGTTTTGTCATTGTATTTATCGACGATGTCCTGATCTATTCCAGATCGAGGGCCGAACATGCGCAGCATTTGCGATTGGTTCTCGAGTTGCTTCAGGGAAACCAACTCTACGCCAAATTCTCCAAGTGTGAGTTCTGGTTAGAGGAGGTTCAATTTCTGGGTCACATTGTGAATAGTCGGGGTATACACGTTGATCCTGCAAAGATTGAGGCAGTCAAGGGATGGGTTACGCCAAAGAATCCGTCAGAAGTTCGCTCTTTTCTCGGATTAGCTGGTTACTATCGGAGATTCATCGAAGGATTCTCAAAGATTGCCGTACCGCTTACCTCCCTTACTCATAAAGACAAGCCTTTTGTGTGGGGAACCGCGCAGGAAACTGCTTTCCAAACCCTCAAACACATGCTGTGCCATGCACCAGTTCTTACACTGCCGGACGGAAGCGATGACTTCGTTGTCTATTGTGATGCTTCAAACCTTGGACTTGGCTGTGTTCTCATGCAACGAGACAAGGTTATAGCTTACGCATCTCGACAGCTCAAAATCCACGAGAAGAACTATACAACCCATGACCTTGAGCTAGGCGCCGTTGTCTTTGCCTTAAAGATTTGGCGACACTACCTGTATGGTACAAAGTGTACGATCTTCACCGATCACAAGAGTCTACAACATATCTTTAACCAGAGAGAACTCAATATGCGTCAACGCCGATGGGTAGAACTCCTCAACGATTACGACTGTGAGATCCGTTATCACCCAGGCAAGGCGAATGTAGTTGCAGACGCCCTCAGCAGAAAGAATTACGTGATAGGTGTTCGAAACATCCAGGCTCAGTATAACCTCGAAGCTCTCATCCGCGAAGCACAACACGCATGCTTCAACGAGCGTACGTTGAAGAAAGAACGAATCTATCACGATGGAACTCAGCTCGTGAGCAAAGCCAACGGGATATTTTATTATCTGGACCGAATCTGGGTTCCGAGGAGGACAGATTTGCGAAAGATTATCATGAACGAAGCCCACAAATCCCGATATTCCATTCATCCCGGTGCGGACAAAATGTACCAGGACCTTCGCTACAAGTACTGGTGGCCTGGGATGAAAAGGGATATTGCTCTATATGTTGGTAGCTGTTTAACTTGTGCAAGAGTCAAGGCTGAACACCAAAGACCTTCAGGCTTACTCGAACAACCGCCGATACCCGTATGGAAGTGGGAAAGCATAGCTATGGATTTCATAACTAAGCTTCCGACCACGCCATCAGGTCACGACAGTATTTGGGTTATAGTCGACCGTCTAACCAAATCAGCCCACTTTCTGCCAATACGAGAAGACTATAAGGTGGCCAAACTAGCCCAAATCTACACCGACGAAATCATTAAGAATCATGGTACGCCTCGAGACATCATTTCGGATCGCGATGCTCGGTTTACATCGAGATTGTGGGAAACTTTTCAAGCAGCTCTAGGAACGACGCTGAATTTGAGTACCGCATTCCACCCGCAAACCGACGGGCAGACTGAAAGAACGATTCGTACTATTGAAGACATGCTCCGTGCGTGTGTTATTGATTTTGGTGGTAGTTGGAGCAAACACCTACCGTTGGTCGAATTTTCGTACAATAATAGCTATCACTCCAGCATCGAAATGGCACCTTTCGAAGCCTTGTATGGTAGGAGATGTCGCTCGCCTATTGTATGGCACGAGGTCGGTCATTCACAATTGACTGGGCCCGAGATTCTACAAGAAACGACTGACAAGATCCACCAAATAAGGGAAAATTTGGTAAAGGCCCGGGATAGACAAAAGATGTACGCCGATAAACGACGCAGGCCCCGCGAATTTGCAGTTGGCGACTACGTGCTCCTAAAGGTATCACCTTGGAAGGGAGTAGTCCGATTCGGCAAAAGAGGGAAACTTGCGCCTCGATTTGTTGGACCTTTTAAGATTCTGGAAAGGATCGGTAAAGTTGCCTACAAACTCGAATTACCGGAGGAACTCAGCAATGTCCACCCGACTTTCCATATATCAAACCTTCGAAAATGCGTAGCCGACCACGACGCTATAATACCACTCGACGATCTTCAGGTCAATGAGACGCTGCACTTCGTGGAAAGGCCTGTCGAAATCATGGACCGACAGACCAAGCAACTCAGACGCTCTCGCATTCCTATTGTAAAAGTACGATGGGAAGGCAAACGAGGCGCGGAGTTCACTTGGGAACTCGAAAGTGACATGAAGGCCAAGTACCCGCAGTTGTTCAGATAGATCTGAAGCATCAAATAGGTAAAATCACACGGCGATGTACGGTTCTCGGCCTAATTTCGGGACGAAATTCCCTAAAGGAGGGGAGACTGTAACACCCCGTGTTTTCCAAAAGTCAAAGTCAAAGTCAAGTGTTGACTGTTATTGGAATTAAAGATTAATAAAGATTAATTTCATTTTAGTTTCATTTTGATTTTCGTATTATTTGGAGTAAGTGTTGTATAATTAAACTAAATCGACCGATAATCGAACTGTGAATCAACGACCGACTGTGAGTGATAGGAAGTAACAACGCAATAAAGCTAGTCAATCAATAATCAAGCTAATCAAATCAATCATCAAACGCAAGTGTGGGGATTTTAGTACTTTTTATACGTGTGTGTGTGCCTTATGTGTTATTTGTGCATGTTTACTTTTATGTTAAAGTGTGTGGTGAATCAATCAAATCAATCAAGACTCGAAGGTGAATCAAACTCAATCGAAACCGACTTTGGAAACAAGTTGTAAGGATGCTTGTATGTTAGATATAGTAGTTGGGACTAAAAGTAATTTGATTAGGAATTCTATCATCCTCAAATCATCGTTCATCGAACTCGAAATATCGAAAATCATCGCGAAACACTCAAAATCAGGCAAGCCGTTTGAACAGGGCAACCTGATCGAACAGGCTAGCCGATCGAACAGGGCAACCTGATCGAACAGGCTAGCCGATCGAACAGGACTGTTCGATCGGACAGCTACTCGATCAGGAATGCTGTTCGATCAGCTGACCTTTCCTCTTTTGGAAGCCTATAAATAGGGCTGTCTTTGTCATACTTTCCACTTTTGGAAAAGCTCTGACCGACCAGCCTCTTCTTCTCACTAAATCCAAGATTTCTCTCAAACCAGTAAGTATTTCACTCTAATCCTTGTACGTTTTTGTTCATTAATCGATTCTCCATCCTTCTATCTTTCAAAATCTGAATTTCACCCATGAAATCACCAAGATCTAGGTGTTCTTGGGTGATGTCATCATGGTGTTCTTGGTGTTCATCAAGAACTTCATGTTCTTGACCTCATTCAACCATGAATAAGCTAGATTTAACCGATTTCCACATCAATAACTTAAAATCTTCCAAAGATCTTAACATTTCACGGTGGAAAAAGATTGGAAGATGGGTTTTCATCTATCTTTCAACTCTTTTACACTCAAAAAGGTGAAAACGAGACGTGAACCGACTTACAAATCAACCTAAACAAACACATGGTTCAAGATTCGGGTTTACCAAGAGATTTACCGATCTCGGGTTGAATGTTAAACTTAGGTTCCAAACCGTCTCTGACCGAGTTTGGGTGATTCCTGCTCGAGTCAGTAGACTAAGTAAGAACTTCAGTTTCGTGGTTCAACTCGTAGTCAAAATATCTCCAAATCACACCAAGTAACGGGAATAACCAAGTGTTAGGTGATAAGTTAACCAAATCGAGAAGCTGGCCGAACGGCTAGGCTGTTCGATCGAACAGCCCAACCGAACGACTATGCCAGCCGATCGGCTAGGCTAACCGATTGACTAGCACTTAGACCCACCAACTCACAAAAGTGTAGTATTGACGAGGTACTGTTCGATCGACTACGCCACTCGATTGTAATCATTACTACTCGGATCATGAGATACTATGCTTTAAAACACTTAGACTTTTCGAAACATTGGAAAGTCACCCGATCGAACATGCCAGCCGATCGAGTGACATACTTGAAAACAACGAAGTGCTAACCGATCGGTTGGACTAACCGATCGAACAGCAGTTCGATCGGCCAACTTGAAAGGTAGTACAAACCATCGTACACAAACACATCCTTCACATCAAAGGAAGAAACAATCCACTTGAAGGAACCAACCGATCGAGCCAGCCAGCCGATCGAATGGATGTTCGAACGGACTCTCAAACCAATCGAACAGCCCACTCGATCGAACTGCTGTCCGATCGATTGGTCTATCCGATCCAGTTTCCTTTGTTTACTTTTTCCGCGTTACTCATCGTTGTGTTATCGAACTATTCAGGCTAATCTATTCTCAGTGCTCCCTTCAATCCACAATCAATCACTGTGAGTATACTCGATCCCTTTTTGCTTTCAGCACTTTTGGGTGTTACATACGTAATCTATCAAATTCACAAACAACTCAAACTATTTGAACGCTAACCTACTTGCATGTATTACTTGTCTAAATGATTGCTGTTTATTATGTTTACACGTGGAGTGCTATCTACCTGCTTTAGCAACGTAGTACTATAGTTTGGACTCAGCACCCGTTCACACGGGGGTTGCTAAGGACAATTACTTGCATGGATTACGGTGGTAATCATGTATTGCGAACTGTCTCGGACAGTCAACCCGAAGTCGTTGGTACCGATGGTCCCATGTTGATAATTTACATGCATCGTTTGCCCTTGTGTACGTGCTTGGTTATGCGTAAACTATTCGAACTCTATATGCTATATCAAACTTGTGTACTCACCTTTACATTATATGTATTGACTTTTATTTTAACGTATGTGACAGGTGTTTAAGCTACTAGCGTGCTAGGGAAGCGAGGCAATAATAAACTTCTAGGAGCCTGTGACCTTAGGACAGTGTCCACGTACCTGTTCCAGGGCCATAATTACCTGTAGATCTTGCACTGGCACCTGTAGTCAGTAAGATCCACAGTAGTCGTCTAGAGGTCTTAAAACAATATTTACATTTGGTCTGTAATAATTAAGAATTTGAGTTGTCGGAACAGTTCCCATATTGTTTGGTTGATTTCTATGATAACTTGTTATTATTTGGGACACGGTATGGGACGTGTTATATAACTGAATTGTATGATAGTTGTTGTGGAAACTTCTGAACAATCTGTTTCGCTCAGTGCCGCGCCCCGATGATTCCGCCATCGGTTGGGGTGTGACACAAAGAACTACAACCCCGCCCGAGACAATCGGGCGTCCAAGAAAGAATCTCGGGACCGCAACTGGACCGAGATCACCATGTCGCCAAGTGAGGTCCTCCTTGCGGACCCACAGTTCTTGCGACCGGCCCAACCAATGAAGTCCAAGAAAAATCAGGACCTCACACTCTATTGTGAGTACCACAAGGACTCGGGCCACACCACCAACAGCTGCATCAGTCTCCGACTGGAGATTGAGCGCGCCTTAAAGGAGGGGAAACTGCAACATCTTTTGCCAGGTGGGCAAAAACCCACCAAGCGCATTACCCCTCACGGCGAAGGTACCTCCTCCGGGAAGCGAACCATGCACGTGGCTTCCACCCACATGATCCACGGAGGCAAGGGCAGGCCGCGGAAAGCGGCAAGAAGGCCGGAATGTGACTGGAAGGACGAGCAAGTCGTCTTTCCAAAAGTCCGAGGCGGACCGCGCGATAGGCGCGCCGTCGTCATTTCAGGCCAACTGGCACACTACTGCACCGAGCGTCTATTCATCGACCCGGGCAGTACATCTGATATAATCTACGAACAATGCTTCAACCAGTTCGACCAGGAGGACAAAGATCGGTTGCAAGCAGTAGATTACCCGTTAACCGGGTTCGCAGGGGAAACTGTCTTTCCCCTAGGCCAGATTACTTTTCCTGTGCGTCTTTCCAGCGGAAACCGCACAAGGACAGAAGAGGTAAACTTCATGGTTTTACCTCACACCTCCAAATATGACGTACTCCTCGGGAGAGAATCCCAAGGAGATTTCAATATGATTACGTCGGTCCCCCACTCTGCGGTTGGTTTCCCAACCGAATCGGGGGTCGCGATAATCTACGCCCGCAGGGACGTCATGATGTCGGACGAAGTACGTCCGACCAAGGTCGCAAGGCCCACCCCTAATGACCAGCCAGAAAAATGGGTTCTCAACACGAGATACCCAGAACAAAAGGTCACATTGGGTCACGCCTTGTCCCCGACCACCAAAGCGCAACTGAAGCAGCTCCTCTTCAGGAACCAAGACATCTTCGCGTGGACACCCGCAGACATGACCGGGGTCCCACGTGATATTGCGCAACATCACTTGAATACCATGCCAGGTATCAAGCCAGTGATCCAAGGCCAACGCCACCTTGGGTCAGCTAAAAATCAGGCGATGCAAGAGCAGATCGAAGAACTGCTCTCCGCAGGCATCCTGCGGGAAGTTAAATACCAAACTTGGTTGTCCAACCCAGTCATGGTAGAAAAACCGTCCGGGGGCTGGCGCATGTGCGTCGATTACAAAGACCTTAACAAAGCCTGCCCCAAGGATTGTTACGCGCTTCCAGAAATCGACGAAAAGGTCGATAATCTCGCACCATTCAGGTGGAAGTGTTTCCTCGATTGCTACAAAGGATACCATCAAGTACAAATGGCAATCGAGGATGAAGACAAAACGGCATTCCGGACTCCCACCGGAAATTACTGCTATACAAAAATGCCGTTTGGGTTGCGCAACGCGGGCTCAACCTACCAAAAGTTGATGAACGACACTTTCCGCGGCCAAATAAGCAAAAGTGTCGAAATCTACATGGACGACCTGGTCGTCATGAGCATGGAAGAAGATACCATGCTCACAGATATCGAAAGAACATTCCAAACTCTGCGAAGCGTTAACATAAAGCTCAATCCAGGGAAATGCTCGTTTGGAATGGAAGAAGGCAAGTTCCTTGGGTTCATCGTGACTAAAGATGGATTCAAGGTAAACCCGGAGAAGGTCCAGGCGATCGAGCGCATGCCATCGCCTTCATCGATGAAGGATATGCAACGACTAGCCGGCAGGCTAGCGGCACTAAACAGATTCTTAGCCAACCACGCAGCTAAGTCTTATCCGTTCATCAAGACCCTGCGGAGCTGTTCAAAGAAAGAACAATTCCAGTGGACCGCAGAGGCCGAACAGGCCTTCCGGGAAATGAAGGAATGTTTGATACAACTCCCAACTTTAACCGCACCACGCAAGGATGAGCCACTCATACTATACCTATCCGCCGCGGACAACGCGGTGGGTGCGGTACTCATTGTGGAGCGAAAGGGGGTTCAAACACCCATCTACTACATCAGCAAGATGCTCAATGACCCAGAGACAAGGTACTCAATAATGGAGAAATTGGTGCTAGCACTAGTGCACGCTTCAAGACGGTTGCGACACTACTTCGTAAACCACGTCATCACAGTGCTAACCAATTACAGGATCGGCCCAATCCTCTCCAAACCCGACATCTCTGGGCGATTAGCGAAATGGGCCATCGAGCTGGGCGCGCACACGATACATTATAAACCGCGCCCCGCAATTAAAGGCCAGATCTTAGCTGATTTCGCCGCCGAAGTACCGGTGAATCGCATCCAAGAATGCGAAGAAGCACAAACTCCTGCACCACCGCCACCCTCTTCAGAAACATGGGCACTCTTCACAGATGGTGCCTCCAACGATGAAGGAGCGGGTGCAGGTCTGCGACTCGTCAGCCCCGACGGCCAAGAACTCACATATGCAATCCGCCTCGAATTCAAAAGCACAAACAACGAGGCAGAATATGAGGCTCTGTTAGCGGGGCTACGTTTAGCAGTCAAAATCGGCGTGCAACATCTGGAAGCCCACGTCGACTCTTTGTTAGTTGCAGGCCAGGTACGCGGTGACTATGCCGCAAAGGGGGATATCATGATCCTCTACCTCGAGCAAGTACTGCAACTAAAATCCAAATTCGCTTCATTCAATATTCGCCATATTAATCGAAGCGAAAACAAGTCCGCAGATGCACTATCAAAACTTGCATCTACCAGCTTCCAACACTTGGCAAAGGAGATACGCATCGAAATCCTGCAAAATCCTTCGGTACCCCTGCGCCAAGTCAACGTCATTCAATACGGTTCAACATCATGGATGACACCTATTATCGCATATCTACAATCCGGTGTGACTCCCGAAAGCAAATCAGAAGCACGCAAACTACAATACAAAGCGTGCCATTATCAGATGGGAGACGGTATCTTATACCGCAAGTCATACCTCGGGCCACTACTACGATGCGTCAACCCCCAGGACGCCACATACCTCATTCGAGAGATACACGAGGGCATATGTGGCATACACGCTGGACCACGCATGGTAGTGGCCAAAATCATGAATGCCGGGTATTACTGGCCCGGCATGCACCTGGACGCCGTCAAAGAGTTGCGCAAGTGCATCGACTGTCAACGTCATGCTCCAAAAACCTTGCGGCCAAAAAACAACTTAGTCCCCGTTACAACCGCATGGCCCTTTCAGAAATGGGCAATTGACGTTGTGGGACCTTTCCCTGACGCTCCAGGTGCGGTTAAATTTATCATAGTGGCGGTTGATTACTTCACCAAATGGGTAGAAGCAAAACCACTGGCCTCAACCACTGCTATGATAACAAGGAAATTCATTTGGGAACACATCATCTGCCGGTTCGGATTACCAATGTGCATTGTCACCGATAACGGCACCAACTTCGCTGCCGACGAATTTCAAAAATGGCTAGAGGAACTACACATTGAGCACATATTCTCCTCAGTCGCACACCCGCAAGGGAACGGCCAAGTCGAGAGTATCAATAAAAGCCTAGTCGAAGGGATCAAGGCACGGTTGGGAACGGCCAGGCGTGGCTGGGTCGATGAACTCCCAAGTATCTTATGGGCTCACCGCACAAGCCCAAAAACAAGCAATGGGGAAACACCCTTCAGCCTAGTCTACGGTTCAGAAGCGGTGATCCCCGCAGAAGTCGGTCTCCCCTCTCCTAGAATGTTGGCTATTGAAAAACTAGACAACAACATGGAACGCAGGATCGATTTGGACCTCTTGGAAGAACGGCGCGAAAACGCTGCCATCAACGAGGCCAAATATAAATCCAAACTTGAAAAGTACTACAACGCGCGCGTCCGCGTTTGTACTTTCAACCCAGGAGACTACGTCCTACGCGACAATGAGGCATCTAATGTCGAGCGCCTACGCAAACTCGCCCCCAAGTGGGAAGGACCCTACCTCATCAAAGAGGTCCTAGGGAAAGGCGCGTACAGATTGCAAACACTAGAAGGCGAACCTATCGCACGCACATGGAATGCACAACAGCTTCGACGCTGTTATATGTAAGCCATGTTCTTACATTTCTCTATGTAACCTATCGGGCCGCAGGCCATTTGCAAATAAATAAATAAGCAATTTTCTACATTATTGTTCGTTATTACTATTACAAATGCGTGTTCCACTTTGCGGTATCCCAAAAACAGATTGGCAAAATCTTCATTCGTGATACCCATACAAAGTGGTAACCACACACAAATATTGTAATAGGCCAGCGAAAGGCAAACAGACTTGCATGTTTTATCCGGCCGGATACACAAGTTTTTGTTAAACACTTAACACAATTCCTGAGCCCAAAAAGGCAAACAATGGAATTGACGCGGACTCATACGACAAAGGTATGGAGTACACTCGACCCCATTCACAAATGGGTAGAGTTCCGATAATATAAGCTTTTACAAAGCTTAAGCAATTCTAAAACCCTCACACGGTAAATAACAGAATTGATGCATACCCATACAACAAAAGTATGGAGTATACTTGACCCCGTTCATAAATGGGTAAAGATTACGCATACACACGTTCAGACATGCAAGAATTAAAAACACTTGTACAAACTGAACAAAGAATCTTTATATTCAAAAAATTCAAGTATCCACATGATGCTTACGGAATTTACATAAAGTTCCTATTCTATACAAGAGGAATACAAAAAGGAGGCACACTCGCCAACCTAAACCCTATTTTGTACCGCTGGTACCCGCGTCATCTCCGGCACCACCAGCGGGTTCTTCCTCTTCCACATCAGGGTAAAGCATCCGCAAGCGGTCAACATAGTCCGCAACCTCCAAACACTCGTCCAGCTCCCCTACACAGGCAAGGGGCGTGTCATAAAAGGAGGCTACGGCCGCTTTCAGACGACCTTCGGTATCCACATCACGGAACCCGGATGCCTGATCAGTATAACCGCCTGCGGATAATACATTAATATGCCCAATGCAGCGGTTATAACCAGCCTTGAAGCCAGCATCGCGCGCACGCTCCTTAACCAGGTCCAAACCAGATGAGGTCTCAGGAGCATTCATGATAGCCTCGACAATCTGCAATAAAAAGATCATAAGTCTTAAATGCTAATCCAAGCAAATGTAAAGGCAAAGGATACTTACACGCGCGATGCCGTGAGTCCGCAGCCACTCACGGTCAGCTTCCAGCTGGTTAAGAGAGGACACTAAGGCATCCTTGGCCTCAGCAGCAGCTTCAGCCCGCTTCTCCGCAGCAGATACGCGGGCAGTAAGGTCTGTAACCGCGACCTCCCGGGCCTGAACCTCAGCCTGTTACAAAAACAGCAAACGGTTCACTCGATAAATATGTTCAAAACAATAAAGGACGAAAGCAACAACGTTAAAGAAACGTACCTGCAGGCTTTCAACAACTTTGCCTAAACGAATGCGCTCCGCATTCGCCTCTTCAGGAGCCTTGGAAGCACGGCTCTCCTTCTCTGCGGCCTCTTCATGGGCCTTTGAGGCACGAGCCCCGGCTTCTTTGGCCTCTCCAAGCGCCTTCAGGGCATCGGCTTTCGCCTGCAATGCCTTAACAGAAACGGCCTCAGCCGCAGCCTTCTCCTGGCTCAAGGTAACATTTGCCGGCTTGACATTCGCCAACTCCTGCCGAGTATGAAACAGAACGTTATTCTGCTTAGCCCAAGATTCATTCCATTTCTTGCGCTCATTGGACAACTTTTCGTTCCAACTCTTGCGCTCATCAGCAAGGAGTTTAGCAAGGGTACGCACCTGTTTCAGCTGGGCAGTGGCAGCCCACTCAGAAGTCTGCTTCTGCTTCTCAAAAGCAGCTTTGTCCTTCTCCAGCTGCTCCGCACCCGCACGGGCAGCCTGGACCAGCTTTTCCGCTTCTGCCCGCATACGAGCAGCATCTACCTCGCGCCGACCCAGCACTTTATAGTCTTCCAAAATGGCATTCGCCACAATGGAAGTCCCTACCAACATTGTTGAGAGTTGGTTTATACGCAACTCTCGAGGTGCGGCACGGGCGCGCTCAACTTCAAAGGGGGTCCCCAGGCCACCCAAAATCTCCTTACAGGCCGCAGGATCATTCGAAATATCATCCCCCTGCATAACAGTCCAGGGGGGTCGGTGATACATAGTACTGCGACCCGGGGAGTATGTGCGGTAATAATACTCCAACTCAGACTCCCCAGGCTGAATTGGAGGCCCATCATAACCCGCATCACCGGTACCAGCACCGGTAACCTTCGCCCCAGCAGCAGAGCTCTGCGGCTCAGTATCAGTCTTCTGCGCCTCCGCATCAGACTTTCCTTTCCCAGCATCAGAAAACCGCAGATCCAAATTATCCCCATCAGGGGGACTAATAAGATTGTTGGATGAATCCACGGTATCAAAAATCTGGGTTGCCACATCCTCTGCGGTACCTTTTGTCCGCACAGTCGACTCCGACGCCACCTTGGCAGGGGGTGTTGATGGCAATTCAGTTGCACCCGCATCCGTGGCACGCGGGGGCGACTCCGGAGCATCAAAGATGGAAAAATCTTCATCTTGAGGCTCTGCAAAAAACAACGTCAAAATAGCTATCAAAACAAGTTACACATAACAGTTAAGACAAGCTAGCCTACACTTACCAGTGACAACCACAGGTTTTTTCTGCGTCGGAGCGGACCTTCTGGTTACCAGCCTCCGACGTTTGGTTTCAACACCGCCAGCAGCTTTCTGCTCTGGCCCTCTCTTCTCACCGACTGCAGGGGGACCCGCAGCTGTCCCTCCCGCGGAAGTCTCTTCTGCCTGCTTCTTCGCAGCACCAGAACGTGACTCCGCGGCTGTACCCAAACCCTCAAGGGTATCAGATACTATCACATAATCCTTGTGTCGACGAAAAGAGGAATGAGAGATACCTGCTGCCTGCGGCACCAGATGAGGCACAGTAGTGACCTCCTTTATCTTCTTTTGGCGAAAGCGCACGCCCTTCACAGTTTGCCTCTTTGGCACACCTTTCGCTTCGGGGTCCCCCAAGGCCCCAAGATCACCTGCATGGAATCAATTCGTCAATAAACCAACATTATCAACACAAATGACAAAGCTTGGATATTATACCTTTGCCTGACGGCAACTCAACTGCCAGTGCAGCCTCAGTAGGCACCCGGAAGTTGCTACGGATGATAGTATTGTGATCCTCTTCACCATCCGCACAAACCACGGTCTCAACCGTACCCAGGAAATCCGGGGCAAACATCCTCCATGCAGGAGCATTTTCTGATAGCAAACACAAATATCAGTAACACACACAAAAATAAGGAACGTAAACAGATAAAAAGTACGTACCACCGCTTTTCTCCCGCACCACGGGTTTCGAGTTCTTGCTCCTCCTCAGCATCATACGCAACAGCCATAGTTGCGTATTGGTCAGCTTCACGGTCTCAATGGTCTGCAACTGAGGAAACCATTCCACTGACTTCGAGCTAGGGACCGCAATGGTCTCCGCGATGATCGTCTCGGTCACGTTCCGAAACGTCATACCTGCAACAATGGCAGCAGCTTTGATGTAGAAGAATTTCTTCTTCCACATCGTCATCCCCTTGGGGGGAGTCATCAGCTTGGGGGTACCGTCTCGTTGACGGAAAGAAAAGAACCCCATGGACACTGTCATCTGATAGAACCGTCGGAAATCTCCGACGGTAGGCTCTATACCAAGAGCACGGAAGGTGAACTCAAAATTTCGAATCCGAATCATACCAAACGGACTCACTTGAGAAATGTGGACCTTGTACCACTCCAAGACATCCACGACAAACACCGTCAACGGTAACCGGAGATTACAGTCACCAAAAAAGTCGGCCCACATGGTCACATAACCGGCCGGAGCGTCGGCACCAGTATCACCCTCCGATGGATATTGAGCCCCATATTCAGGGGGCATTTGGACAGTAAGCATAAGATTGTCAAAAGTCTTCTTGGTCCACCTTAACGCCGGTAAACCAACACCGGCAGCCCCCTCGTCTTCTTCCTCAGCTACTATCGGCTGTTCAGAGTTTTCACCCTCCACATTGTGTGGATTAGATGGTTCAGCCATAAAAAATATTCAAGAAACAAAAGATGGTGAACGGAAACACCAGCAACCTCACCGGAATTTCAGAAAAAATAGTCGGAGAAGACAGATAACAGTTTCTCTCTCAAACGGCAAATTTTTTGAATTTTCGAACAAGTGAGGGGAAACCACGAACGGTTTCCCCTTATATACCCATCGCAATTAATGCGGAGGGAGAAAACAAATGATCACGTTCAAAAAGAGCGAATCAGAGGACACCACGTGTCGAGCGCCGTTTCCGCTGACGGTTATCACGCGTGCGTGGCCGCCCACGCGCCTGACACAAGAGACGTTTACACTCTTCGCTACAGTGCATTTAATGCCTCGGACAGTGCAAACGTCCTTTCATTTCAGCACATGCCAGGAAGATCTCACCAACTTCCACCAACTCACACGTGCGTCCAGCCACGTATGCAACAAAAAGCGACTACATTATCCAATTATAAGCGGCATGCGGTTTCTCTGGTATACCGCACCATAACCCATACCGCATGTCGTTTTTTAACATACCCCTAAAAATAGGTAAAAACATATATCTCTACACTATAAGGGGGTATAATACCTATCCGCACGACCCACGAGCACACGTGGAATACGCGGACATGACACACACGAGCCCGTTCAGGTGTGTCAGATGCTCAGAACCAGCGTTGGCCGTTGGACTGAACCGCACCTCAGACACAGGGGAACTGCATTGCCTTCATTCTCTTCAAGCTTCAAATCCCTCCTGCCCGGTTCACAACCGCAGAGGGTATATGAACACCTTCTTTAACAAAAGGAAGGAAGGGTATGCACGCGAACGCACATCAGCAACCCTGTCTCCTGAACCTTCAAGAGCTACATCCGACCCACACCCACTTCGAGCAAATGTGGTAATACAAAACCGCAGACACTCACGAGGAGCTACGGACATAACCATAGCTTCCGTAGAGTGGTTGCTACGGAAGAGCCAAGCTCACTCCACATCACCGAACAAACGCTACTGCATGGCAAACTCGGTATTGGAGCGGGAAGGTAAGTGGCTCCAAAACGAACGCAGAACAGCGCTCTAAATAAACTCTCGTCGAACAACAAGCGTCCGAACAGCGGTAACAAGTCTGCTTATGACTTTGTTAACCCGATTATGGGCCGCATAGAATAAACATGGTGGGCATACCCTTGCCTATGACCATGTTTATTTACCCATAGTATGAATATACATTGTTCGACCAAACATGGCCAACAATGACGCAACGAGGTAACCGCAAAGAACATACGGTTACTAGAGAGCTATGACGATAAACACGAAAACCCCATAAAAAGGGATTGTCGTCTCATAACTCGATGCTGAACATAGAGCTCGAGCAAAGCACTTGCAAGCATCAACAACTTTTGATCCCAGTCTCAAAGATTGGTCCAAAAGTTTCTTTTCTTCTTCATGCACCAATTCAACAATTGGTATGAAGAAAAACCCACCTTTAAAGGATGGGAAACCTCCACATACCTTCGAACCACCACCTCAGAGGTTGGTTCGAAGTTTGTGCAGCATTACTAACAAGGTCTCTAAGAGACCTTCGGCACAACAACAGGTGGCAGACCACCTGGTGACATAAATCGGCTGAGAATCTCGCATCCGACGAGATTCCTTCACCGATACGGAAGAGGCGTCAGATGACCCTTCCGGACCTCCAGCTTCATTTACATACAGAAAAGACCACACATGGTCTAGGATCTTCTCCAGACTCCAAACTACCTTCCAAACACCATAGTCCAGTACTCCTCCCACATACACCTTGTATGTGGCAGCAACACTAGACTGGGGGGACTTGAAGGGGTATGGTCCCAGATCTCGCGTCAGCATCGACCGCGAGTGACCATTACCCTTATCAAAACCCCCACTAGCTAACAACCCACTTGTGCCCATGCGGGAACGCATCGACGCAAGGGTTGAATCCAATCTATCTAGTAACAAAGGAGGACTTACATGGAACAGGAGAACGGTAGAGTGATGCGACATAGCATCACATCTGGTGTACGAAAACGGAAGTATTCACAGCGACGCGGCCTCGCACCGCGTCCAGTGAACACTTCTATCAATACAGGAAAGCCTTACCTTAGGCATAAAAGAAGATGAACGTAGTGGTACGGCTGACACCGCACCATACGGACATTTTCGTCACGACAAGGGATGCAGGCAAGACGACGATGCGGCTAGCACCGCATCTCGCGTATTCCTTGATCACAAGTAGGAGACGCGGTAACTTCAGATGTTACCGCACGTAGCGATGCGGCTTGCACCGCATCCTACGTACTCAAGCAAGTGGTACTGACACCACAGTGCAAGTGGCACCAATGACAGCTACCTGTCAGAGCTACGTAAGCAATGGACTGACGTGGCGTAACCTCCATAACCGACGAGCCTGACACACCTGAAAAGGGGCAGCACGTCGTCAGTCCATCCATCATCATCCTCCTCCACTCCTCGGCTATAAATACCAACCCCAAACCAGGTTTGAGGTATCTTCTCACAACTCTCTCACTACTACTACTATCTTACTTTGCTTCCCAAGCAAACTACTGATTCTCACGCCGGAGAGTGGTAACAAGGAGCACCCCCCACCCCATCCTCCTTGTTACGAGTCACGGCTTGTTTCCTTGTGCAGGAGATCAACCACCGGTGATCCAGCCAGCGATCCTCGAGAGGAAGGGATTAACCCTTCTTGACGAGACCAGTGAGTTAACCCTGCCCGGTTAACCATTGTTTCATCAGAGGGGTACCAGTATCGATGTTTGGTTGGTATCAGTTCATTATAATACTAATACTGAAACAATACATGTACGCGGTAACTAAAATGGTCCCTCTATATAGTAATGTTTTATATGCTATCAGTTATAGTTTTACATGATAAATATTATTAATCTATATAATTATGATAAAATAAATAAGTTACATATATATCTATATTAGGTTATATATATAAGCAATTTTATATATAATATAATAATTAGCAATTTTATATATAACTAGATTTACCATCGACTGCAATGCGGCGGGGGCCGTAAAACCGTGCCGAATAGCACCAATACCACACTACCGCCAGCGACAACCAATCCTGAAGTTACAGTGTATTAATGTAAATAAATTAGACTGCAACGTAAAACATAGAAAATAATAATTAAGTCGATTTAGGACCCCGCACGTTGTAACGAACCTGTCAAACAGGGAAAAGATAGACGACGTAAAAACGTTGAGCCGTGTTAACTCGCAAAATCTAGTACGAAGCGTAAAACGAAATGTTAAAACGTTGAACCACACACGTTACGCCATGTTAACTCGCAAAATTTAAAACGAAAAATTAGTGAAATATGAAAAGTGTGGGCACCAAAGTTGAAAGTACAAAAGTTGTAAGGTTGAATTGCAAGAGATGAAAACTTTTTATGTTATAAGTAGAAAAACAAATAGCTTTGGGTTAGAAATGAAACATCAATTTTTTTTTTTGAAAACCACCCTAAGCATAAGGTACACACCTATATACATACAAATGTTGTTTATTTATAGTTTGTTAATTGCGTTGTTAAAATTTTACCTAGCCTCATGCCAGCCAGTGAAACCGCATTTGACCGGAGACACCAAAACTAACCGAGTTGACCCGTACCAGAATCTGACCCGTTGACTCGTTTTGACCGGACCCGAACCAAAACAAGACCCGACATACTTGTTTACTTGTGACCCGAAACTGAACCGAGTTGGCTCAAACTTAAGTCTTGTCGACCCAATCAGAACCGCCCATGAACACCCCCCCCCCACTGCCGCCGCCGGCCGGCCCGCAGTTGCCACCCCGCCGCCTGTCGCCACGCTATGGCCTTGTTCGTCTCTCCAGCCGACTCCCGTGTACCCCAAAAAGAAGAATGGAGAAGCCTTTCAAGATGTAGATCTACGGATCGAAAGTAAGGAAACAAAAGTGTGCTTCCCGAAACGGGTTCGCTGGAAATTTGATAGGATCTTCACCAGAGTTTCGGTTGGGCTCAGTAGGCTTCGCTTTTGGAAAAACGGAGGCCGCCATTGCGTCGGGAAGGTCCGGGATAGTGGAGAAGGGGTGTTTGGCCGGGAAAATGTTCGCCGTTAAACTTCGTGTGCGGCCGGACCACCATCGGAACGCCGTCGCGCCGATGGTCAGCGTCGGTTGTCGGCCGGTCGCCGAATGCTTAGAGAGAGAAAGTGAGAGAGAGAGAGGTGTGTGAGTTATGATGTAAATGAGTTTAGGTTTGGTTTTTATATTAGGGTTTTTGGGTGGGTTGGGCTTTTAGATGGGTTGGGCTTAAGGCCCATTAACACAAACTTGTTTAACTCTAAACTAAAACTAGAAACAAATTAATTCATTAAAGTTAACTTTGACTATTTCCTTTTGAATTTGAAAATCAACTGAACAAACATAAGCATAACCCTATAATGGTTATATAGATTCAGTTCCTCGAAAACTATGAATATTTTTTTAGATTTTTGAATTCTATTACGTTTGTGCTCAATGAATTCAACTGAGAAGTATTAAAATTATTGTTATTTGGAAATCCATAAGTTGGTGAGAAAAAAAGAGTAATTTAAAATTTAAAACTTTCCAGAATTTGCGGTTTGATCCCTAGAGTTTGATAATTCCATTGTTTTGTGCTAAAAACTCACAATTAAGTATGTTTTTAGGTATTTAAGGTGTATGTAAGTATGAAACACGTATGATCACACCCTGAAGCGAATATAAACTTAAAGTATCGTCCAGTTTTGCTTAAAAACACGTATTTGGTGATTGATTGTATTATGTACAAGTATGTGTTTAACATGATTGATATAAAATATGATTTTTCCATTATGATGAGTTATCTCATATTACAAGTATTGAAATGAAGTACGAATACAAGTTTCTAAAACTAGAAAGTACGAAATATAGAACGTTACACATCCCGCTGGAATATCGGTGATAAAGAAGAAAATTGTTGCCTCCTTGCAAATATCCTAATCTCTGAAGTTTCTTCGGCCAAGATCTTCATAATGGATGTTCTTGTGGTAGCTAAGTGTCCTCCAACCATATGAGTTGGTTTCCATCTTGTTACGTTTAACTTATTTGATGACAGACTGTGGTATGTTTTAAGGATTTGACCATGAGTTGATCTGGTTGTGAATTTTCTTTGGGAGTGAACGCCAAAGGCTAGTCGAGTACACATAAAAAAATAAATGTTAGAGTGAAATTTGTGATTGTTAATCATTTTTGGCAAAAAAAATCTGCAATTATCCCTATATTTCAAGTATTTTAATTATCATTTTGTCATGAATTAAGGTATAATATTCTCAAGATATTAAATGTTCTTGTATTTCAATTTGTTCATCTTATATTATCTATTGAGTTAAGTTCATGTACAAAGTGCCTTATCGTACAAAACGTACAAAAGACATGAAAAAGCCAAAAAACGCGGTAACATTTTTATAATTATTTACTCGTAGAGTAATTATCAAAATTACTCTACAAATGATCTTGTAGAGTAATTTTGATATTTTAGAATAATTTTGTAAAATGTTATTATAGGGTAATTTTGATCTTGTAGAGTAATTTTGTAGAGTATCGTACCAACAACATATGTTAGACGCAAGTATCCTGCGGCAGAAACCCTAGTATGGGCGACCGGCGGCAGAAGATCATTCCCATCGAAATCCAACGTCGTTTAACCAAGATCTTCGTGACAAATCTACCAGATGGATGCAGCGGTTCAGATGTGGTTACTCAGATTCGGGTTTTTGGTCAAATCTTCGATTTGTACATCGCTCGTAAGAGAGATATTCGAGGTAATAGGTTTGGGTTTGTGTCGATGTTGGACGTCAAAGACAAAGAGGCATTGATCAAGAATATAAGAAATATAAGAATAGGGGAGAATAAACTTTGGGCCAGTGTTGCTCGTTTCGTCCTGGAAGACGGGGAGGTCAGTGATAAAAAGGCTGAAGATCGTCGTTTTGTTAAACCGATGAACTCACGGCCGAATCAGGATGCGTCTGGGGGAAGTAATGTGCATAATGGTGAGAGGGGTGATTGGTCGTTCAGAGACATGTTGGTTGGGAAAAAGATTACTGTGGATGACAAAGTTAATGCGTTTCTTGACTCGTATGGCAAGGCTATTATGGCAACGATGCATGACAGTGCTTCGTTGAGAAAGGTAAAAGTGATGATTAGTCAGGTATGTATGTCACCGTTTAAGGTTCAATATTTAGGCGGTTTGGATATTCTCATAACGTTTGAAGATGAAGAGACGGCAACTGCCGTTAACAATGAAGTTAGTAAGTTTGAGGATGCGTTCTCGAAATCATGCGTGTGGAATGGACAAGTAGCTGGGTTTGAACGTCTTGCATGGCTTAAAATCCAAGGTTTGCCTCTTTGTTTACTCGATCATGAAGTCATTAATACAGTGGCTGGTTTGTTTGGAAGAGTGGTACACAAAGCGAATAAGTCACTAACTGATGAAGATTTGTCGTTTGAGTATATCGGCGTTCTAGTAGGAGATGGTAAACGAGTGTCGGAGGAAGTATTGGTGAATTGGAGAGATCGTAAGTTCAAGGTGTGGGTCACGGAGGATTTGGGCGAATGGGTTCCGGATTTCATTGAGCCTGAGATAGTTGAGAGTGCCGAGAATGCTGAGAATGGAGGTGGGAGTAGTAAGGAGGACGGGTCTGACGAGGAGGAGAACTCTACTCCTTGTTCAGAAGAGTTTAACATGAATTCAATGGAGAAGCCGAATGCTAGAAACGGGGTTGATGCCAATGTTGATGAGGATATGTTTGTACCGGCTGTTACGTTCCAATTTGAGGATGGAGAAGCTTCGGCTTTGAAATCCATTAAGCGGAAAAAGTTTAAGAATATGGAAGGGGTGGATAGACCGAGCAACGCCTATACTAGTAGCAACGAAAGCTTGAAGGTAACAAAGAGAACGAAGAACGCCATAGAGAACGATTTATTTAGCTTGGATGGGATGTTGGGTTTGGATGGCAACCGTGTTGACAATGTTGATGGGGATACGGAAGAGGTTAGTGAAGTAGAGGAAAGTATTGATTTGAACTCTAATCCGATTTTAGAAAGGCACGGGGTAGAACACGAAAATGTTAACATGGGTCCAAGTAATATTGAGGAGAATGGTGAAGCTGTTAATATTGCGAATGAAGTGGAAGCTACAAAAGGCTTGGCCGCTAAACTTGGTGCACTTGTAGGTGTTAATGATAACATTATTCGGGAGTCGATTGTTATTGAAGGGTTACAAGGAGTGAAGCGATGAATTGCTTATCTCTAAATGTAAGAGGGATTGGGGTTGATGGTAAAGTTAGATGGATTAAAAGACTTAAAAACGAGTACGGTATTTCATTTATTGGGTTGCAAGAAACGATGGCTAGTAGTCTAAAGCCGGGTACAGTGTCTAGCTTTTGGGGTGGTGCTGGCTTTGATTGTGAGATTGTTCATGCAAGCGGTCAATCGGGAGGTCTTGTTTCATGTTGGGACCCAAAGGTATTTATTAAAGATAAAGTTGTTAAAGATGTCAATTTTTTGCTTGTTTCTGGTTTGTTAGTAGATGGATTGGTTCGTCTGAATGTGCTTAATACCTATGCTCCTCAACAAAATTGTGATAAGCGCATATTATGGAGCAAGGTTTTGAGACTTATGCAAGAAGGCCAAGGGTGGTGGATCGTGTTTGGTGACTTTAATGCAGTGCGAGACTCGTCTGAAAGAAGGAATTCTAATTTCGATCCCATATGCGCTAAGGATTTCAACGATTTTATTGACGAGGCGGGTTTGCGGGAATATGAATTAAAGGGGATGGAGTTTACATTTTCAGTGACCCGGAATGGTGTGTGCAAGCTGAGTCGCATTGATAGAGTTCTGGTATGCTCGAATGTTCTCAATAAATGGCCGAACGCTTGTGTTAGAGCATTGTCTAGAGAGCTATCCGACCATTCACCGTTGTTATTTACTATGGTCGAATCGAATTTTGGGTATAAGCCTTTTAGGTGGTTTGATTCGTGGAGGGATAAAAATGGGTGTGAGGAAGTGGTCAAAGGGGCTCTGACGGATTTGGTTATGGATGGCCCCTCGGACGTGGTGTTGACTCGCAAGTTGAAGCGGCTTAGAGAGCGATTAAAAACTTGGTACAAAAAGTGGAAAAATCAAGAGCTTGAAGACGAGACGAGACTTAGAAAAGAAAAAGAAGAGCTTGATGTTTTGATGGAGCAAAAAGATTTAGAAGAGTCCGAGTTATGGGTTTGGTCGGAGTGTAAGAAGAGTCTTGATGAAATTGAATATGATAGGTCGCGGGATATTCGACAAAAATCTAGAGTTAAGTGGGCGGCTCTTGGGGATGAGAACTCGGCGTTTTTTCATGGTATGGTCAATGGGAGGAAAGCTAGAAATGCCATTCCGTGGATAGATGTTAACGGGGTGTGGGTGTCTAAACCGTCTTTGGTGAAAAAAGAAGTTATGAGGTTTTTTAGAGATCATTTTAAAGAACAGTACAAGATTCGGCCGGAGCTAGTGTGTAGCGGTGTGAAAAGATTAACGGATGACGATAGTTTGATGCTTGTACAACCATTTTCGAGGCAAGAAATAAAAGATGCGGTTTTTGATTGTGGCTCGAACAAAGCTCCGGGTCCAGACGGCTTCAATTTCAGGTTTGTCAAGTCTTTTTGGAGTTTGCTTGAAGACGATTTTGGACATATTATGGATGAGTTCTTCGAGACAGGTAACATTAGTTTGGGTTGCGGGTCGTCTTTTATAACTTTAATCCCGAAGGTTAAAACCCCTTTGGGTCTTAAAGATTATAGGCCCATCACTCTTATTGGGATGATTAGTAAGGTTAAGTCTAAGATCCTTGCTAACCGTCTTAAGAAGGTGTTGGGCTCGGTTATTTCCGAGTCACAGTCGGCTTTTCTCGCGGGTAGATTTATCCTTGATGGGCCTTTGGTAGTAAATGAGCTCATGGAATGGTTGAAGAAAAAGAACCGTAAGTCGTTTATCCTAAAGATTGATTTCGAAAAAGCGTATGATAATGTGAATTGGAATTTTTTGTTGTCTATGATGCACCAAATGGGTTTTAAATCAAGATGGGGTAAGTGGATAGAAGGAATATTGAAGGCATCTAGATCCGCGGTTCTTGTGAATGGGTCTCCAACCTTCGAATTTAATTGTGAAAAGGGTCTTCGTCAAGGCGACCCTATTTCACCATTCTTATTCCTTATAGTGATGGAGGCGTTGTCTTGGTTGTTGAAAAAAGCTCAAGAGATTGGGGTCCTTAAAGGTATTAATTTTTCTGAGAGTGAAGCCAATATTACCCACCTGTTTTATGCGGATGATGCGCTTATTATGGGGGAATGGTCGCAAGAGAACATTCAAAACACGGCTCGCATTTTGAGAATATTTTATATTTGTTCGGGCCTTCGAATAAACATCCATAAGTCCAATCTTTATGGGATTGGTACGGAGGATTTTGAAGTAGACGATATGATGGCGATTTTGGGTTGTAAACGTGGTTCTTTTCCGTTTGTGTATTTGGGGATTAAAGTGGGAGCAAATATGTCCAGAATTAATAACTGGAATATGGTTATTGACGTGATTAAAAGAAGGTTAGAAACATGGAAGGCGAGAACGTTATCTATAGGAGGGCGCTTGGTTTTGATTAAGTCGGTTCTTGAAAACCTTCCGGTGTACTATTTTTCATTGTATCAAGCGCCTAAAGCGGTGGTTCAAAGTATTGAGACGATCTTTAGACGGTTCTTTTGGGCCGGTTCTTCGGGTGTTAATAAGATACCATGGGTCGCTTGGGAGGTTATAGCAAGACCAAAAAATAAAGGTGGGTTGGGAGTGGCTAGTATACAAGATACAAATGAAGCGCTTTTGCTTAAATGGACGTGGCGGTACAAATGTGATGCTGTGAGCCTATGGAAAAAGATTATCGAAGGTTGTAATGGGGCAACAAGAGCTTGGTCGTTACTTCCTTGTGGTCCTCTCGCTAGCGGGTGTTGGAGGAGGATTGTGAAAATAGGCTCCAAAAAGCTTGCTAACGGGTCGGAATTTAATACTTTATTTGCAGCGCAGGTTGGTGATGGCTCGGCGGTTAACTTCTGGACGGATACATGGCTGCGTCACGAGCCTTTGCGCTTGATTTATCCAGCCTTGTTTCGCCTGGAATCTAATAAATGGGCAGCAGTTAATCAGCGCGTGCAGCTCGTTAACGGGTCACGGACTGGGATGGTTTGGAGCTGGAGACAAACACCTTCGTCTGATGCAGAAGTGAGCGAATTGTTTCAGCTGCTATCAGATTTGTTCGAGTATAGGTGGAAGCCTGGTGCGGATAAATGGTCGTGGAAAGGTGATAAAAATGGGTTGTTTTCGGTTCGAGGCGCTAAACAAGTGTTAGCTGATCCTGGTACAGCAGCGCAGAGTGAGGTTTTTATCAAATGGAAGACATGGACACCACTAAAGTGTAAGATTATGGTATGGCGCGCTGCTTTGAATCGTCTTCCTACAAAAATGGAGCTTTTGAAACGCGGGGTGTTGATAGAAGATGTGGTTTGTCCCATGTGTGGCGAAGATAATGAAACGCTAATGCACTTATTAACCGGTTGTATTGTTTCCACGGAGATTTGGGCTAGAGTATCATCTTGGTGTAACATTACCCTGCCGATCGTTTTTGATGTCAAGGACCTTCTTGCGTTAGCGGACCTACAACCATACTCGAAGAAGGAGAAGGATATCCTTAGAGGTATTATTTATACTACTATATGGATGTTGTGGATCGAAAGAAACTCGAGAGTGTTTGAAGGCAAACATCGGCGCCCTTTGGAACTCTTAGCGAATATAAAAACCGTGTCGTTTTTTTGGTTTAGACATAGATCGAGAATTAAAAGGGTAGAGTGGAATACGTGGTGTAATAGTCCTTTGAATGCGTTGTAATCGGTTTGGCCGGTGGTCCCCGTTTGAGGTCCATTTTCGGCGTGTGTTTATAATGAAGTTTACTTTTCAAAAAAAATTTTTGTAGAGTATCATAATTACTCTACAAATGATCTTTTATGGTAATTTTGTTCTTGTAAGGTAATTTTGTAGAGTATAATAATTACTCTACAAATAATTTTGTAGGGTAATTTTGAATTGTATGTTGTTTGATACATTTGTAAAGTAATTTTGATGTAGTATAATTTTGATAAACTTGTAGAGTAATTTTGATAATTAACATACAAGATCAAAACCTATAAGAACATTTTACAAAATTACTATACAATATCAAAATTACCCTACAAGATCCTTTGTAGAGTAATTTTGATAATTACTCTACGAGTAAATAATTACGAAAATGCTACTGTGTTTTTTTATTTTTACATTTTTCACAATTTTCGTATGTTTTGTATGATAAGTGTATTTGTATTTGATTTTTTGTCATTATCTATAATAATATTGTTTTCTTTTTTCTTCCAAACAAAATCAAACAAAATCACTGTGAATTAAAGCACGTGAGAAAAGGAAGAGTACACTCACAACAACCTAGAAAAACAATCTAGAAAAAGCAATAATATGTTTCGGTGGTTTGGCTAAGAAGAAAAAGCAATAATATGTTTCGGTGGTTTGGCTAAGAAGAAGAAGGCTTTTCATGCTGTGTGTTTAGTTATACTATGGAGCATTTGGAACCTTAGAAACGAACTAATGTTTGCTGGGAAAACAAAGTCCGTCACGACCGTTGTGGAAGAGATAAAGGCAAAAAGCTTTGTATGGGTGAAACATCATTCGAAGGAGCCGACAATGACATGGGAACAATGGAGAGCATTTGATGTTTTCTGAATTTGTGTTTCTTGGGACTGTTTTTTGGTTTATATTTGGATGTAATTGGTTGTTCTGGTGTATGTAACTTTGGTGTTAGCCGCTGACTAGAAAGTTAATAAATGATTTTGTTGACCGTTCAAAAAAAAAAAAGAAAAAACAATAATATGCTCTTGATAATAAACAGATCAAAGTGATTAATTCAACAGCCTGATATACACGTACTAATTTGACTTTAATTATTCTTTAATTACAGGCTACACTCACAACTCATTAATTAACTTCTATCCAATTTGTCTTCATTTCAACTGGTTTAGTAACTAAATTTGATTGTAGTTATGAATTTTCAAACAAATCAATAATATGATTTTGATACACATAACTAAAGGAGTGAATTTCTGACACGATAAGAATATAACATGAATTTCGTGGATTTGGATTTAACATTGCATGGGTTCGGGTGAGTTTCGTGTCGAATTCGCTAACACGTTTAATTAAACAGACTGTGTTTGTGTCAACCATACAGGTTTGCAGGTTGACTTATTAATCCCTTTCTTTATTCTTTTACTATTTAGAACGTGTTTCATATAATAACTTAGATTCTTGTGTCAAAATGAAATTCTATTAATATATCAGCATAGTATAAACATGATTGTTTACAAAAGTAAAATAAGATGTAAATTTAGAATTTCATAGTATTAGTAAGTAAAAAATATGTGTCCGTGTCGGTTCACGAACACACGTGTCCTTTGCGCATTCATACGTGTGACGACTTTCAGGTACGTGTTAAATTTTCGGCTTTGACCCACCTACTCGCGCACACTACTCGTTTAGCATCCTTAGGCAGAACTAGAGTGCCCCAATTTAACGAATCTTTTGTCAAAAGAGGAATCTAATATCATCGTTTTTTTAAAGTCTGACTGTTGTTGGTAGTGTCCAATGTAAAAAAGGATGTGAAAAATTTCTAGTTCCATTAGCAAACTGATTGCCATCTAGAAAAGTTGACTGGATGAAACCATGGCTATACAAATGCCGGAATATTAAACTTTAAGAAGGTCAAATGAGACAATCGTTTTCGATCATTTATCACTTGAAAATTCAAACAATCAGCAAGTCCATATTTGGAAGCATTAAATTAATATTCTATAGACGACACACAAACGATATCACATACGAATTAAGTGTATGTAGATGCAATAAAAGCACCCGTTCATGAAGGGATACATGCCAATAACTTTAGTGTTGTAAAATAAAAAAAAAAAGTAAAGGAAAAAATGAAAATACATTTCATCCTAATGTTGTCAATGTGGGTTGGCCCACTTATGCCATTTAAATGAGAGATTCTTTAATTAGTTAATTTATGTAAATACAGGGTAGAAGTAAGCTTTGCCTTTAAAGAATAGAGAAAATTAATCCTAACGTACATACCTCAATTAAAAAACATAGGTTCGTCACTATACGTGACTATTCGACTTTCATACGATAATTCAAACTAACCGAGGTTGAACTGTCTTTATTCACATTAAGTTTAAACTTGTCTTAACTCTTAAGCTCAAACTTGAAAGATAACTCGAAGGTATTAATTACAAACTATACCATGTCCAACTTGGACGTTAGTTTTAAATGAGCTAATGTGACTCACCTTTGTTTTATATGCTTTAAAAAATTGTGTTGTATGCATAAATCATGTATAAGGCAACGTTGGTTTTTTCAGTAATCAGATGGTAAATACCCACAGAATTACCAATTGTAACATTTTAATTTTATTTTCTTTTTTCAATCGAAAATTACTCAGGGATTCAGTCCATCAATCAATACTATCTCATCGTTCAATAAAGAGGTTAAATGAAAAATCAGTGACGCCCGGACTTTTAAAAAACAAATCAGCGGGGACAGGACTCTTAAAAATCCAATATTTTACACTACAAAAAAATATTTCAGAAAGTTTTGATAAAATTAACACTACGAGCGAAAAATAGCCGGGGGCTCTCCCGAGCCACAAGAAAGCTGCACCTCAGGATAAATACTCACTCATCGGTGATACTCCTTTGTCTAGTGTTTATGCACGTATGTTTTTTATAAGTGCAGCATTATTTTAACATAATAACACTTCCAACTTTCAATTTGTACACCAGCACTCCCAACTTTCAACTTATTGGCCGATAACACTCTCTAACTAACAGAACCCTAACCCAGTTGTGAGTGTTATTGACCAATTGGTGAAAGTTGGGGTTATTAAAATCCAAAATCCCTAAAATAATACTATATACTTTTAGTTTTGTGTTCAAACTAGTTCAAAACAGGTAGAAAGCATTAATCAAATAATCTTATAACTATAGGTGTGAATATGGTTACATGCTTAATTTCATTCAACTCTTTTAACGCAAATCTTTAAAAAAAATATTATATACTTTTAGCTTTGTGTTCAAACTAGTTCAAAACAAGTAGAAAGCAGTGTAAAACAAATAATAAATAAATAAAACAAAAGTAAAAGAACAAAATAATACGTAAATTTCAAATTAAATTTGCTCAATGTATGTACAATATATCCAATAATGGCGATCAAAGCCATCAACTTCAATTTCATTACTTCCACAAACGCCGTCATTACATAGCAAGAGCCGTTTTAACACCACTCCACAACTTCAAGTCATTCTCTAATGGCGTCAAATTTAAATCCATACACAAACCTCTCTTCTCCATAACCTTTTCAACCCGATCGCTTTTCTCACTACCACCATCACGGTGCCGCCTCATATGCCCGCCTAACGCCTGCCCGATCGCGAACTCCAACCCACAAACCGGACACTCGTGTGTCTTGGGCTTAGGGGGAGTTTGTATCTTGTCTCCATCGGTTGTTTTCAACCGCTTGTGGCTCGCGCGGTGGCCGCCTAGAGCTTGGAATGACTTGAACTCCTTGTTACATGTCTTGCAGGTGAAGACCCGATCGGGTAACGAGTTTGATTGACCGACTCGTGAAAGGAGCATGAGGCAGTTTGCCATGGCTAAGGTTTCGACCTCCGTGTTGACGTTGTCCCAGCTTCTCTTGACCATTGTATATTTGTATGGAAATTAAATATATGTTTGTTTTGATGTTGGAATGGTTAGTTGTTTATATATGTTTTGTTTTGTGTACGTGTATATATACAAGTTGTATGTGGTGTGTTGTGGAAAACTGGAGTAAATGAGAACGCGTACGTAGTAAAAGATGAGGTAATTGCTGGAGTTAAGGAAGAAGGGAAATTAGACTGAAAAAATGCCGTTTATGTATCTTTATATAAAAAAATCATGAATAATTGTTATAGCGTAAAAAACAAGAATAACTTTGTAACTGGCGGTCAACTTGATGAATCTTTGAGTATGCTATTTTGGTCTTTGTCGTTTGGTTATTTTTGCCATTTTAGTTCAAAACTTAAACTTTTTGCATCTGGGTCCCTGTGGTTTCAGTTTTATTGTCATTTTGGTCAAAAAATGAAATCAGGTCATATTTGTCTTATAAAATCCTGCTATTTTGTCCTTTTCCGCAGGGGCAAAATGATCATATCTTTTTTTTATAAATAAATATCATATTTTATAAAACAAATATGACCTGATTTACCGCTGAGAAAAATGACAAAATTGCAGGATTTTATAAGACAAATATGACCTGATTTCATTTTTGGACCAAAATGGCAATAAAACTGAAACCACAGGGACCCAAATGCAAAATATTTGAGTTTTAGACTAAAGTGGCAAAAGTGACCAAACCTCAGAGACCAAAATGACAGTTTACTCTATTTCTTTTTACATGATGATATATTCATAGCTAACGTGAAAACACGATATATCAGTTGTTGAATACAAACAAACACTAGTGAATACGTACACTTGAAGTTTATTTACATAGTAAGTAGTAACACATCATTTTTTAGGATGAATACAAGTAAACATAAAGGGGTGGGGGTCGTCATCACTCATCACTCACTCATCACTCACAACACCCAACCAAGTTCGGCCATGTCATCAACCATTTTTCCATCACTCACAACCTTTTTAGTGGCGATGGTCATCACTCACAACACCCCATAATAAACCCTCACACCCCCTCACATCCATTTATCACTCAACTTCCATCACTCGTTGAATTTATCACGGAACCTTAATCATCACTCGTGGAATTAGTTGGTGGCGGTGGAATGTTGCATGCCATCACTTGTGATGTTTGGCCATCACGGAACCACCCCCGGTGGCCTAAGGCCACCCGGGGTGGACAAACTTTTGTACGTGATACGCATGGAAAATCACAAAACCCCACCGCCACCTCCAATTTTCACGGTACCATCTGTATAACGCGTGCATTTTTTCACGCGTGATTATTTGAGTGTGGTGAGGGTAATTGTTGGTTGGGGGGAAATTATCGGGTGTGGTGGTGAGTGATGACCATTTCCACAAAAAAAAAGGTTGTGAGTGATGGAATAATGGTTGACATGGCGGAACTTGATTGGATGTTGTGAGTAATGAGTGAGTGATGAGTGATCACAACCCCCTTCCCCTAAGTGAAGAATATTGTGACAACTCGGGTTCTGCAGTTCTTTCATACTCTGGTATAACTTATGATATGTGAAACGACGAGTATGTCCGGCAATAGTTCTATAAGTTGTGACGTGTTTATATAGTTCGTGTATTGTTATGATTTAAAGGTTTTTGGGTAGTATAGTCGCACACCCCAACCCGATCTCACACTTTCATAATCTTGGGCTATGTTGGCCGAGAGCCCACAATGGATCCCTCACCAAACCCAACCGGCCTAGCCCGATCCCTTCCTTATATGTGTACAGAAGGGGATAGGTGTGGGTGTTTGTGATTTGGAGAGACATATCAAACCCTACTCCTCTTCCTTTGACGGCAACCCTTCCATCTCTTCGAAGCCTTGGTTGTGGCACCATCGTAATTCGGTTAGTACGTCTCTACTTTAATGATCAGAATCCTTTGATTGTTTGGAAATGTGTTTTGTCTAATCTAGTTGATAGTCATGTGATTAGGTTAGATTTGAATGTTGTGATGTTAATCAATGATTTAGGGTTCCTTGTTGAAATTGTAATCATTGTATTAACGATCCGGCCAGCATGTTTACGAAACTGATTTTGTGAACGTAACTACACTATGAGATGTTGTGTGATCTGTGCTTTACATCAATACTCTACTAACTGTTGTCACGAAACAAAAGAGATGGTAACCGTCTGTTAGGAAACCCACAGAGAAACTATGGCGAAGAAGAACCCACTGTCAGGCTTCCGACGAAATACCAGGATTTTTGCCACTGACGAAACTTAGTGTTTCGTCCAGGTTTTTCGCCATCATCTCTTCGACGAAACTTAGTGTTTCATCCAGGTCTTTCGCCGCCATCTCTTGTGACGAATCATGGTGTTTCGTCGAGGGTAATCTTTGTCGAGGAGCATGAACAGTGGGGTACGTCATGTGTGCATGAACCATATGATATATGTGGGGTTAAATGAACTGTATGCTATGTGAACAGTATGATATATGTGGGGTTAAATGAACCGTATGCTATGTGAACCGTATGATATATGTGGCGTTGAATGAACCATATGATATGTGAACCGTATGATATGTGTGATGTTTAATGAACTGTATGATATGTGTGATGTTAATTGAAACTGTTGTGAATAGAATAGTTGAATTATGAAAGTCTACCTGCTGCATGGTAATAATGTTAACAAGATGAGGACCCTGAATTAACCCGTGTGAGTGAACAGTACATTTGTGAAGGTTGCTATGTGTCATGATTATGGGATGTAGACTTATTTTGGAAACAAAACACTTGTGATGATTATGGTGTACGTTATGGATAAGTGTATTGCATGATCAACTGTTACTAACTGCATGATAACATGTGCGTGCTATTTGAGAAACATAATAAAGGGATGTGTGTTTAAGTATCATAGAACTGATCGTTAATGGTAACCATGTTAGGATTGATTTGGGCAACTTGAACATGTAACTAGTCTTACCGAGCAAATCAAAGGTGAGTTCACTTCTCTCAAAACAAGCATGCGTCCGGTGGGGACAATCAAACTGATAAAACTTGTAAACGGATTTTCGTAAACCCATATCCTTGTAGGGATGTGAGGCGGATTTCACAACGCTATCCTTGCAGGGGATATGCAACGATTTTCAGTAAACGTTATGGTTTGATAATACACTCACTCTCTATCACTTAAGTCCCATCATACTACCGGGTTGTTGCTTGTAGGGCAACGGGGTTATTAGGTGATAGCGCTATTAGGTTTGGCACCCTCACGACGTACCTGGATAGGACAGGCGTGAACTAATAACTTTGAAATCATGACCAATGTTTGATAGAGCATTAGGGAAGGGCAAAAAGGGCCGTCTGCGGTATCGAGTTATTATCAACATAACACAACATAACATAACATGAATCAGTAATCGGTAACGAACGGTTTAACAAAACAGTGAACTCACCAGCGTTGTCTGATACACGTTTTTCTGCATGCTTGCAGGCCTTTTGGTACATGTTGTTGGAACTTGCTGTCTAGGATGCTGGAGTGGTCATGGGTCAAGTAGCAAGGAAACACAAGACATGTCTGATGGTTTTTATACACCTGCTTAATGAAACTCAAAACAAAATGTAATATGCTTCCGCTGGATAATAGATCTTGTATTGTAACACTTGTTTTAATAAATGAAAGTTTTGTTTGAAATATCTTTATAAGTTCAATGTGATTGGTGGCTAGATCCTGGTACATCACACGCCTCGTGGGGGTTTCCGCATGTGGTATTTTGGGGGTGTGACAGTTTGGTATCAAATCCACTGGTTATAGTGAACTAGGTTTTAAAACGTTTTATAAAACTAGACTATAACCGAACAAGTTCTGAATACGACCATGACACTCAGCTCCAGACTGCAAGGTTCGTCTCTCGTATACTCATTGTACTGCATAATTATTGAACACTTACATATGATATTGCATGTGATTGCACGTTTAGCACAACAGTATGAATTCCTGTATTACTTGCATGTGTTATGTGATTGATAGGGTGGTATTCCTCTAAATATTCATGACTCGCGTTTCGTGATGCTCTTTGTTTGCTACTAGAGTTTGAGGAACCATTTGACATGAGTTAGGAGGAGCTGAGATGAGCATGCAAGTCACAGTATTATTGTGGGTGCACACATAATAATAATGTGGGGTGCATGTGAGTCCCAGTGAGCCTTAACAAGTGAAGAAGGGGTTCTGTTCTGTTGTTTGATCAATGAGAAACGTAACAAACCTATAGGGGTCATAGCAGTGATTGTTTCCCCCTCGAACGTGATCTTTTCACTCCTCTCTGGATCCTTTCGAATCTCGATGTTATCGAGTATCACCTGAACACCCAACTGAACGACTAGCGAACTGTGTAGTATGTTAGGTGCTTGTATAAACGTCCCTGAGTTGGATGTTGCAGCGTCAATGATTAGTCTATACCTTTCCCACCTTTCTTCATTTGCTGGAACTTAACGTATTGACGTCTTAGATCCCGAAGTGCGATCACTTCTGCAACACTCTCGTAACATACCGTGTATTACTCAATCAACTTGCAAGAACGATGGACAAGAGGATGAACGTAGTGCCATACCGACATCAGTATTAGCACAACCCTGGTTACCGGCAACGAACACCAGCAGATTGACTTCAACCGAATCCTTAACCCTAGTCAGCGACTTATGGGAGTCAACTCTCACAAAATAATCGGGACATAAAACGGTGACAATTGACTATAGTGTGGTATGGTGCATAACTGCCAGCACGAGTAGTGTTTTAGGACGTGACACGGAATGCAAAAGATGGACCTTGTCGGTGAAAGATCGCAGGGCTCCGTTTCAAGCAACGGCATTAGAGGCAACAGTCACGGAGACATCAAGGTACTCGTAATCGTGGCCTACTGTATGGAAACAAAGGTGACTTCGGCAAGGATTGACTGTTATTAAGTCAAAGTGTCAACAACCAAGGGAACGATGACAGTATTGGGAATCCACGTGACCGTAACAACACTAGTAGTGGTACTCATGGAAGGGCATTTAGGATCGGCATGGGTGACACCAGGATTATAGCAACACGGTGGCTTGCACGTTCTTAGTAACTAATCGCTTCGTCTCTGTTTTGTTTAACCCTGATATTCCTTGGAACTGAACTTGTTGTGGACTTGGCTGATGGAAAGTCAAATGAAACCTCATATGTTTGTTGGGATGCGAATTCGACCGTGTGGGACAAGTTTTCGACATCGATCTTCCTTCTACTATCCATGATGGTTTTGATGCAGTGGTCAGTATGGATTGGTTAACCAGGTATCGCGCAGATATACCCTGTGAGGGGAAAGTTGTCGTCTGTCATAAAGTATCCGAGTGGTGCAGAGGTTAGCATCAATTCAACAATGAAGGCCAGAAGTGTCCACGGAAGGATTACCTCGTTATGTTAGCACTCGATACTGATGTTAAGGCTAAGGAAAAGAGGATCGAGGATCCACCAATTGTTCGTGATTTCTCCCTATGTGCTATCAAAAGAACTATTAGGATTACCTTCACATCGTCAGGTGGAATATCAGATCGGTATCATGTCAGAAGCAACCCTTATTACTAGTACTCCTTATTGTCTCACATCAGGAAGGTTGCAGGAACCGCTTAATCAACTTCGGGAACTGTTGGACGGTAGTTTTAACGGACCTAGCTTTTCGCTTTGGGGAGCCTCGGTTATGTCCGTAAAGATAAGCCTTTTCGTATGTATTATCGAGAACTTATCAAGGTGACAGTCAAGAACCGTTTGCCTCGGCCGCGTATTGACAACCTGTTGACCAACTGCGTGGGTTAAGCTCCTATTCGAGGGATGACAGACGAACGAACTAACATCAGGTGAAAGTCCAAGGGGAGAATGTTCCTACAACAGTATATCAAACGCAGTACGGCCATTGCGACTATGTATTCCATGACCTTTGGGTTAATCAACACACTGGCAGCTTTATAGATCTGTTAGTGCAAGCATCTGTCGACTTCGTCTTGTATTGAGTCTTACACTAGATAGAATAGATCAGGGCTCGTTGTATGAGAAAATAGGATGTTTATGTGTTTTAGATGGAGATTTCGCTTGAAAGTGCAAAAAGGAGAGATTCCGCTTGAAACGGTTTGGAGCGGAATCACCATGTTTCTTATTTCGCTTGAACCTGTTTCAAGCGGAATCAGTGTTACTATATATAGGTTAGATGTGGTTCAAGCGAAATCAGTTGTGTATGTTCTTGAAAATCATACCGAGGTGCTGCCGGTTTGATTCTTGGGTGTAATAGCTGTTATATCAATCAAATCAGTGTTTAAAGTAAAGATTAAGCTGTTTCTAAGTCTATTTCTTGTTTTCCGCACCTGAAATAGATCAAAACTTCTCTGAACGACTCGTTCGGGTCAACTACACGATCCTACAACTGGTATCAGAGCTCAGGAGGAGGAGTTCTGCAGTTTACAGCTGGATTTCATTGAATTTTCTATCTTCTACACCTTTTTTCATCATTTCAGCAAGATTTCACGGTCAAAATCGGTTGAATTTTTCACAGATTGTGTAAAAATACGTATTAACAAAGCCTAGAAAGTTACAGACCGAAATTCACATTAAAAATGGCAAAAATGAACTCGAGAAGTGATTCCGCTCGAAAGTACAGTTTTTGATTCCGCTCGAGACTGTGTTTTTCACTTGACAGATTCCGCTCGAAATTGTCTGATTTCGCTTCAAGTTTGGGGTTCCGCTTGAAAATATTCAAGTGAAATTAGTGGTTTCGCTTCAGAAAGATTTGATAAGATTTCGCTTGAAAAGTTTTTGGTGATTCCGCTTCAAACTGCAAATTCAGTGATTCTGCTTGAAAATATTAGTGGGATATTTCGCTTGAATTGTGTCTGGGTTATTCCGCTTGAATTTGACTGTGTTTGGAAATTTGATTACTGAAATATGGATAACGATTTCTACAACGCGTTTGCTACTCCGTCTACTCTGGCTGTCATTGCTCAGAACATGAACCTGGAAAACGAAACGGGAACTACTCAAAAACCCCCAAAGCTAATGAGCATAGAAGAGTATTACGGATGGAAAGACAGATTCGAAAACTGGGTTCAGGCTAACCATCTAAGATCATGGGAGTGCATTTTGAAGAGATATGTTCTACCTCGTACTGAACTACAAACTAAAAAAGAAATCTAAGAATTCAATGACAAAGAACGAGAAATGTATAGAGCTAAAAAATGATGATTAGTCTACTTCAGCAAGCTATCAAAGAAGATATCTTCATATTGCTTCAGCACGACAAAACTTCAAAATCAATTTGGGATGCTCTTAGAGTCAAGTTTGAGGGTAGTGAACATATGATTAAGAGTAAAAAGACATTGCTTAAGAAAGAATTTGATCTATTCACGAGTTTGCCCGGGGAAGATACGAAGAAGCTAATTGAAAGATACTGCCACTTGGTGCGATCCACGTCGATGCTTAGTATAACCAAAGATCGTGAAGAATGGGTCGACAAGCTAGCTGATGCTTTACCGCAAAAAGAGTGGGGAACTTATTTGATGATCTTGAAGAACACTGGGGTTTATGACGGGTTAACGATTTCTCAAGTTATTGAGAAGATAGAGGGTTAGGATCTGGAACAGCAAAAGATTGCAAGGATGAATAGTCCAAGTGGTCAACAGGATGTGAAAATGTACTACAAAGGCAATGTTCCAGAAGTTGAACGAAGCCCGAAGATACAAACTGCTTTTAGTGCTGGAGATTCAACAGAAAAAGTTGATCAGAGTTTAACCAAAAGCAGTGGTTTCTCTTCATTCCCAAGCGTTAATCCAAAAGATACAACATCAAGTTTTCATTCTCAAAGCACAAAGACTGGAAATGGTTATGTGATACAGTGCAACATTGCTTTGAATCTTCCAGATGGTCAAAGTTTTTCTGAAGAAGTTGCGAAAGATCACATGGCTTTACTTGGTTCTGTGTTATTATCCTACGAAGGTTTGGTTGCAGGGAGGATCGGAAATCCTATGCTTACAATGGAGGATTACGATTAGATAGACCCTGAAGAGATGGAACTAATGGACATTAAATGGTGTCTAGCTAGTGTCCTTAGAAGAGCAGAAAAGTTTAAACTGATTACTGGGAGAAATGACTTTCTTGATGCACATGTTTCAACTTTGGGTTTTGATAAATCTAAAGTTACTTGTTTTAAATGCAGGGAGAAAGGTCATTTCAAGAGGGAATGCAAGAATAGAGAAGCGAATGATGCAAAGAATCCGTTCGGAAAAGATGACTACTACCAGAAGCCATATACCAACAAGTTGGTCAGCAACAACAACAAGAACCACAAGTGGCTCTTGGTAGAAAAGTGATTGAAGATTCAAAGAGAGCATGTTTAGGGAATCAAGAAAGTTTTAACTGGAACAAATACATTTCATCCGACAGCAAAGCATGCTTAATCAATCAAGATGATGAAAGGTTACCAGAAGGTTTTAGCTGGGATATGTTTGTGGATGATAAAGGAGAGTTTAAAGCTTTTATTGCGAAGATAGTGAGAGAACTAGATATGTTTATAGAATGGATGAAGTCTATTGGTGAAATTGTGAAGAATGAAGAAGAAAAGTTTGTTTCATCTGATGAAAGCTGTCACACCCCAACCGATGGCGGAAACATCGGGATGAGACGAACAAATTGCTCAAAACAACATAACACTAAATGTGATAATAACTTATTTAATTCATTTTCATAAATTCTAAAATGTCATACATCGTTCAAATAAACAAAACAGGATTCCAACATAGTTTATTTCTAGGTGTGTTTCTAATCCACCCTAACTTGATTCTTGAATTCTTCATCTATCAACCTGCAACATGTATTAAAATAACATCAACAAAAAAAATGTTGGCGAGTATACAAGTTTGATACATAGCATAGTAGAATAAAATAGTTTAAGTACTCATATCCAACATGAACAACGTAATACAAGTTACTAATATGCTGAAACAGTGTCACTATATGTCAAACCCAAGTTTCAAATGCAAACACCCCAAGACTCACTCAAGGGCGATGCGTAAATAAGTATAAGAAGTTTCACAAGTCTCACAAGTTTCCAACGCAAACACCCCAAGACTCACTCAAGGGCGGTGCGTAAATAAGTATAAGAAGTTTCACAAGTCTCACAAGTTTAACAAGTCTAACAAGTTTAACAAGTCTAACAAGATTAAATAAGTTTAACAAGGTTAATGAGCATATAGACACGAAAAGTTTACCTAGCATACGAGATTAACAAGCATCAAATTGAGTCATGTTTAAAATGGATAGAGTGTGCATATAACAAGTTTCAAGTGTTGTGTAATTTGAATATGGAATACATGTTGCACCCAAAGTGTTTAAAACGAAAATGGGATCGAGTATACCCACCTTAGTTTGCCTTGCGTTTCTTGGTAAAGAATTACGAGAGTAAAGATTGGGAAACCAAGAGGATGAACGAAAGTGATTAACCTAAATATTAAAATTAAACATACCGAACTCTATTATTTATTGGTTAAAATATAACCCTTTATATTTAAAGTTTACATATCTTTTTTTTTAATTAGAATCCTCTTTTAATATATTGCATCATAAAAAGATTAGTGTGAATCCTTAAATATTTTGATCTAGGGGTTAACTAAGTATGTCATGTGAATTGTTGTAAATTTTATGCTAATACTCGTATTCCCAAGTTTATCATCAAGATAGGAGTGATTTCCTTACCTTGACGATTAGCTTCGCTCAATTTTCAACTTCACCAATGAGCTAGGGGTGATTTCCTTACCTCAGAGGTAGTTGCCAACTCTTCTTCGTACTCAATGAAACTTTATATTTGAACGTTGTTACTTTCATTTCAAGCTTAGAGACACGAATATCACTGTCTTCGCAATAAAAAAAAATAATAATAATCTCGTAAACAAAGTAAATTTACGATACTTTCATTATCTATGTTACACTACGTGAAAGTCATAATTATGCTATGTGAAACTAGTTGAACATTTTATATGCTACGTGAAACTATATGCTATGTGATACATTCATGAAAACAATTTACCTAAACAAAACAAAATGATCAAATCTCATCTAGCTCTCTTTTAAATCTTTCGATGTCATCTTTTCAAAAGTTTTTAGATTTCGAGGACGAAATCTCCTAAAGTAGGGAGACTGTAACATTCATCAAAATGGGTTTTCCAAAATCCGACCCGCTTTGAGCCATGAGAAATTTTCGCGAATTATATAACCGTTGAAGGATTTTAATTATTGTTATTCATTTATTTTGTTAATTAATTAATCAAAATAATTTAAATTTATATATATAAAATCTAGTTAGTTAAGTTTTTTTTTTTTTTAAATTTATGGGACTAAAAGTGGTAATTTTGAAAACACATAAATCCTTTATGTAATGAAAAGATGAAGTTAGGTGGTAAGTTAGAAACTTTAGGGACTGTTTGTGCAATACCATAAACTTCTTTTTTTGAAAATTGCTTCTAAACAACTAACAGAAGACACGTTCGTTCAATATTTTTCTTTTTGCCGCCCAAACAATTGCCAGCAACATCCAGTTGACCTTTCCTTTTCTTTTGATTGAACGGATTCTCCGGGATTGATCCGCATTTCCGCTAATAAACACCCAATCACCATTTTTTCCATATATGCCGAGACCCTTGAACACTATATAATCGAACCTTCATCACCATTTTAGCCACACACAATCATCTTTCGACACCCACACCTCTCACAACCCCCCTTCGCAACCCGGAGATATACGGACCTCTCGCACTCTCTTCGAATCACTTGGAAGTCACCGGAGTTCCACCGGAGTGACCGAAGCTCACCGGAACAACCTCCGTTCCTTATTTTGTTTCGCCGCAGCCTCGGAACTCGTAGACGACGCCGGAGCCGTACGGGATCACCGTAGAGATTGTTCGCTTGTTCGGTATACGTTCCATACGTCTCTTTTTATTTCTGATCGTTTTATTTCATCATACGTACTTGTAATATGAAGTAAGCTTGTTAAAGGAAGAAAAAAAAGAAACAGTGGGGATGGGTCCTGGTTCGGCTGGGTTAGAAACAAGAAAGAAGATAACATTCTGTTTGGTTTAAAAGAAATACAATCACGTTGAATTACATTTGTTTATAATATACTTTATTTACTATTCTTTTCATAAACTTTTTTTTTTTTGAAAGGCTAACTTCATTAAAAAGCCGAACCCGAAAACCGGGACGGACAAACAAAACAAAACTTACATATTCACAAATTTACACCAATCTCCCCAATCAAAACTACCTTTCTTGACCCTATATTTAAACCAATAGAAACTAACTACCATAATCTCACTAAACACTTCTTCAATGCTACTTTTTTTGTCGTTAAACCTCAAGTTGTTTCTAGCCTTCCAAAGCATCCAACACGCGGAGAGAATGATACCGTGAATGGCTTTCCGCTCCACCGACCTTCTTATACCGGACTTATGAATCTCGACCAGGTCTTTAAACGAAAAGATAAAAAACCTCGGAATCCTACACCAAAAACTAATCCTCTCCCACACACCCAAAGCAAGGGGACAAGCCGTGAATATGTGGGTCACCGAATCCAGGCCTTCATTACAGAATTTACACCCATCGTCAAACAAAAACATACCTCTTTTTTCGAGAGCCTCCACCGTAGGAATCCTATTCATCTACGCACGCCACGCGAAAATGTTGCACTTCTTTGGAACCCATCTACTCCACTTCATAACGTATCGATTGCTGAAATCACGGCTGGACACTATGGATCGTTTCACCGCTGCCACCGAGAACTCACCCGAACCGGAACCGAGCCATTTCCATCTATCGGACCCAGCCGAAAGTGTGACTGCAGACACAGCCGCCCTAAGCGACTCCCACTCAACCATCTCTTCGATGGAGTCTGGATCGTGTCTCCAGAGCCAAAGGCCTTCGCCACCGAGACGATCTAAGACGTTACAATTTTTCACCACCTCTAACTTGAACAGAGCAGGGAATTTTTCTTTTAATGGAACATCGTCAATCCATGGGTCAAGCCAAAAAAGAATACTGTCTCCTTTTCCCACCACTCCCTTGCATAAGCTCCGCAACGGAACATTGTCGAACAGCGGACGTTTCAAGACTGATGCAATGATATTCCAAACCCCACCGTACACCTTTTTAACTGGGAGAAAATCCCAATCCGACTTACCGTCGTGAAGAGCGCTAATAACCTTAACCCACAAACTGCCTTGCTCGTTCTTGAATCTCCACCCCCATTTAGACAAAAGAGCCGTGTTGATGTCTTTGAGATTCTGAAGACCCAAACCGCCCATGTTAACCGGCGAAGCGACCCTTTCCCAAGCTACCCAATGGACTTTCTTCACCTCCGAATTTCCTCCCCAAAGGAATTTTCTGATAAGAGCCTCTAGATCATGAATAACCTTGACGGGGGCTCGATACAGAGAAAAATAATAGCACGGGAGACTTTCTAGCACCGAGCGGATTAGAACGACTCTACCACCAATCGACAGGAGCGAAGCCTTCCAGAGCGCAAGACGCTTTTCAAAAACATCGACCACTGGTTGCCAATTTATCGTCCGATTCATGTTAGCCCCCACACGGAGACCCAGAAATTTAAACGGGAACGAATCCACTTTGCAGCCAACAAATTCCGCCATGCTTTCAACTTCAATCGGCTGCACCCCTACCCCCACCAAATTCGACTTATTTAAATTAATTCTAAGGCCCGAGCACACGTGGAAGCATTTGAGAATTCTAACCAAATTCTTGATATTCTCGGTGTCCCAAACCCCCATTAAAATCGCGTCGTCGGCATAAAACAAATGAGAAACGATCGGACCCCCGTTCGGGAGAGAAATTCCCTTGAAAACCCCTAAACTACAAGCTTTATTAACCATGCATGAAAGAGCTTCCATGACAACGACAAAGAGGAAAGGGGAAATAGGATCGCCCTGACGCATACCTTTGTGACAATTGAACTCAAAAGTCGGGGATCCATTAACTAGCACCGAAGCCCTGGCCGAAGACAAAATACCCTTAATCCAAGAGCACCACTTGCTGGGGAATCCCATCTGGTCTAACACATCAAGCACGAAGTTCCAGTTAATGTTATCATACGCTTTCTCAAAATCAACCTTGAGAAAGAAAACCTTTTTCTTCGTCTTTTTGGCCCAGTTCTGAATTTCACTGACGATGAGAGGGCCGTCCAGAATGGACCGACCACCAATGAAAGCAGACTGGGACTTTGCTATAATCGCATCCAACACCCTTTTGAGCCTATTCGCCAGGATCTTCGAAATCACCTTGTTAACTATTCCCACCAAACTGATCGGTCGGTAGTCATTTAACCCGATAGGGTCGTTAACTTTGGGAATCAAAGCTATAAAGGAAGAACCGCACCCCGTGTTTATAATTCCGTTGGAATGAAAATCAGCCATTATACTAACCAAGTCATTTTCAAAGAAATTCCAGAACCGCTTGATGAAACGAAAATTAATGCCGTCTGGACCCGGAGCCTTATCATCGCCACATTCAAATACCGCATTTTTAATTTCTTCCTTACTGAAACGAGCAACCAACATCGATGATTCATCATACGAGATCTTACCTATATCTTCACAAACAAGACGTGGCCGATTGACCCATTCCTCCACGAATTTTGATTTGAAGAACCTATAGACTTCCTTTTTGATAAGCGACGGTTTAGACACCCAAGAACCATTAACCTCTAACCCGTGAATAGAATTGGAAGCTTTCCTGCAATTGATCATAGCGTGGAAGAATTTCGAGTTCTCATCTCCGTCCTTGACCCACTTAACTCTCGATCTTTGTCTAAGGTCACTGGTTTTTCGCTCTTCTTCCTCCTTTAAAACTTTTTTACTTTCAATAAGAATCCACTCCTCCTCTTCGGTAAGATTCCTACCCGACAAAATATCCTGAATATCTTCGAGATCCGCCAAGGCAGCCGACACATCTTCCGAATTCTTTTTCAACATCTCATCCCTCCAAACTCTAACATCAGCTCTAAGAACACCCAATTTTTTCATGAGGCGGATGTCCGGAGGACCTGAGACCCCAGGATCCTTCAACAAAGCCGAGACCACCACATCCTTAAAACCCGATTTATCATACCACGAGTCAAACAACCGGAAAGGTTTAGGCCCAAAATTTGCTAACTCAGTCTTCAAAATAATCGGGCTATGGTCCGAAAGGAACGACGAAACCGCCTCCACACACGCTTCAGGCCAGGAACTAAAGAACCCTGTATTAACAAGGAATCTGTCAAGCTTGCTATGTTTCCTTCCGTTCGACGATGAGAAAGTGAATTTTTTGCCTCTCATATTATACTCAATAAGCCCCGCATCAAAAATGAAACCGTTAAAGTTGGAGGCACAGAGCGCTTTGAAAGAGCAATTCTTTCTCTCCTCCCGATACCTCACCGCATTGAAATCGCCCGTCAAAACACACAGCCCATTCCAACCCAATATAACCTGAGTAAGTTCGTCCCACAGAGCTTTTTTCGCCACAACACTCTGGGGAGCGTACACATTGATGAAGCTCAGCATCAAACCACTACCTGACAGTTGACCAGTGATCTGAAGGAAATTCCTATTCTTAACCACACCAGAAAGCCGAAAAATAGACGAGTCCCAAATACACAATAAACCCCCAGATAACCCAACAGAATCAACACTCTCGAAACCAAACGACCTGCTACCCCAGAATCCCGCAACCACATCCGCATTGACAGAAGAAACTTTCGTCTCTTGAAAAGCCATAAAAGAGATCCCGTGTTTGGATTTCAAATTCTTGACCCATCTTTGTTTTTCCATACCCCCAATCCCACGAATATTAAACGATAAGAAATTCATGACTCCACCACATTAATACCTGAGGAACCCATGACTTTACTGGCCTGCTCCCGCATCTGACCGAATTCAACTCCCAACTGAACACCGATATTGATGGTGTCTTCAATCTCTTTCTCCGCTGCATTACCTGAAACCCGTATCTCCTCATTCAAACCCTTGCTTTGGCACCCCGGAGCTAGCAAATCGTCTGCCAAAGTGTCCGAAGACTGAGCTTGAGAGTTAAGATCCAGGGGAGAGCGATTCAATCTAGAGGTAAAACCCACAAAACCAAAACCAGGGGTTTCGTCATCAACTAGGGCCCTAGACCTTTTCTTGGGTCTTGAATCCACCGGTGGGCTAATATTCAGCGCTTGGGCTTGAGGTCTCGAAGCTCTATCTCCCAACTTATGTCTCCTTCTGGGCCGGCCCACTTTCTCACCTGATCCACTAATAAAAACCCCAGCAACCTCGGGCCCCACCCCAGCAGACTTCAAATGGGGACCAGGAACATCAACCGACAAATCTTCTCTCCCCTCATGATTACCTTCAACGTCGCATTCATTATTCCCATGCACCTTGGAACCATTTGCATGGGAACTCGAAGCCTTCTCCACCGGTGACTGCTCGGCTTCCCCGATTCCATCCGACGCGTGATTCTCCACATTCTCATCATCGCCGGAATAAAGCATATCGTCAATCGGAGAGAATTCCGAGGACGGAGATCCATCAGAGCTAGACTCGGAGAGACGCCGAAGACAGTCTGGCACCCAGACCTCATGATCTTCCTCGACCCCAATTCTGAACGATCTGTTTTTCCATCTCAAAACTACCTCATCCTCCGTCAAACGCGAATGGCTAACCAGCACCCCAATCCTGACGAACGACAGATCGAAATCATCATCAAAAGACTTCGGCACGTGTAGAACCTTTCCAAACAACTCGCCTATCTGGCTCAGAACATCGGAATCTAATAAGTGCAGAGGAACCCCACTCAACTTCAACCATGCAACCTTTTCGAGAGGAAGCGACTGACCTCTCCAAGGATCCAGCTTGGTAAACCAAGGCTCCCAGATAATCTTGTGTTCCAAGAACCGGTTCACCGACTCTTCATCATGAAACGATATTAACAGAGATAAGCCACCAAGATATTGAACATTGGCAACAGTGATCTTGGCGATATTGAGGAGCCTATCCATGTCCACCAGGGTTTCCAGATTTGCTGCTCTACCCACCACCGCCAACCCATGACAATTCCTAAACGCCTCCACCCTATCCGGAACCACAATGACCTTCTCCACGGGCCTCGGTACGGAAGCCAAATTATCCACATGATTCCCATTGAGACCACTCCCAAGATTGGACGTTCCAACAACATCCCTGTAGCTTCTACCACCACCCCTGACTGAGAACTTACCCCCTCCAATATTCTGTCCGACTGAATATTTATTATTGTTATGCACCGGTCCTTCCTTCTCGACTGTTACTCCCGAATTCTCCACAGCAAACCTCGCCACATTAATCTTGAGCTTGAACTCCCCCATCCTAACTCCACCAAGGCTCCTTAACAACTCCTGTATGTCCCTGACTCCTGAAAACGATACGAAACCAAACCTGTTTCCATGCTTATCCCTCTTCCTAGCGACGTACGTGCCAGCTATCACCCCAAAATTTTCCAAACATTTCCTGAGGTCCCAAGGAGTACATCCCTCAGGGAGATTCGTGACGAAGAGCTTGACCATACTACCGAACAGGTTACTTCTATCAGCCATACTGGAGAGAACCGGACAAGCACCACGACCAGAACTCCACACGAAGAAGTGTTAACGGGATTCGAACCGGTCTAGCTGAACCTATTCAAGATAGTCGCGACCGATATCAGACCCGCTAAGCCAACCGGTGAAGAGCGATCGAAGGCACCGTAGAAGAAGACGGCAAGACGAAGGAGAACCCGACCCCGGAGGCGAATGGAAACAACAGCAGGGGATTTAGAATGACGGGTCAAGCCAGAAACTTCCGGCGACCCCGCACGCTAAATCAGACCTTACCGTGATCGTCGAGCCATCATAAACTAACTATGCATTTCTTTTCATAAACAACAAATGCCATTTAGCTATTGAAAAGCACACACTATATGTTTATTAGAAATAGATCATGAGATGTAAAAAAAAAACAATTTATTTAATCGAATAAGTCAATTTACTTAGATGATCAATTTAATCAATAACTATTGATAAACAAAAGAAACGTATGTTTTTAACCTTTTTTTTTGTCATAGCAATAGTAAGATGAAATTCTATCTAGAATCCTTTAATCAAAATATTTAAGGATTCACACTAATCTTTTTATGATGCAATATATTAAAAGAGGATTCTAATTAAAAAAAAAGATATGTAAACTTTAAATATAAAGGGTTATATTTTAACCAATAAATAATAGAGTTCGGTATGTTTAATTTTAATATTTAGGTTAATCACTTTCGTTCATCCTCTTGGTTTCCCAATCTTTACTCTCGTAATTCTTTACCAAGAAACGCAAGGCAAACTAAGGTGAGTATACTCGATCCCATTTTCGTTTTAAACACTTTGGGTGCAACATGTATTCCATATTCAAATTACACAACACTTGAAACTTGTTATATGCACACTCTATCCATTTTAAACATGACTCAATTTGATGCTTGTTAATCTCGTATGCTAGGTAAACTTTTCGTGTCTATATGCTCATTAACCTTGTTAAACTTATTTAATCTTGTTAGACTTGTTAAACTTGTTAGACTTGTTAAACTTGTGAGACTTGTGAAACTTCTTATACTTATTTACGCACCGCCCTTGAGTGAGTCTTGGGGTGTTTGCGTTGGAAACTTGTGAGACTTGTGAAACTTCTTATACTTAATTACGCATCGCCCTTGAGTGAGTCTTGGGGTGTTTGCATTTGAAACTTGGGTTTGACATATAGTGACACTGTTTCAGCATATTAGTAACTTGTATTACGTTGTTCATGTTGGATATGAGTACTTAAACTATTTTATTCTACTATGCTATGTATCAAACTTGTATACTCGCCAACATTTTTTTTGTTGATGTTATTTTAATACATGTTGCAGGTTGATAGATGAAGAATTCAAGAATCAAGTTAGGGTGGATTAGAAACACACCTAGAAATAAACTATGTTGGAATCCTGTTTTGTTTATTTGCACGATGTATGACATTTTAGAATTTATGAAAATGAATTAAATAAGTTATTGTCACATTTAGTGTTATGTTGTTTTGAGCAATTTTCAAAAAAAGAAGTTTATGGTATTGCACAAACAGTCCCTAAAGTTTCTAACTTACCACCTAACTTCATCTTTTCATTACATAAAGGATTTATGTGTTTTCAAAATTACCACTTTTAGTCCCATAAATTAAAAAAAAAAACTTAACTAACTAGATTTTATATATATAAATTTAAATTATTTTGATTAATTAATTAACAAAATAAATGAGTAACAATAATTAAAATCCTTCAACGGTTATATAATTCGCGAAAATTTCTCATGGCTCAAAGCGGGTCCGATTTTGGAAAACCCATTTTGATGGATGTTACAAAAGCTCACTCAGTTCGGATGAAAGTTCAGATAAGGCAGTTGTTTATGATCAAACACCATCTGATTCTAGTTTTTCTGATGATAGTTCCGACAAGTCAATAGAGTTTGATCAATCACCAACTGATAACAGCAATGATGATGAAGAAGAAAAACATATTAATATTGCAAAATCTCATCTCTCTCCTGAAAGTTTTCATTTCTATTTTGCAGATCGCTTGGAGAAACTGAAGGAGAGACAAGCTGCAAAAGAACAAATAGAAATGAAATCTGAAAGTGATGCTGAAAAAGATGAGACTGTTCAACATGAAGAAGTTAAAGTTGATGCTGAGGAGACTGTTGAAAAAGAGAAAGTGACTGAAGCAGAAAAGGTGGTTGAGATGGCGAAAACAGTCAAAGTAGAAAAGATTGTTGAGGTTATCAAGCCATGCCAAAAGTGTTTGGAGACTTGCAAAGAATGTGCAGCTAAAGATGAAAAGTTGGCTGAGTTTGAGAAGATGAAAGAGCAATTACTGTTCAATCTTAACTATGTAAAGGACTCATATGATGTTTTAAACAGAACAATAACTGGTCTTCAGAAGACTAATTCTGAGAGAGAAGACGCTTTGACCATGATGAACGAAACATGATGACGAAGCAAAAAGCAATCAATCATTATATTGAAGAAAATGCTAAGCTGAAGCAAGAGTTGGAGTCTGAGAAAATTGAGAATGAGAGGATCAGACGTTTATTACAAAGTTATTCTAGTTCTGATTATCTAATTGATCGAATTTATCCGACTGTTGCAGGTTTCGAAGTATTCAAAGACGACAAGTCAAAGAAGAAAGATACTGGTAAGAAACCGACTGTTAGCTATAACAAGTGTCCGCCTCCAATTTGGGAAGGTTATTCTCCCAGAAAACCAAAGGAGGAGCAAGTCGAAAAAGCAGTCAATATAAAGCTAAAAACCGACACAACTGATGATTTACCAGAAAACATTGACGTTACTTTTACATCGTCTGACACTGATCATGAGTCTGAGTTAATTAAAAAGGTGGTCGATCAGGTGTTGAATACTGATGAGGAGTCTGAGTCAAAGTCTAAGTCTGGAGGTTCATGTCCGTCAGTCAACAGTTCAAAACCGATGGTTAAACGGGCGTACAGTAAAGAGTTTTTGTTATCAGAATCAAATTTGAATGATGAAACATTCGAAGTTACATATACTTTGAATGATTCTGACAAATTATACTCTGACAAAGAGTTTCCAATAAGAAGTCTTCGTATTGACATGATCAAAAAGGTTTTCAAAATGACAGAAATTAATATTTCTAAAATAAAAGATTTAAATCTTACTGGAAAACCTAAAAAATACACTTCAAGAGTTCAACAGCGATTAAACAAGAAAAAGGGTTACAATTCTGGTTCTAGTTTTCAAAAGAAACCAAACCATAATGGTAGCTACAAAAAGAAAGGATTGGGTTTTACACCACCTGAAAATTATAAAAATGAGAAAAATTCTAAAACCAAAACAGAATTTGTTTCAGGTGGAAGTACTGAGGAATAACAGAAGAAACCTTTCTGGAGACAATCAAACCAGGAGTTTCTTGCTGAAAAGAAAAGGAAAGGAACTGGAGTGTTTCATCCTAAAGAGACTCGAACCTGTTTCAAGTGCAATGAAATTGGTCATATTGCATCAATTTGTTCTCAAATGGCAAAATCAAAACAGGGAGTATCTGAAAAACTGAAAGAAAAAGTTATCGATGTTGAACCACCAACTGAAAAATTCAAAATTTTTGAAAATTCGACTCATGAAGTTGGTGAGTGTTCGAAGAAAAATTTTTACAAAAAGAAAGCCAAGGGACAACCAAGTGTGGGTTGTTAAGAAGGGTGATGAGAATGTTGGCGATGAATCTGATTCCACAAAATCAGTGGAGCCACAAGTTGAGGATAAAAAGGAAAAATCTGTGTCTTCAGAAGATGATGTTGAAATTCCATCTTTGAAGTTTGAAAATATTAAACAAAAAGTTGGAAAGTTGAGATCTCAAATCAATTCTTTTCTGATCAGAAGGAATTTGATATTGAGAAAGTATTCAATGGGAATGTTAAGAAAATTTTTGGGAAAATGATTGATGGGAAAGCAAAAGGGGTTAAAGATTTTTATGCAACTAAAAAGGAAACTTATAACCCGATTGAACAAGAACTGAAAACACCCAAGGTTGGTAAGACTTGGGTGGAAATTCTCTTTCCCTGAAAATCAGGACTTTGTCGGAGATCCCAAGTTTATAATCGTGGATCAGGAATCGGCAGCATTCATGTTTAAATAGATTGTGTGAATGAATTTTCATGTGGTAAATTTTTACAGGTGAAGGACTATGCCGGAACTTCCAGGTTGGTAAGTGCGAAGCAGGAATCGGCATCTTGATTGGTAAAATGGTTTGTGTAGAGATTTATTCCTACATGTGATTAAATGTTGTGGATATTTTTACAAGAGGTACAGAGGTTGCATAATTGCAAATGGTAAATCAGGGACATTAAATTGTCTTTGATTTACTACTAGTGATTAAAAATGAACAAGATGATGAACCAATCCCTACTAGTGATAAAATCAACTAAACTCATTTTCCGGAAAATCATTTTGATTAAAATAAACTTAAGTGTTTTGAAATCTTAATGAGAAAATGGTTTGTTGAAAGGGGGAGTTCTGATTGTTTATGCCAAGTGGATGGCGTTTTGAAGCGATTTGATATCGGTTGTCAACTTACTGTATAGTTTGTTTTTCAAAATTTGTTTCTACTAAGTGAGTCAAGAGCTCAATTTGTTTTCAAATTTCTTAATAAATTTCAGAAAATCCAAAAACATTAGAAAATTTAAAAAAGAAAAAAATATGATAAAATTCAAAAATGAGTTTTGTTGTATAAAAGAGGAAATGATAGTACATCAGTGGACTGTCACAACATGCTAAAGAAATGGAAAGTTAAAATGTGGTAAACTATCTCACTGATGATGTGCCCGTAGGTTTTTGCACATTTAGTAAATTGTGACGAGATATAAACCTAAATTCAAACTTGCTTATTTTGTGGGTAACAACTTCATGGATATATGGGTAACCCCCGAAATCTTGTTTGAAAGGTCCCTCTTTTTGAGATACTAGGTCTTTATGCTTGGTGATATCTGGGATATTATCCCGGGACTTCTGCTGAATGGAAATTCTGACCTAGTCCCCATATAATACTTTCTGCAAATGCTTTGAAATATAAGCTCGCCCTCAGCAAAATCATGAAACAATAAAATTGATAATCATTGCTGTTGAAGAAAAGATCCTCTAAAGGGGACACACCAAAAGTCGAACCGTCATCTCTCTGCTGAACGGAAGTTCTGACCTGAGCTCTCACGGTTTCGCACCTAACCTTTTTACAGATATCATATGTGGTATACTCACCTGTAAGACTGAATATTGGGATCTGGATACGGGAGTATATTCAAGTAATGGGACACGCGAATAAGTTTTAGTTCTTAAGACATTAATATCGTATCTCGGATCAGTTGAACTTTGTGTAAAAATTTAAGTGGACCAGTATACTGACAATCTAGGTGAATTGTTTAGAACTTAAAATGAAATAAAGCTTAACGGTGTTAGTGATTTGTCTCAAAACTGATATGATCCTCTTACACAAACTCACAAAAAATAGTGTCTGTAAATATTTCTTTACTGCATTACATTTCTCTTATTACAAAAATCCAAAAAGATTTTTAGTGTGTTTTAGCATAAATTTTGAAAAATTCAAAAAGATTTTCGACAACTGGTATTGAAAAGCTGATTTTCAAAATTCCGAGTGCTAAACATGATGACCAATTTGTGAGGGGGAGTTTGTTCTTAAATGAATGTGTTTTTAACCAAATTTACATATGGTTCATCAGAGGTTTGTTTTGATTTGAGGGAGAGTTTGAGTTAATAGATACATATTAAGATTAAATGAGGAATTTATTGTGGGGTAGAGATTGTGCAGATAACCTGAGCTGAACGTGAGCCAGGTGACGATCTTGGAACAACGTCAAAGCTGAGTGTTAGTAGAGCCAGATCGATCGATCCTGAGAAGCTTGAGCTTGAAGAGTCAGGTTCCGATACATGAGAACTCAATGGACAAAGTTTGAGCCCGGCAACGATTTGAACCTGTGAAAGCCAGATGTCGATCCTGAAGTAGATGATGCTGATGAACTTAAGGAATGCCAGCACATTGTTAAGGGGAGTCTGTTGATATTGTTAAAGAGAGTGAAGCCTAGAGACTGATCAAGACTGAAGATGCGAAGACTCGACACGTACGACTCGTCAACATCTAAGGGGGAGTCTGTTAGTGCATGCATCTGTCGACTTCGTCTTGTCTCGAGTCTTACACTAGATAGAATAGATCAGGGCTCGTTGTATGAGAAAATAGGATGTTTATGTGTTTTAGATGGAGATTTCGCTTGAAAGTGCAAAAAGGAGAGATTCCGCTTGAAACGGTTTGGAGCGGAATCACCATGTTTCTTATTTCGCTTGAACCTGTTTCAAGCGGAATCAGTGTTACTATATATAGGTTAGATGTGGTTCAAGCGAAATCAGTTGTGTATGTTCTTGAAAATCATATCGAGGTGCTGCCGGTTTAATTCTTGGGTGTAATAGCTGTTATATCAATCAAATCAGTGTTTAAAGTAAATATTAAGCTGTTTCTAAGTCTATTTCTTGTTTTCCGCACCTGAAATAGATCAAAACTTCTCTGAACGACTCGTTCAGGTCAACTACACGATACTACAAGATCACATGAATCTACCGTGTTTATTGAAGACGTTTTGAATCATTTTCAGGAGGAAGGAACACGCTAGGCGGCATTTGTATCCTATCTTAGAGCTACTACATGCGAAGTCTGGTGAAGTTTAACTTCTGGATTTGAGAGGTACACTTTTGGTCATATAGACAACGAAGTGGGAATACACGTGGATCTCGCTAGGATCCATTTTGTTAGAAACTGATCGACACCAAAGATCCCTTCGAGGATACAACAATTTCTTGGTCTCACTAGATGCTATCGCAGATTCATCACCAGATTTTCGAAGATCACGTAGCTTAAATTTCTTTAGCACAGCAGGGTGTTGTGTTCGTGGAAGACAAAATAGGAGGACGTCTTTTCAGCTTTCGAATCCCAACTCTGCAACACACTAAGCATCGTCTTTTCCTAAGGGTACGGGTGATCTAGTGGTATACCATGATGCTCCGAATCAGAGTCCCAGTTACACACCGATGCAACATGAGAGAGTTGTTGATGCATAGAATGTCTGTTGAGTACGTCTATTTGAAGTCTTAGGTCAAGTGAGGTCAACATAGGATCTAGAAAGTCAAAATTAGGTTATATGTTGATTAGTTTCGCTTATGTGAACATTGTTTAGAAAGAGGTCCGCTCATAGGGATTAAACAGGTTCGCTTATTAGTCATCAGGTATGGTTCGCTTATTTGTCAAGTTGGTAAATCCGCTTTTATGTCAGTCCATATAAGCGAACCTCCAGCACTATATATACCTGATCATTTGTGTACATTGGGGAGGATCTTATTGTTGCTTGTGTTACCGAACTCTGTCAAATTTACATCAGAAAGCAATAAAATAGAAGGAATTGAATAGGAAAAGTTGTGTAACTTCATTTATGTTGATTCCGCCTTCATACGTGAAGATGAACGTCCTTACACTGACTGTTTAGGGTCGGAACACGGTCCAACAAGTGGTATCAGAGCTCAGGACGAGGAGTTCATACTACTATAGCTTGATTCTACCGAATTCTCTGATTTCTAATCTCTTTCTCTCATACTTTTTCAATTTGAAGTGGTTCCTACGGTTGGCCTGAAAATTGAGTATAACGTGTGAAACATACAATTAACAAACCCTAGAAAGTTTTAGGTTAAAACTCGGCTTAAAAATGGTTAAAATTGGGTAAAAAGTGAGATCCGCTTTTACGTACATTGATAGGTTCGCTCAAAAATACCTAGATCCGCTTGAAATTACTCAGTAGATCCGCTCGAAAGTGTTAGTTCCGCTTATTCGAACCTTGTAGTTCCGCTCGAACGGACATCAGACACTTTCGCTCGAACAGACATTAAGTAGTTCCGCTCGAACGAACAAAGTAGGTTCGCTCGAACGGACAATTGACAGTTCCGCTTATCCAGATATAACCTGGTCCGCTTATTTGATCATATCCAGGTTCGCTTATCCGGACAATTCGAGTTCCGCTCATCCGGACAATTGACTTTAGCTTATCTGGTCATCTGGGTGTTTCGCTTATAGAGACATTCTCAGTTTCACTCATTTGTCACATTTTTCAAAAACTTTGAAAATTTGTCTAAGTGTTTGCTGATTTTGCAGGTACATTCACGATGGATGATATTTTCTTGAATCCGTTCAGCGACATGTACGCATTCACGGGAAATTCCGGAAACGATGATACTTCATCAAGCAAAGAAAATGAGAATCCACCGAAAGAAAAGAAAAAGAAAGCTTGGGAATCGGAAAGTGCCTTCGGAACATTCAATAAACCCCCAAAGCTAATGGCTATCGAGGAGTACAGTCGGTGGTCTAGGAAGTTTGAAGATTGGCTGATGGCATTCGCATTTCCCAGCTGGAAAAGTTTGAAGAACGGTTATAGCAATGGAAACAAAAATGGTGAAACGTTAAGATCAGCTGAAGAGATTGATGCATTTGTAGCTGAGCAAAAATGTGTGGCTTTGTTATTTCAGTCTGTTCGGGAGGACATAATCTCTTTGATCGATTATTCAAATGCAAAAGATCTTTGGCAAAAGCTAGAAAAGAAATGTCTAGGAAGTACTGAAATTGTGAAAAGTAAAAAGAAACTTCTTAGGAAAGAGTTTGATATGTTTGGTTGTCTCAAAAATGAGTCAGTTTGTAAAATGATAGAAAGGTTTGGTCACCTGAAGCTGGAATTAGCAAGACATGATATCAGATATTCTGATGAAGAACTTATTGACAAACTGTTCGATTCATTACCAGACGAGATGGATTGGAGATATTATGCACTGATGTTGAAGAACACTATTGCTCCTGAAAAGTTGAATCCAGATTTGGTGATTGAAAGACTTGAAAGTCACGAGTTGGAACTGAAGAAGACGTACAAAGTCAATCACTCATCTTATCAACAGAATTTGGATCTGTACTATCCGAAAAGCATGATGCCGAAAGCAACTTCTCCCAAAACTGCGTTTTCTGCTGAGAATGTGTCGACAGCAAGCAAAGAAAGTCAAAGTAGTCACAGCAGTGGAAGTCACAGTGATTATCACGGTGGATCTTCATCATCTGCAAGTCATTCTGATGCAAAGTTTCAGTGCAACATCGCAATAGATTTGAAGAATGCTCAGAATTTTGACAAGGAGTCGGCCAAACAGCAGATGGTTTTCTTGGCGTCGGTGTTCGAATCATACGAAGGGTTAGTAGCTGGAAAGATCGGCAATACCAACCTAACGAAGGAAGATTATGACCAGATAGATCCCGAAGAAATGGAACTGATCGATATTCGTTGGGCTATGGCAAGTGCTGTTCGTCGTGCTCAGCGTTTCATGGAAATAACGGGCAGAAAGACAATTGGTGGTCCATCTACTAAGTTGGGGTTCGATAAGTCCAAAGTGACTTGCTTCAAGTGTAAGAAGAAGGGTCACTTCAAGCGAGAATGTAGAAACGCGTATGCTGATGAGTCGGGGAATCCTTTCAGAGATGATTACTACAAGAAGGCGATTTATCACCAGAATAAATCTGAGCCGCCTAGATTGAAGCAGGCTGAAGATAACAGAGAGAAATCTAGGGCTCTTGCGGTGATTTATGATGATGAAGGGTATGATTGGAGCAAAGAGGTACTACCAGAAGAAGATGCGGTCGGTTACGCATTCATGGCGAAAAATGAACCTATTCTGTGGAAAGACGATCGTACTGAAGAGCAGAAGTATAATTATAAGAAAATGATTGCTGAAAACAGAATCATTAGAATTTCTCGTATCTATTTGGAAGCGAAGAGAGCGAGAAGATGGGATCCGGACAGGGAGTGTTATCTTGATGAGTATGGAAATATTGCAATCGATGACAAAACGCTTGATCTGGAAGCCATCATCAAGAAGTTAAAAGAAGAGGATGAGTATTGGCAAAACAAATGGTGGGGAACTCCAACCGAGAAAATGAAAGAAGAAGAGAAAGAGAAAGAAGAGAAAGAGAAAAAGGAAAAAGAAGAAGTCGAGAAATCAAAGAAGATTGATACTGGAATTATCGATACAACGCAGGAGTTGACTGCAGAGAACCTGGGAAAAATGGCTGACAAAGTGCTAGCTGCTAAAGCACTTGAGGTAGACTCTAACTCCGTGTCTGAGTCAAAAAGCCAGGTCAGCTCAAACTCGTCAACGAATGCGTCAGGTAAAAAGATCGAAGGAAATGTTGATTGCAAAAATTGCAACAAAGAGTAATACTGTCACGTATCTCAACGGGAGGAAAATTGAGGATCTGAAAGCAAAAGTCAGAAGTGTTGAGAATCAGATTCTTGGGCACGACAAAACCGTTAAAGCTTCAACTGAACGGATTAAAGAATTAACTGCTCAAATTGAAACTGATAAAATTGAACAAGAAAAAGTTAAACAAGAAAATGAAAAGTTAATTCTTGAAAACCGTCAGATTTCTGAAAAATTTGAAAAACTCAAAAGCACAGTGAAAGATAGTGATGATCGAAATGGTAAAACTTTTAAAGAAAAAGAGCATTTAAAAGCAGTGCTGAGAGTAAAAGAAGAATCAATCAACAAACAACTGGATGAAATCGCTAATTTGAAACTTAAAGTTCAAGAGGCTGAAATTGAAAACGAGCGAATCCAGTTGAAGCTTAACAGCTATAGCTCCGCAAGCTTTGTTTTGCAACATATTGTTCCAAAACCCATTGGCAAAAACAAAGCTGGCGAAGACGTGTATTCTGATGGAACCGGGGTGGGTTTTCATAGAGTTCCACCACCTGTTCTTGATAACTACACGAAAAAACAATCTGGGTTGGTTGAACTTGAGGAAGAAAGTGAAGTTAAACTTCCGGAGAACATTGATGTCACGTTCACATCTTCCAATGACGATAGTGTCCAAAACGATATTGTAAAAGGTGTTGTTGAAAATGTGCTTAAAACAGATAGTGACAATACTGAGGAAGATGGGTGTTTCTTGGACAAATACATTCCGAAACAAAAGTCCAAGAACAACTTAAATGAAGAATCAAATCTTGTCATGTACAAGATGTTGGGTTCGGATAAGTTGTTTTCGGATTCAAAGTATCCGACTGAGAATGTAAACATGAACAAATTGACAAATGTTTTCAAACTGGTCGAAGTCGAATTGTCAGCAGTGAATAATCTGAGTCAAAAGAAAAGTAAAATGAGGTTTGAGAAACAAAAAGTTCACAACAAGAAATCTGTTAATCCACCGTGTTTTTACAATAACAACAGAAACAACTGGTCGGGTGGTTATCAGGGGGGTAAATCGTATCAGAAAAGAAATGTTCCAAACAAAAGGTTTGTCGAGAAGAAAAAGTTTGTGAATAGTTCGAGTTCACTTGCTGATGAAGAAAAAGAAATTTTTTCAAAATCAAACAAAGAGTTCTTTGTGAAAAGAGCTTCACAGGCTCAGTCGGAAGGCACAAGTAGAGTGGCTGATACTCGAACATGCTTCAGATGTAATCAAGTTGGTCACGTTGCACGAAAGTGTACCAACGTGAAGCCTAAGACTGACACTATGAAGACTCAATAGAAGAAAGTTGATGTGAAGGGTAAAGCACCAATCGTTGTTGAGAAAAAGATTGTGAAAAATGAACCCGTAAAGAAATCGGTAACTAAAAATGAAAAATTTTACAAAAGGGTTGCATTATCTCAACAAGTTTGGAAACCGAAAACTGAGAAAAAGGTTTCACCTTCTAAGGAATCAATTCAAGTTGATTATGATGCGAATTTTCCACCTCTGAAGGCTGAAAACTTTAAAATTCAAGTTGCGAGATTTAAAACAGTCAAGGTTACACCTAAGGTTGATGAGGCCTGGGTGGACACCATGTTTGACTAAGCAGTTTGAATTGCCAGAGCTTCCTGGATTACGAAGCATGAATCGGCATCTTTCTTGAAGTTGTTTAAGTCAAAGTTTGTTATGTGCAGGATCTTCTAAAACTTGTATCCAGATGGATCATGGATAGTGGAGCTTCAAGACAGATGACAGGGAAGACTACGTTACTGTATGATGTTAGAAATATCAATGGTGGTTACGTAGGTTTTGCTGGTAATCAAGGAGGAAGGATTATAGGTGAAGGAACATTATCCAATGGGATCATAACGTTTGAGAGAGTTAACTACATCGCTGAGCTGGAGAACAATCTGCTGAGTATCTCCCAGATCTGCGACAGGATGTATACTACTCACTTCACTGACAAAGAATGTTTGATCTTGAAACCGGGATTTGTGATACCTGAGGAATGGATCATCATGAGGGCACCAAGAGTCAATGATCTGTACGTGTTAGACATGAGCGTAGCTATTACAACCACGGGTCAGGCTCATTGTTTTGTGTCCAGAGCAACGGAAAAAGAATCAAGATTGTGGCACCGAAAGATGGGGCATATACATCTTAGAAAAATTAATCATTTGGTGCATAATGATTTGGTCACAGGAGTTTATGTCAAAGGTTTTCATCTGGAAGGGGAGTGCATTAGTTGTGTCAAAGGCAAACAGAAGAAAAAGTCACACCCTACAAAGCAAGTCAATTCAGTTTCAAGACCTCTGGAAAGACTTCACATGGATTTGTTTGGTCCAGTGAATGTCAAGAGTATTACAGGAGATTACTACTGTTTGGTCGTAACTAATGATTATTCCAGATTTTCGTGGGTTTCATTTTTGAAAACGAAAGACGAAACGTTTGACAGTTTAATGGCGTTGTTTAAAAGAATTGAGAATTTGTACCAAAGGCCTATCAGTAGAATTAGAAGTGATAATGGTACTGAATTCAAAAACAGTAAGATGGAAGAATTTCGTGATGAACGAGGTATTTTGCATGAGTTTATTGCTCCGTACACTCCGCAGCAGAATAGAGTCGCAGAACGCAAAAACCGGACGCTAATCGAGACAGCTAGAACTATGCTTGCAGATTCAAAGTTACCGATAATTTTTTGGGCTGATGCTGTTTCCGCCGCATGTTATACGCTCAACATGGTTCATACTGTCAAAAAGTTCAACAAAACATGCTTTGAGCTAATCAATAACCGCAAGCCGAATTTGAAGTATCTAGAACCGTTCGGGTCACCCTGTACAGTTATAGAGCCTAATGGAAAATTTGGTTCGAAGTGCATTGAGGGTATATTTGTTGGTTATGCCAATCCATTGCGACGTGTCTTCGTTCCAAGTGAGAAGCGGATTATTGAAGCAGCGAATGTTGAATGTAAAGGTCACACTATGCCGCCACAGAATCCTGGAGATTCATGGCGTTATCATTATGACAAACTTTGGGATTCGTTTGACATGAGAGAAGAATCAGAGGAAGATGAAGATTTCTTTGATGAGCTGGATATTTTGCGAGAGTATGAGTCGCAGCTCAGGTTCCCAGCGGAGTATTCTAGAAGACCTCGGGAAACTTCAAATGATGATGAAGCAGGTCCTAGCAATGCTGGTGAACATGATGATGAAGTTGCTCCTGGTAATCAGTCGGATGTGAATGATAATCAAGAAGCTGAAAACATGCCAGTATTTGATCATGGTGATTCAGATCCTGAGGGGGAGCAGATCCAGATATCAAGTCAAACAAACCAATTTGGTGAACAAGATGCAGATCAGAATGTTACTAATCTGGAGGGAAATGTTGATGTTCCAAGCGAAGTAATGCCGCGAACTCTTTCTTATCATCTAGAGGAGTTGATCATAGGGGAATTGCATTCAGGCGTTCGCACAAGACGTCAAATAGACCAGGGCTTAACATGTTTTTATTCTACAGTAGCACCTTTACAAACTGAATTTTCATTAAGTTGTTTTATCTCGCAGATCGAACCGAGAACTTACAAAGAGGCGCTTACTGAAGACTCTTGGGTCATTGATGCAAGAAGAGTTGAGTCAGTTTGAAAAGTTGGGAGTGTGGAAGCTAGTGGATTTACCGGATGGTCAAAGGAAAATCAATACGAAATGGGTATTCAAGTGTAAGAGAGACGACAGAGGAGTGGTTGTAAGGAACAAAGCTCGACTCGTGGTTCAGGGCTTTAGTCAACAGGAAGGGATTGATTTTACAAAAGTCTATGCTCCTGTAGCACGACTAGAGGCTATCAGAATTTTCCTAGCATTTGCGTCTTGGAAGAACTTCAAAGTTTATCAGTTGGATGTAAAATCGGCGTTTCTTTATGGGAAGGTCAAAGAGGAGGTTTATGTCGGTCAGCCGCCGGGCTTTATTTACCCAATCCACAAGAACAAAGTTTATCTGCTGGACAAAGCGTTGTATGGTCTACATCAGGCACCGAGAGCCTGGTACGAGACTTTGTCTCAACACCTACTCGCTAACAGCTTTATCAGAGGGAAAGTGGATGCCATTCTCTTCAATAAAGAGGTCGACGGACATCTTCTGATAGTTCAGATTTATGTAGACGATATAATTTTTGGGTCAACGAATGAGAAATTGTGCAAAGATTTCGAACAGGTGTTGAAGAAAAAATTCGAAATGTCATCAATGGGGGAGATGAAATTCTTTCTGGGTCTACAAGTGGAACAATTACCTGAGGGAATTTTCATTCACCAGACGAAGTACGTGCATGATATTCTAGAGAAATTTGGAATGTCAAGTTCTACTCCAGCTGCTACCACACTTGCAACTAATCATGGGATTCACCCAGATCTCACCGGAGACAGGGCTGATGAAACGTTCTACCATTCCATGATAGGTTCTTTGATGTATCTAACTGCTTCACGTCCTGATATCATGTACCCAACGTGCCTCGCAGCAAGATATCAATCTAACCCGAGAGCTTCGCACATGATTATTGTCAAGAGGATATTACGTTACTTGAAATGAACACCCACATTGGGGTTGTGGTATCCTAGAAAAGGCGACGCTCGAAGGGTATTCCGATTTGGATTTCGGATGCTGCAAAGTCAATACCAAATCAACAACTGCAGGATGCCAGTTCTTTGGACCTAGATTGGTTACCTGGCAGTGTAAGAAACAAACGTCTGTGGCGTTATCTACATGTGAAGCGGAGTACGTTTCTGCTAGCAGTTGCTGCTCTCAGATCCTGTGGATACAGCAACAGATGCGCGACTACGGTTTGCAGTTTCTTAACACACCTTTGTTTGTTGATAATGAGGCCGCAATAAATATAACAAAGAATCCAGTACATCACGCCAAAACTTAACATATAGAGATTCGTCATCACTTTATTCGCGATTGCTTCGAGAAAAAGTTGATACGAATTGAGAAAATCCACACTGACGAACAGAAAGATGATTTGCATACCAAAGCTTTTGATAAAAATCGGTTTCAATATTTGTTAAAATTTAATGGTATGAAATTGCTTTCGGTGTTGGATGGAATTGTGAGCGTTGATGAGAGTACTGTTGCATATGAAGACGAGAAACAATCTGCAATGGTTTGTCGATTTTTTACTTGTTTTGGTATTTAGGGGGAGTAGATAGTTGTATATAGTTTATTTTCAGAAAATACAAAAACAGTAAAAAATGCAAAAATACAAAAACATGATAAAATTGAAAAAGAGCTTGTGTAAATAGGGAAAATGATAGTACATCGGCTAGACAATTACAGTATGCTAAAGAATTGAAAAGTCTAAATGAGTTAAACAATCTCACTGATGATGTGTCGATAGGTTTTCGCACATTTAGTAGATTTATTTGAGATATAAATGTAAAATTTCAAACCTGTGAAATTCGTGGGGAACACAACTTGGATATATAGGTAACCCCTGAAATCTCGTTTGAAAGGTCTCGTATTCTGATATACTAGGTTTTTATACTCAATGATGTCTGGGGTATTATTCCGGGACTTCTGCTGAACGGAAGTTCTGACCTAGTCCTTGGATAATACTTTCACCAAATGCTTGAAACATAGCATAAACCCTCAGCATGCAGATGAAACAATAAAATTGATAGTCGCTGCTGTTGTAGCTAAAAGATCCTCTAAAGGGGACATACTGAAAAGTCGAAACTGATATTTCTCTGCGCATACGGAAGTATCGACCTGAGATCCCTCAGCCCTCGCATACCTAATTTATGTACAGATATCATTGTAGTATACTTACCTGTAAGACTGAATATTGGGATTCTGGATACGGGAGTATATTCAAGAGGTGGGACACATGAATTGAGCTAAGTTCATAAGTCATCTAAATTATATCCTGAATAGATTGAAATCTGTGTGAGAATTTAAGATGGATCAGTATATCGACAATCGAGGTGAATTGTTTGAATCTGAGCATGTAATTAAGCTTAACGGTACTAGTAATTTGTCTGAAAAGCTGATATGATTCCCTGACACGCTCGCCAAAAATAAGTGTGTAAATAGTTTATTTTCTGCAATTTAAGTTTTCTGTATTTCATTTCTTAGTTTAGAACACAATATAAAATTCAAAAAGATTTTATTTCTGCTTTATTTTTGACAAACCAAAGTAGAGAGTTGATTGTTGGATTCTTGAAAATTGAAGCAGATGCAGGAAAGTTCTGAGCTGAAGAATGAGGAGAGCTTACTTTGTCAGGAATTGAGATGTTTTCAAAAGATAAAACAAGTTCATTAAGTTGATGCTTGTTACTTTGTTTTTAGAAAATGTGAAAATGTTTTTACAAAACCAGTTTGATTCGTCAAATAATCAACCAAGGTCATTAAATTGAACTTGGTAGATTAATTGAGTAATCAGGGTCATTAACTTGAACCTGAATACTTGAGTGGATTTCTAAAGCTGATTGAGTTTGTGATTTATTTTGAAAAGATAGATTGTAATGTTATTGGTTGAGTAACAGGTTTGGACTTCATTATTCCCAAAGGAAGCTAACTGTCAAAGCTTGAACCAGATATCTTAGATTCTAGCATATCAAGAGGGGGAGTCTGTGAAAGAAGGAGTCTGGATCAACAGTCAAAAGGAAGATGGAAGTTAGAGTCAGATAACGATTCTGAAGCCTGTGAAGAAGAATGCTTTTGATGAGAAGACAAAGAGTTGGAGAAAAGACCAAGACTGAAGACTCTAGAGCTGAAGACTACGTCAACATCCAAGGGGGAGTCTGTTGTTGCATAGAATGTCTGTTGACTGCGTCTATTTGAAGTCTTAGGTCAAGTGAGGTCAACATAGGATCTAGAAAGTCAAAATTAGGTTATATGTTGATTAGTTTCGCTTATGTGAACATTGTTTAGAAAGAGGTCCGCTCATAGGGATTAAACAGGTTCGCTTATTAGTCATCAGGTATGGTTCGCTTATTTGTCAAGTTGGTAGATCCGCTTTTATGTCAGTCCATATAAGCGAACCTCCAGCACTATATATACCTGATCATTTGTGTACATTGGAGCGGATCTTATTGTTGCTTGTGTAACCGAACTCTGTCAAATTTACATCAGAAAGCAATAAAAGAGAAGGAATTGAATAGGAAAAGCTGTGTAACTTCATTTATGTTGATTCCGCCTTCATACGTGAAGATGAACGTCCTTACACTGACTGTTTAGGGTCGGAACACGGTCCAACAAGAGTGATGACTTACGTAATGGAGTTACAAAGAGGAACTGCATGACACACAACCCGCGGTGGAAACCGTGGTCTTTGGATTTAAGATTGGAGGCATTACTTCGACGGTACCGAATGCACTACTTAGACCGATCACAAGGGCCTCCCGTGTACCCTGGTTTCGAAAGAGCTAAATCAGTTAATGGCATCGCTGGATGGAACTTTTGGATGATTACGACTGTGAAACTTGAATATGCGCGAGCTTTACAGCTCGCTATCGACTCTAATACACCTGATCAGACTCGCTTTGTTCAAACTGAAGAACTGAAGGAAGAGGATTTTCAAGTTAAACCCATGTGGGGCATGGAGAAGCAACCTTTGGCAGGTCGGACGATATTCGATACCCCAAGGAGCGAACGTGGATCTCATTATACGGCAACTGTAGGGAATTTGTGTTGAGCAAAGCACACCGGCCCCGATATCCTAGTCGTCCGAGTTTTGATGAGAGATATTAGAATCTATAAATCTTGCACTGGTAATCGGGCATGAAGGCCCACCTAGCCATGCATGTTAATGATGTTTGACTTGTGGGAAAGTCAAGAGGAAGTATCAGCAATCGGAATCATCCATATGGAAATGGGAACAGACTGCCACGAAATTTTGTCACTGGACTACCTGAAACTCAGAACGGAAATAATATCACCTGGTTGATCGTTGATTGTATCACGTTACCAGTACACTTTCTTGCAATCAAGGAAACTGACGAGTCTTCACAGCTGTGAATGTTCCTCTGAGAGAGGCGGATTTTAGGCACGAGGTGCCAACTCCTGTTACCTTTGATTTTGAGCTATACCTGATTTATGACCGGCAATACACAACACCCTTGGCTCACGTCTAGACATGAGCGCCGCTTATCACTGAAGGATAACCGGATAGAGTAACAAACCATCCTGGCACACGAAGACATGCTGCGAGCATGTGCGTGATTGACTTTAGTAAACATTTGGAGGGACACTTACCTTTGGTTGAGTTCTACTGCAGCCGTTACTGTATTGGTATGCATGCCGCTCTGTTTGAGGCATTGCATGGATGATAATGCCAATCTCCTTGTGGACCGAGGTGGATATCAATCTAATCACAGGTCCAGGACTTGTACTCGAAACTCTTGGGGAGATTGCTTATATCGGAAATCGTTTGGCGACAACGAGTGACCGTCAGGAGAGTTGATAAGCTTAGGAAACACTGGGAGTTCGCTGTAGGCGATCGTATCATGTTGAAAATTTCACCCTGGGATGGTGTGGTATGCCTGGCAAGCGTGGCAAACTCAATTTTTGTTACGTTGACTTATTCAGAATTCTGGAAAGAATCTGCAGCACGCTTTACAAACTCGAATTACCTGACGAATTAGGTATGTTCACAATATCAATTAATGCCCGAACCTAAAGGAGCGTTTGTTCGATGAAACGCTTGTGGTACCCTGGTTGAGGAACCCATCGTTAACACAGTCGACTTTCAATTGTGAGAGTTCGCTGGAACTCAAGACGTGGACCGGAGTCCACATGGGAAAGCAAAGATATGATAAAGCTCTGGTATCCTCAATCATTCAGGCGGTTAAATCAACTTTCGCTGTCACTAGTGAATTTCGGGACGAAATTCGCTTTCAAGTTGGGGATGATGTGGTACCCGCGGAAAATCCACAGTCATCCTGATCTATCACCTCACTACTTTTGGGTTACCTATCAAATTTCGGGACGAAATTTCTTTCAAGTTGGGGATGATGTGACAACTCGGGTTCTGCAGTTCTTTCATACTCTGGTATAACTTATGTGTTCGATATGTGAAACGGCTAGTATGTCCGGTGATACTTCTATAAGCTGTGACGTGTTTATATAGTTCGTGTATTGTTATGATTTAAAGGTTTTTTGGGTAGTATAGTCGCACACCCTAACCCGATCTCACACTTTCATAATCTTGGGCTATGTTGGCCGAGAGCCCACAATGGATCCCTCACCAAACCCAACCGGCCCAGCCCAATCCCTTCCTTATATGCGTATAGAAGGGGATAGGTGTGGGTGTTTGTGATTTGGAGAGACATATCAAACCCTACTCCTCTTCCTTTGACGACAGCCCTTCCATCTCTTCAAAGCCTTGGTTGCGGCACCATCGTAATTCGGTTAGTACGTCTCCACTTTAATGATCGGAATCCTTTGATTGTTTGCAAATGTGTTTTGTCTAATCTAGTTGATAGTCATGTGATTAGGTTAGATTTGAATGTTGTGATGTTAATCAATGAATTTGGGTTGCCTGTTGAAATTGTAATAATTGTATTAACGATCCAGCCAGCATGTTTACGAAACTGATTTTGTGAACGTAACTACACTATGAGATGTTGTGTGATCTGTGCTTTACATTAATACTAACTGTTGTCACGAAACAAAAGAGATGGTAACCATCTGTTAGGAAACCCACAGAGAAACTATGGCGAAGAAGAACCCACTGTCAGGCTTCCGACAAAATACCAGGATTTTCGCCACCGACAAAACTTAGTGTTTCGTCCAGGTTTTCGCCATCATCTCTTAGACGAAACTTAGTGTTTCATCCAGGTCTTTCGCCGCCATCTCTTGTGACGAATCATGGTGTTTCGTCGAGGGTAATCTTTGCCGAGGAGCATGAACAGTGGGGTACGTCATGTGTGCATGAACCATATGATATACGTGGGGTTAAATGAACCGTATGCTATGTGAACCGTATGATATATGTGGGGTTAAATGAACCGTATGATATATGTGGGGTTGAATGAACCGTATGATATGTGAACCGTATGATATGTGTGATGTTTAATGAGCTGTATGATATGTGTGATGTTAAATGAAACTGTTGTGAATAGAATAGTTGAATTATGAAAGTCTACCTGCCGCATGGTAGTAATGTTAACAAGATGAGGACCCTGACCTAACCCGTGTGAGTGAACAGTACATTTGTGAAGATTGCTATGTGTCATGATTATGGGATGTAGACTTATTTTGGAAACCAAACACTTGTGATGATTATGGTGTACGTTATGGATAAGTGTATTGCATGATCAACTGTTACTAACTGCATGATGTTATGTGCGTGCTATTTGAGAAACACAATAAAGGGATGTGTGTTTATGTATCATAGAACTGATCGTTAATGGTAACCATGTTAGGATTGATTTGGGCAACTTGAACATGTAACTAGTCTTACCGAGCAAATCAAAGGTGAGTTCACTTCTCTCAAAACAAGCATGCGTCCGGTGGGGACAATCAAACTGATAAAACTTGTAAACGGATTTTCGTAAACCCATATCCTTGTAGGGGATATGAGGCGGTTTTCAAATACCCACATCCTTGTAGGGGATGTGAGGCGGATTTCACAACGCTATCCTTACAGGGGATATGCAACGGTTTTTGGTAAACGTTATGGTTAGATAATACACTCACTCTCTATCACTTAAGTCCCATCATACTACCGGGTTGTTGCTTGTAGGGCAACGGGGTTATTAGCTGATAACGCTATTAGGTTTGGCACCCTCACAACGTACCTGGATAGGACGGGCGTGAACTAATAACTTTGAAATCATGACCAATGTTTGATAGAGCATTGGGGAAGGGCAAAAAGGTCCGTCTGCGGTATCGAGTTATTATCAACATAACACAGCATAACATAACATGAATCAGTAATCGGTAACGAACGGTTTAACAAAACAGTGAACTCACCAGCGTTGTCTGATACACGTTTTTCTGCATGCTTGCAGGCCTTTAGGTACATGTTGTAACTTGCTGTCTGGGATGCTGGAGTGGTCATGTGTCAAGTAGCAAGGAAACACAAGACAAGTCTGATGGTTTTTATACACCTGCTTAATGAAACTCAAAACAAAATGTAATATGCTTCCGCTCTATAATAGATCTTGTATTGTAACACTTGTTTTAATAAATGAAAGTTTTATTTGAAATATCTTTATAAGTTCAATGTGATTGGTGGCCAGATCCTGGTACGTCACATGCCTCGCGGGGGTTTCCGCATGTGGTATTTTGGGGGTGTGACAAATATGGACTACTTAAATATACTACTATTCCCACGTCATGGATTTCCCATGAAAATTGGCTGTAGGAATTTTGCTCGTGGGTAATCCTTTTCTGACGCATTTCCTACAAGTACTCCTACTCATTTCCCACACAAATATTTTGTTAGAATTCTCCCAATACTGATTTCTTACGGAATTAATTTTCTTAATTTTTCAACGCATTTCCCACGAAACATTACTTTTCAAAAATTTTGAGTTTAAAATCAATTATTTTTATTATTATTATATATGTTATATATTTTTTAATTTTCTTACACAATTTCTATGAAATTTTTGTCTTCCTACACAATTCTAACGGAATGTATTCCTTTTTTCCTACATAGTTCCTACGAAAATATTTTTTTTCCTACACAGTTCCAACGAAATGTATTCTTTTTCCTACGCAATTTCTACGAAATTAGTTTTTTTTCCTACACAATTCCAACAAAATGTATTCTTTTTTCCTACGCATTTCCTACGAAATTATCTTTGTTTCTTACACAATTCCAACGTAATGTGACGAAACCTGTTTATTCTTTTTCATACACATTTCCTACGGATACATTTAAAACAATAAATAGAAAAAACAAAAAATACCTGCTTTTTCCTGCTAAAAAATGTATAATGATAAATATGATTCGGAACATAAATTTAACATAAATTCGAAACACGTTTAAATTACAAAATCGCCATTGTTAAACAATAAAGATCCGGAATAAATAACTGCTGGATCGTTCCGGTGACCCTAAACAGTCAAGTTGAGTAGTTCATCATCATTTACAAAGGCAGAATCAATGCAAACAATGTCAAACAACTTGTTCCTTTTCAATTCCTTTTCTATTAATGATTTCCTGAGCTTTTACACGTTCAAATGACAAACGGACAGCACCTCGACTCAGAACTAATGACCAGATTCCGCTTGAAATGACAACACACAATACCTATTTATAGTTGACCTGATTCCGCTTGAAACAGCTTCAAGCGGATCCTGATTCCGCTCCAAACCGTTCAAGTGGAATCATCAAGTAAGATTCGAGCGGAATTACAATGTTTCTGATTTCGCTTGAAATGACCAATGTCACTTTCAAGCGGAATCACCCCTAAATACCACTTTCTAGTTTTCCATGCCCTGATCTATCCTATCTAGACATAAGACTCGATTAAGACGAAGTTAACAGACACTAGATGCACCAACAGACTCTCCCTTGGATGTTGACGAAGTCTTCGGCGTCGAGTCTTCAGTCTTTGTTTCTTTTCGAATCTTCTTGTCAATATAAAAGCTCTCTTCAATCTTCTATATTCAAACTCCCCATTGAGTGTTGATCCAGAATTCTGACTCCCCCGTTCACAGACTCCCCCTCTCGGTATGCTGGGACTTGAATTTCTGGTTCAAACTTTAACATTTTGCTTCCATGGGGATATGAATCCTGTTTCCTGTTTCTCAAACATATAACATTACAATCTATACAAACTTAAAAATTTCAACTGTTCATCAGTTTTAGAAATCCACTCAAGTATTGAGGTCCAAGTTAATGACCCTGATTACTCAATTTATCTACCAAGTCCAACTTAATAACCTTGGTTGATCTGTGACAAAACAAACTGATTTTTGTTCAATATTTTCAAACATTTTCTGAAAATTACAAGTATCAAGTTAATGAACTTGTTATGATTTTCCAATTTCTCAATCAAACAAGATTAAGCTCCCAACTCATCATCCAACTAGAATCTTTCTGCATCTGCTCCAATGTTCTGAATTTGAAGATCAACTCTCCACTTTGGTTTGTCGGAAAATAAAGCAGAAATGAAAAATCTTTTTGGATTTTCAACAAAGTTTCTAAACTAGAAAATGAATTACAGAAACTTAAATGCAGAATGTAATGAAAGTAAACTATTTGCATACATATTTTTGATAAGCGTGTTAGGGAATCATATCAGCTATCAGACAAGTCACTAGTACCGTTAAGCTTTAATTTCATACTCAGAATTAAACAATTCACTTAGATTGTCGATATGCTGATCCACTTAAATTCTCACACAATTTTCCATCTATTCAGGATACGAATTAGTTGAATTAAGAACTTAGACTCATTCATGTCTCCTACCTCTTGAATATACTCCCATATCCAGTATCCCAATATTCAATCTTACAGGTGAGTATACCACCGATGATATCTGTAAGGGGTTAGATGCGAAACCGTGAGAGCTCAGGTCAGAACTTCCGTTCAGCAGAGAGATGACGGTTCGACTTTCGGTGTGTCCCCTTTAGAGGATCTTTTGTTTCAACATTACATGATTAGCAATTTTCAATGTTTCATCATAATTAATGCTGAGGGTGATGCTATGTTTCAAGCAATGCGGAAAGTATTATACGGGGACTAGGTCAGAACTTCCATTCAGCAGAAGTCCCAGAATAATACCGCAGATATCACTAAGTATAAAGACCTAGTATTTCAGAAAGAGGGACCTTTCAAACGAGATTTCAGGGGTTACCTATATATCCAAGTAGTGTTCCCCACGAAATAAGAAAGTTTGAATTTTTATGTTTATATCCCGAACAAATCTACTAAATGTGTAAAAACCTATCGACACATCATCAGCGAGACTGTTTAACGCTTTTAAACTTTACAAATCTTTAGCATACTGTAACTATCAAGCCGATGTACTATCATTTTCCCTTTTTACACAAGCTCTTTTTCAGTTTTCTATTGTTTTTAGATTTTGAAATTTTCTCATGTTTTTAGATTTTTGAATTTTTTACTGTTTTTGTATTTTCTGAAAATATTTACTCCCCCTAAATATCAAAACAAGTAAAAAATCGACAAACCATTGCAGATTGTTTCTAATCGTCATCTACAACAATACCTTCATCAATGCCAATAATTCCATCTGACACCGAGAAAAACATCATACCGTTCAATTTTAAAAGATATTTAAAACGTGTTTTATCAAAAGCTTTGGTATGCAAATCAGCTTTCTGATTATCAGTGTGGATTTTCTCAATTCGTATCAACATCTTCTCGAAGCAATCTCGGATGAAGTGATGACGAATTTCTATGTGTTTAGTTTTAGCGTGATGTACTGGATTTTTCGTAATATTAATAGCAGCCTCGTTATCAACAAAGAGAGGTATTAAGAAATTGCAAACCGTAGTCGCGCATCTGTTGCTGGATCCACAAGATCTGGGAGCAACAACTGCTAGCAGATACATACTCTGCTTCACATGTGGATACAGCCACAGAAGTTTGCTTCTTACACTGCCAGGTGACCAGACGAGGTCCAAAGAACTGGCATCCCGCTGTTGTTAATTTTGCATTGACTTTGCAGCATCCGAAATCTGAGTCGGAATACCCTTCGAGCGTGAAATCGCCTTTTCTAGGATACCACAACCTCAATGATGGAGTTCCTTTCAGGTAGCGTAATATCCTTTTCACAATAACCATGTGCGAAGCTCTCGGGTTAGATTGAAATCTTGCTGCGAGGCACATTGGGTACATAATATCGGGTCTTGAAGCAGTTAAGTACATCAATGAACCGATCATGGAACGATAAAGCGTCTCATCTACCCTGTCTCTGGTGAGATCTAGGTGTATCCCATGATTCGTTGCTAGAGGGGTTGACGTTGGAGTAGAACCTGACATCCCAAATTTCTCTAGAATATCATGAATGCACTTTGTCTGATGAATGAAAATTCCCTCAGGTAATTGATCAACTTGAAGTCCCAAGAAAAATTTCATCTCCCGCATCGATGACATTTCAAATTTCTGCTTCATAACTTGTTCAAAATCTTTGCACAAATTCTCATTTGTTGACCCAAATATTATGTCGTCCATGTATATCCGCACAATCAGAAGATGTATGTCGACCTCTTTGGTGAAGAGAGTGGCATCCACTTTACCTCGAATGAAGCTGTTGGCTAGTAGGTGTTGAGACAAAGTCTCGTACCAAGCTCTCAGGGCCTGGTGTAAACCATACAGCGCTTTATCCAGCAAATAAACCTTGTTTTTGTGGATTGGATCGGAGAAGCCCGGTGGTTGTCCGACATATACCTCCTCTTTAACCTTCCCATAGAGAAACGTCGATTTTACATCTAACTGGTATACTTTGAAGTTTTTCCACGATGCAAATGCCAGAAAGATCCTAATTGCTTCTAGTCGAGCCACAGGAGCATAAACTTCTGTAAAATCTATCCCCTCCTGTTGACTAAAGCCTTGGACAACGAGTCGAGCTTTGTTACGAACAACAACTCCTCGATCATCTCTCTTGCATTTAAATACCCATTTCGTGTTGATCTTCCTATGACCATCAGGCAAATCTACTAACTTCCACACTCCTAACTTCTCGAACTGACTTAACTCTTCTTGCATCGCATTGACCCATGAATCTTCAGTTAGCGCCTCTTTGTATGTTCGCGGTTCGATCTGCGAAATAAAACAACTTAATGAAAATTCAGTTTGTAAAGGTGCTACTGTAGAATAAAAACAAGTAAGGCCTTGGTCAATTTGACGTCTAGTGCGAATGCCTAATTGTAATTCTCCAATGATCAGCTCTTCTGGATGGTATGAAAGAGTTCTTGGCATCACCTCGCCTGGAACATCTACCTCGCCTTCCAGATTAGTAACATTCTGATTTGCACCTTGTTCACTGATAGGGTTTGTTTGACTTAAAATTTGAATTTGCTCCCCCTCAGAATCTGAATCACCACGATCGAATATTGGCATATTCTCAGATTCTTGATTATCATTCTGTTCCGTCTGATTATCATGAGCAACTTCATTCTGTTGGACATCATCATGTTCACCAGCATTGCTTGGACCGGCTTCATCATCATTCGACGTTTGCCGTGGTCGCGTAGAATAATCAGCTGGAAACCTCTCCTGCGATGACTCATATTCTCGCAAAATATCCAACTCGTCAAAGAAATCTTCTTCTTCTTATGGTTCTTCCATCATGTCAAACGAATCCCATAAAGTATCGTAATGATAACGCCATGAATCTCCAGGATTCTGCGACGGCATTGTATTACCTTGACATTCAACATTTGGAGCTTCAATAATCCGCTTCTCACTTGGAACAAAGACACGTCGTAGAGGACTAGCATAACCAATGAATATTCCCTCAACACTCTTCGGACCAAACTTTCCAAAAGGCTCTAGAACAGTACAGGGTGACGCAAACGGTTCGAGATACTTCAGATTAGGTTTGCGGTTATTGAGCAACTCAAAGCATGTTTTGTTGAATATCTTGACAGTGAGAACTCTGTTGATGGTATAGCATGCGGCGGAAACAGCTTCTGCCCAAAAATTTATAGGAAGCTTTGAATCAGTAAGCATAGTTCTAGCCACTTCAGTTAGTGTCCTGTTTTTGCGTTCTGCGACTCCATTCTGCTGTGGAGGGTACGGAGCACTAAACTCATGCAATATACCTCTTTCTTCACAAAATTTTTCCATCCTGTTGTTCTTGAATTCAGTACCATTATCACTTCTGATCCTTTTTATACGTCTCTGGTACAGATTTTCAACTTTCTTGAACAACGCCATCAAACTGTCAAACGTTTCATCTTTCAACTTCAAGAATGATACCCACGAAAATCTTGAATAATCATCAGTAACCACAAGACAGTAATAATCTCCTGTAATACTTTTGACATTCACAGGACCAAACAAATCCATGTGAAGTCTTTCCAGAGGTCTTGAGACTGAATTGACTTGCTTATTAGGATGTGACTTTTTCTTCTGCTTGCCTTTGACACAGCTAATGCACTCCCCTTCAAGATGAAAACCTTTCACATGAACACCTGTAACTAAATCATTGTGCACCAGGTGATTCATTTTCCTCAGATGTATATGGCCCATTTTCCGGTGCCACAATCTCGATTCTTTCTCCATTGCTCTTGACACAAAACAATGAGCCTGACCCGTGGTTGTAGTAGCAACACTCATATCCAACACGTACAGATCATTGACTCTTGGTGCCCTCATGATAATCCATCTGTTGGTGCAGTTGTCTGTCGACTACATCTTAGTTCGAGTCTTACGGCAGAGCTAATTGTATAGGAATAGGAGAGTGAGAAAAGTTTGTATAGAATTAAAGTAATTGGACCGCTTATTAGTCCATTTAGGTTTAGGACCGCTTTTAGTGCATGATGATGGACCGCTTATGTGGTCATCATAGTGAACCGCTTATATGGTAGTCATGTGGATCGCTCATATGGACATGTCCATATGAGCGGCCCATAACTTCTATATAAGTGGTCCCAATGAGCGGTTCCAGATAGAGAACATAGAGAGGGTACGGATGTGTGTGTAAAAAAGGCAAAGCTCTGTCCGTTTGTCTCCACATTCTTGTAATTTGTTAGCGGATCAATAAAGGAGACAGTTAAATAGTGAAATCAAGCTTTACGAAGACTAATTCAATGAATTCCGCCTCTGAACTAGTCTAAGTGCTCTTCTGATCGACTCATCGGGTCAGCAAACGATCCTACATGTGGTATCAGAGCTCAGGAGGAAGAGTTCTTGCCGTTTAGCTCGATTTTCGCTTGAAATTCTCACTTCTACACTTTCTTTTCTGGTTCGATAAGATTTCACGGTCGAAATTTGTTCAAAATCTCAGGGATTGTGCGCAATAGTACTGTGACAAACCCTGGAAAGTTTCAAATCAAAACTCGAAGTTTAAGTGGGTTAAAATTGGCATTGATTGTGGACCGTTCGTTCGAATGACCTTGGACCGCTAATTCGGACAGTTCTGAATCGCTCATTCATACATTGATTGAACCGCTTATCCGGACGGATTTAGAACCGCTTATTCGGTCGAAGTGTTCTTGGACCGCCCATTCGGATATATTTGAATCGTCAATCTGTACATCAGGAACCGCTCGAACGAACAGTTGAAACCGCTCATCCGAACAAGCTCAAACCGCTTGAACGAACAAACTCAAACCGCTCGAACGAACAAGCTCAGATCGCTCGAACGAACAGCTTGGACCGCTTATACAGACGGTTGAATTCGCTTATTTGGATTAGTGATTTGAACCGCTTATTGGTCAGTTTGTTTGGACCGCTTATTCAACAAACTTGTCTGGACCGCTTATTTGATTGAGTAATCTGGATCGTTCTTTCGGTAGATTGAGTTTCGGTCTGCTCATTCAGTTCGCTTGTTGATCAGATTGTTTGATTGCTTATTGGACATCCGTTTATCCGAACAGTATTTTTGAAAACATGAAAAGAATTCCGATATTTCCAGATCTCGGAAGTGATGTTGATACTGATGATGAGGAAGAGTATCTCAACAAATGCAGAAAAAGCACTGATCCTAACAGTTTTAATTTTTTCTATGCAGACAAAGTTGAGATGCTGAATCAAAAGAAGATTGCTCGGTTGCAGAGAGAGCTTGATGCAGCAAAGTCACTGGCTGATGAAAAGGTGAAAACTGAAGCTGTAGAAAAAGTAGTGGAGAAAATTGTTGAAGTCGAGAAACTAGTGGAAGTTGAAAAAATAGTTGAAAAAGTAATTGAAGTTGTTAAGCCTTGCGAGAAGTGCTCCGAATCTTGCAAAGAATGTGATGAGAAAGACAAAAGATTTGCTGAGATTAAGAAAGCTGAAGGACAGAAAACAGAAAAAGAATCTGTGAAGAATGACTCTTCAAGTTCTGCCTCAGTGTGTTTCAAATGTGACAACTTGAAGACCGACAATGACAAACTTGTCAAAGATGCGGAAAGTTTGGCACTGGAGATCGAGAAGTTGAGAAATGAGAAACAGACTGATGATAAACAGATTCGTATTCTGAAGGAAAATAGTGAGATGTTGAAAGCTGATAATGACAAACTGTTGGATGGTTTGAACAGTTTGACTTCAGAAAACAAAGTTTTGATAGAAAATATAAATGGTTTTGAAAACAAACAGAAATCATCAGAAAATGAAGATTTCTGGATAAAATTGGAAAACAAAAATCTGAAAACAAATGAATCAAAGCTTCAGGAACAGATAAAAGTTCTGACGAATGAAAAGTCTGTTCTTGAAATTTTGAAAAGTGAAAATGAAAATTCAATCAAGTCTCATCTTGAGAGAATATCTAAGCTTGAGGAAGAAGCTAAGAATTCGAGGATCAAGATTGATGAACTTGAAAAGAAGTTGATCGGTTTTGTGAATTCATCTGACAAGCTGAATATTCCTTGTCCAAAACCAATCAACTCAGTTCCAATAAGTGACAATGTCACAAACTTTGACACTGTCAAAGTTGAAGATTGTGATGAGACACCTGATGATGAAAATATTAAAAAAGAAAAACAAAAATTGTTTTTAAATTTGAAAGAAAAATTTCAGAAAACTGTTCTACAATCGACTGAAAAAGGTGAATGTTCTAAACAGAAACCTTTGAAGAAGAAAGTGGAACAGAAACAAAAAGATAATAAAAGTTCATCGGGTCGATCGTCCAATCAAAAGAAAAAATTAGAAAAAGTAAAAAATGAAAATTCTAAAATTGTTGGTAATAAGTGGTGCAGGTCGGACCACAGTGCGTCAAAGCCAAATCCAGCAAATTGGAGGAGAGAATATCACCAGGCCAAACAATGTTACGACTTAAATGTTTGGTACAACGATGGTGATAGGTACGATAACAGGGTATGCTACAGCTGCGGCTATCAGGGGCATATTGCTGTTAACTGCCAGTATTGGAGGTATGAGACCAGAAGGTGCTTTAATTGCAATATCAAAGGTCACATTGCCAGAGATTGCCCGAGGAGATCAAGTGAAAGATTGAGGGCTAAGTCTCAGAAATTGGCAAAAATTCCAGTCAAAGTCAAGCCCCAGGAATAGAAGGTTCTGAAACCTAAAGTTCAAGATAAGTCAAAGCAAGAAAAGAAAGTCAAGCTTTCACAGGGGCAGAAAGACAGACTGAGGAAGAAAAGGAAGAAGGCGAGAGAGTATCTCGAGAAGATTTTGTCCTCGGGTTCACGAGACAAACAGAATAACAGTTCTGATGAATCTACTTCCTCAGTTGCAAAGACAAGCAAAAAGAATTCATCAGATACAAATCTGGGGACAAAAGAGGAGAAGAAAAAGAAGAAAGTGAAGTTTTTACTTCCCGGCGATGAATCTGTTTCTTCGGAAACAAAGGAGCCAAATGTCGGCGATGAATCTGACAGGTCAAAGTCAGACAAGCCACATTCAGGCAATGATTCTGGTATGGTAAAACCAGAGGAGCCGTTGGTTGAGGTAAAAAAGGAGAATTCGGGTTTAGCAATGGATGATGCAAATTTTCCACCATTGTTGAACAAGAATTCAAAATCACCCAAGAACAGTCAGGCTTGGGTGAAACTGTTTAAATGAAAAATCTGACTTGCCGGAGATCCCAAGTTTATATCGTGGATCAGGAATCGGCATCTTTCATGATTAATTAGGATGATTTGAAAGTGATTAATATTGTAAAAATTTTACAGGTTGAAGGTCAACGCCGGAGCTTCCAGGTTGGTAAGTGCGAAGCAGGAATCGGCATCCTGATTGGTAAAATGGTGATGTAGACGTAACATTCCTACAAGTGATTAGCTTTATGGCTTGATTGCAAATGGTAAATCAGGGACATTAAGTTGTACTTGATTTACTATATATGGTCAAAAGAAAAACAAGATGAAGAGATAACCCCGAATCTACAAATGATTGTTACACAAACTAATTTTCCGGAAAAACCATTCTGATTAAAACAAACTTAAGTGTTTTGAAATCATTATGGGAAAATAGTTTGTTGTGAGGGGGAGTTCTGATTGTTTATGCCAGGTGGATAGAGAATTGAAGTGATTCTCATCAGGTTGTCAAGTTTGTACAGTTTGTTTCAAATTTTCCCAGAAAATCAAAATTGAAACATATTTTGATTTTAGGGGGAGTAAAATTTTAAAAAAATTAGAAAATTTGAAAATGTAAAAAAAATTAAAAAATGAAAATGAGTTTTTGTTGCAAAAAAGGAGGAAATGATAGTAAATCAGTTGGACTATCACAGCACGCTAAAGAAATGTAATGCAAAAGGTGATAAACGATCTCACTAAAGATGTGATGATAGGCTCAGCTAGACTAGTAGATTTGCGATAACGATACAAACTTAAATATAAAAGCCTAGTTCTAGTGGGAAACATGGTTGAAAGCATAGTACTTAGTTTTGTCCTTCTTGACTGTGTGCCTACTCGGTAATCGCTGAATGCCAAAAAGCATAAAACTGGTTGAGTTTGTGAACTTTCACAACTTTGCTGAAAAGTCGCTGTGATTGTGCATTTCATTTTGCAAAGATTTAAACTTGTTTGATTTTTTTTATTTTGTTTAAGCATCGGACATCCTCTGCGTATACGTGAGTATCGACCTGGATGTTGTTGCCTAAACGTTCTGCTTTATTTTCTTTGGTGTTTCGTTTAAGCTTTGGATCTCCTCTGCGTATACGGAAGTATCGACCTGGTGGTTAAAGCCTAAACAACTTCAACTTGTTTTATTTTCTTATTTTGTTTAAACATTGGACTTTCTCTGCGTATACGGAAGTATCGACCTGATTGTTAATGTTTAAACATTCTGCTTTGTTTTCGCACAAATCACAGTTGTTGAAAGTTTAAAGGCGTTACTTGAGTTAGTGTATTGCATGATGAGGGGATATGCTGAGATCGTGGGGTCCATAAGAACTTAGTGCATAATTAATATACCTTAATGTATCGGTAAGCATTTCGAAAGTTTTTAGATTGAGCTTAAGTGGACAACAATATCGTCAATCAACGTGAATCGTTTAGAACTTAAAACGATTAAAAGCTTAACGGTGTTTGTGTTATGTCTCAAAAACTGATATGATCCTCTTGCACAAACTCACAAAAATATGTTTGGTTGCATTTAATTTCTGTTTTTGCATTTATGTTTCATATTTTCAAAAATCCAAAAAGATTTTCGACAACTGATGGTGAAGAGCTGATTGTCAAAATCTCAAAGGTTAAACTTGATGAACAGTCAGTTTGGTTTGGGAGAGAGTGTTAGATTGTGAAGATTTAAAATGCAAAAGTGGTTCATTAACTTGATGACTATAGTTAATGTTAATCAACAGTTTGATCTTCATAATTTTTCTTATATGATTTGCTGATTCATTAAGTTGAATTGCAAATTGTATTAGTTTGTGATAGTGTGGTTAAGTTTTGCAGGTTTCTGATCCTGTTGCTTCGGATAGCTAGGAGATAAATCAGAACCAGAGAAGATCTGAAATGGAGAAAGCCAGGAGTTGATTTCAATGGTGATAACGATTTCCAGACAGAGATCCCAGTATGATGATAGGGGGAGTCTGATGAGAGTTAGAGCCAGAGAATGATTCAGGCATATGATTCCAGGAGGAAATTCCTGAAGAAAAAGAGTTAATTCCAGGCAGAGTTCCTGAAGCAGACCGAACAAGAGTGAAGAGCTGAAAATGATTGAAGACTCTCACTGAAGATTCCGTCAACATTCAAGGGGGAGTCTGTTGGTGCAGTTGTCTGTCGACTACATCTTAGTTCGAGTCTTACGGCAGAGCTAATTGTATAGGAATAGGAGAGTGAGAAAAGTTTGTATAGAATTAAAGTAATTGGACCGCTTATTAGTCCATTTAGGTTTAGGACCGCTTTTAGTGCATGATGATGGACCGCTTATGTGGTCATCATAGTGAACCGCTTATATGGTAGTCATGTGGATCGCTCATATGGACATGTCCATATGAGCGGCCCATAACTTCTATATAAGTGGTCCCAATGAGCGGTTCCAGATAGAGAACATAGAGAGGGTACGGATGTGTGTGTAAAAAAGGCAAAGCTCTGTCCGTTTGTCTCCACATTCTTGTAATTTGTTAGCGGATCAATAAAGGAGACAGTTAAATAGTGAAATCAAGCTTTACGAAGACTAATTCAATGAATTCCGCCTCTGAACTAGTCTAAGTGCTCTTCTGATCGACTCATCGGGTCAGCAAACGATCCTACACCATTCTTTAGGGATAACAAATCCTGGCTTCAAGATCAGACATTCTTTGTCAGTAAAGTGAGTGGTATACATCCTGTCACAAATCTGCGAGATACTCATCAGATTATTCTCCAGCTCAGCAATATAATTAACTCTTTCAAACGTCACAATCCCATTGGATAACGTTCCTTCACCAATAATCCTACCACCTTGATTTCCTGCGAACCCTACATAACCTCCATTGAAATTTCTAACATCGTACAGCAATGCTGTCTTCCCTGTCATGTGCCGAGAAGCTCCACTATCCATAATCCATCTTGAAACGGATCTTCGAAGCTCCTGCACATACCACAAACACTTAGTTAGATTTAATTGCTACCCAAGCCTCTTTTGACTCAGGTAGTTCAATTTTGATGTGAGATTTTGTAGTGTAAAGTGGAGGAAAATTTTTGTCATTCATTTTTAGGTTTTCTTCAGACCCAACCTCAACCTTTTTATATAAGAAAAACTCATCTTTTTGAGGTTGACCAGATGGTTGGTCTTTCTTTTGAACATCTTTCTTCTCAGATTTTTGCATTTCTTTCTCAAGTTTCACATAATAATCCAAAGGAACATTCATCTTTACCGGTGTGGTAGAAGATGACTGTTTTTCAGTCTCAGAAACCTTTGGTTTTGGAACACTTGCTTTCTTTTCAACCACTTTTGGCTTCCATGTTTGTTGAGGTGACGCAACCCACTTGTAAAACTTGTCATTTTTAGTTACGACATTTTTAACAGGTTCAGTTTTGACTTTGATATTTTAATTTTTCAAAATCTTTTTCTCAACAACCAATGGAGCTTTTCCTTTTCCATCAACTTTCTTCTTTTGAATTTAAACGACTTCAGTCTTAGGCTTCAAGTTGGTACACTTTAGTGCAATATGTCCAATTTGATTACATTTGAAGCATGTTCGAGTGTCAACTACTCGACTTGTGCCTTCAGACTGAGGCTGTGAGGCCTTCTTCTCAAAGAATTCTTTGTTTGATTTTGAAAAGATTTTTGATTCTTCATCAGAAAGTGAACTTGAACTTGTTACAAACACTTTCTTCTCAACAAACCTTCTGTTTTGAACATTTTTTCTGATAAGTCTTACCACCCTGATATCCACCCGACCATTTGTTTCGATTGTTGTTAGAAAAACGTGGTAGAACAACAGGCTTCTTGTAGTAAGCTTTATCTTTTTCAAAATTCATTTGCCTTTTTGTTTGTTTTAAACTGTTCACTTCTAACAGATCAACTTCAATCAATTTGAACACATTTGTCAGTTTAGCAACATTTACATTCTCCAATGGAAATTCAGAATCCAAAAACAACTTATCCGATCCCAACATCTTGTACATGGCAAGATTAGGTCCTTCATTTAAGTTGTTCTTGGACTGTGATTTCGGAATGTATTTGTCCAAGAAACATTCATCTTCCTCAGTAGTGTCACTTTCAGATTTTAGAACATTCTCAACCACACTTTTCACCACTTCAGTTTGGTCATTATCGTCATCGGAAGATGAAGTGAACATGACATCAATCGTGTCCGGAAGTTTCACCTCATTTTCATTATCATCATTAACCAACCCTGATTGTTTCTTTGAAAAATTGTTTAGAACTGGTGGTGGAACTTGATGATAACCCACCCCTATTCCATTAGAGAATACATCTTCGCCTGCTTTGTTTTTCCCGATAGGTTTGGGAACAATGTGTTGCAAAACAAAGCTTGCGGAGTTGTAACTGGTCAATTTCAGATGGATGCGCTCATTCTCAATCTTAGCTTCTTCAAACTGAAGCTTCAACTTAGCAATCTCATCTAGTTGCTTGTTGATTTGTTCTTCTTTGTGTCTAAGAACTAAAGTTAAATGCTCATTTTCTTTTCTTGTTTTATTGTTTCGTTCATCAGAATCTTGAATTGTTTGTTTTAACTTGTTAAAATTTTCTGAGAGTTGACGATTTTCATGAATTAGTTTCTCATTTTGTTTCCTAATTCTTTCTACTTCAATTTTATCATTGTAAATTTTCTCAGTCAATTTTTTAACTTGATCATTTGAATATTTGAGCATTTTGTCACGGTCAAGAATCTGATCTTCAACCTTTCTGACTCTTTTTGTCAGATCATTATCCTTCGTATCATTGAGGTAAGCTTGTGTACTACAAACTTCGCAGTTTTTCATGCAATGTTTGCAGTCACTGTCACCTTTGACTTTCTTACCTGACTCACTCGACGACGCATTTGAACTGACCTGGCTTTTAGACTCAGATACAGACTTAGAGTCTACCTCAAGTTCCTTAGCAGCCAGCACCTTGTCAGCCATCTTTCCCAAATTTTCAGCGTTCAACTTTTGTGACGTATCAACGATTCCTTCATCAATCTTCTTTGGCTTTTGTTCCTGCTCTTTTTCTTTCTCTTTCTTTTTCTCTTTTTCTTCACCACCTCCCCACCATTCTCTCTGTTGAGACTCTTCTAGTTCAGTAAATTCCTCAGCAAAAGCTTCAAGACTAAGAGTGTTTGGATCAATAGCAATGTTTCCTTCAGGATCTAGGTAACACTCTCTATCCGCATCCCATCTTTTTGCATTTTTAGCTTCACTGTATACACGAGAAATTCTGATCATTTTGTATTGAGCTCTCTATTGTCTATCATTTGCTTTCTCTGCTGCTGTTCTGGTGTCTCTGAAGGGTTTAATTTCTGTTGTTGCTGCAAATGCATAACCTACTGCGTCTTCCTCAGGTAGCAGCTCACTCCAGTCAAAACCTTCATCGTCATGAATGACGGCAAGAGCTCTGGATTTTTCTTTGTCTTCAATCTGCTTTAATCTGGGGGGTTCAGCCTTGTTCTGATGATAAATTGCCTTCTTGTAATAATCCTCTCGAAACGGATTTGCAGTATCATCAGTGTAAGCATTTCTGCACCCTCACTTAAAGTGACCTTTCTATTTACATTTGAAACATGTCACTTTTGATTTGTCAAAGCCTAACTTGGTAGAAGGTCCACCAATAGACTGTCTTCCTGTGATCTCCATGAAACGTTGTGCCCTTCTCACTGCACTGGCCATACACCACCTTATGTCGATCAATTCCATCTCTTCAGGATCTATTTGATCATAGTCTTCCTTTGTTAGGTTGGTGTTGCCTATCTTGCCTGCCACAAGGCTCTCATACGATTCAAGCACAGGAGCTAAGAAAACCATCTGCTGCTTTGCAGATTCTTCGCTGAAATTTTGACCATTCTTCAAGTCTACAACGATGTTGCATTAAAATAGGTTCTTTGATGCATATTGGTTTGAAGTTGTTAAAGAAGATCCACTGTGAAAACCACTATAAGGAATTTCATGATTCACAGTATTTGAGCTTTCTGCAGAAAACGCTGTTCTTGGAGACCCAGTCTTCGGTAGATTTCCTCTGTAGTACAGCTCCACATTCTGCTGTTAAGCTGGGTTGTTGACTTTAGATTTCTTTATCTCCAACTCGTGGCTTTCTAGTTTTTCAATAAGCAAATCCACAGTCAACTCTTCTGGCGGCTTGATAGTGTTATTCAACATCAAAGCAAAGTATTGCCAGTCTTGATCATTTGGCAACGAATCAAACAATTTGTCGACCAACACCTCTTGAGTATAAGTGATTCCATGTCTAGCCAGCTCCATCTTCAGATGCCCAAATCTCTCGATCATTTTACAAACAGATTCATTCTTCATACAACCAAATAAATCAAACTCTTTACGTAACAATTTCTTTTTGTTTTTCACAATCTCAGCACTACCTACACACTTAACCCTCAGTTTCTCCCAAAGATCTTTTGAATTCTCATATTCGATCAACGAAATTATATCATCTCTGACTGACTGATGAATCAACGCTATGCATTTTTGTTCAGCAACGTATCTTTCAATATCATCAGGTTCTACTAGACTTTGACCACTTTGATCTCCTGAAGTATAACCATTCTTTAAACTTTTCCAGCTTAAATATGCGAATGCTTTAAGCCACTCCTCAAATCTCGTAGCCCACCGATTATAATCTTCGATTGCCATCAGTTTAGGAGGCTTGTTGTATGTACCATAAGCACTTTCTACGCTCATTGCATCAGAAAGAATCTTCTTCACACTCGGTATTGGTGTAGTTTCATTCGTGTTGTTCGTCGTACCATCTCCCGATCCACTGGTATAAGCAAACACATCACAGAACGGATTCATGAACAAATCATCCATTTCCAAGTACCTGAAACAATCAACAAACACTTAGAAAATTTTTGAAAATTTGAAAACAACAATTTCAAGCGAAATCACTTTTTCAAGCGAAATACTGCTCAAGCGGAAATAGACTTTTCAAGCGGAATAAGCCTTTTCAAGCGAAATCTCTTATTTCGCTTAAACTCTCAAGCGGAATATGTCTTTAAGCGAAATCATACAATACTTTCAAGCGAAATCTGATTTCAAGCAAAATCAGACACTATTTTTCAAGCGGAATATGATTTTATGCAGGTTTCGCTTGAAATTACACAAGTGTTTCAAGCAGAATAAGATGATGATGTCAGCAATTTCGAATGAATTTCAAGCGAAATTAAACAATTTTGTCCAATTTTGTTCGAATTAATGTCTAGTTTTCTCAAGGATTAGTTAGAACTATGTTTCGCTTGTTATACATCAAAATCAGGCCATTTTAACCACTAACTTTTGTCCAAATCAGAAAAGAATGAGTAGAAGTGAGAGAATCCGGTAGAATCAAGCTGAATTGGTATGAACTCCTCGTCCTGAGCTGTGATACCACTTGTTGGATCGTTCCGGTGACCCTAAACAGTCAAGTTGAGTAGTTCATCATCATTTACAAAGGCAGAATCAATGCAAACAATGTCAAACAACTTGTTCCTTTTCAATTCCTTTTCTATTAATGATTTCCTGAGCTTTTACATGTTCGAATGACAAACGGACATCACCTCAACTTAGAACTAATGACCAGATTCCGCTTGAAATGACAACACATAATACCTATTTATAGTTGACATGATTCCGCTTTAAGCAGCTTCAAGCGGATCCTGATTCCGCTCCAAACCGTTCAAGCAGAATCATCAAGTAAGATTCGAGCGGAATTACAATGTTTCTGATTTCGCTTGAAATGACCAATGTCACTTTCAAGCGGAATCACCCCTAAATACCACTTTCTAGTTTTCCGTGCCCTGATCTATCCTATCTAGACATAAGACTCGATTAAGACGAAGTTAACAGACACTAGATGCACCAACAATAACAAAATTTCTAAGCCCGCTTAAATCAAAAAACCATCATTGTTAAATATAAAGATCCGGAATAATTAAAAAAACTACCACTAATGACTAACAGGATGCTGAAATTTTTTAATAAACTCTTCAAACTATTTTTGTCTCCTTTGTTTATTTTCTTTCATTTCTTTCTCCATATGTTGCACTATTGCACTCTTTGCTCCAACTCTTGTCTAGCATCCCTTTCATTTGCACGACCATTTAAACCTTTTATACATGTGTGCGTGGGCACACGAGTTGCTTACTAGTGGCTACACTGTCACAAAAATTAACACCCAATATCAAATCATTATTATTAGTGGATTCAAAATTACAATATTAGCTAAAATATTACCTTGCAAACTATTGTTACCACAAATATGAGACCAAGTATAGTGAGGAGACTGGTTAGGCAAAAGGCTTCACGAGTCTCGTTTTGCCTAACGGAGGTTATGAGTCCTACTAGGTATGCAATACGTAGGTGTAACACCCCGTGTTTTCGAATGTCAAAGTAAAAGTCAAAGTCCAAGTCAACTTTGACTTCTTGACTGTAATTAGTCGATTTTGTGTTTTATTTGTATTATGTGGAGTAAGTGTTGTCTAAATGAAATGATCGAACGTTTAATCAATGCGACCGATTTACGACTGTGAATGATAGGAAGTAACAATGCGATAAAGTTAATCAATCAATAATCAAGTTAACCAAATCAATCAATCGAACTCGAGACTCGAACTATGCGAAACTGGTGTGGTAATACTTACGTGTGTGTGTGCCTTATGTGCTACTTGTGCATGTTTACTTTATGTTTTGTGGTATTCAATCGAAACTCGAATCGAAACTCGAAAAGCATCTAACTCAATCGAAATCGACATCGGAACGTGACTTATTGATCATTGTATGTTAGATATAGTAGTTGGGACTGAAAGTGATTTGACTAGGAACTCCATCGTATTCGTATCCCCGTCTACCGAAATCGAAATATCGAAAACCGTCGCGAAACACTCAAAAAGGGTTGCTGATCGAACAAGAAGCATCCTGATCGAACAGGCCAGCCGATCGGCTAGCACTTTCCTAGCCGATCGAGCAGGCCATTCGATCGGAGGTCCTGGCCGATCGGTTGACACTTTCCTCTTTTGGAGCCTATAAATAGCCCTGTCATTGTCACTCTTTCTACTTTTGGAAAGCTCTGACCGAACCAGCCTTGTTCTTCACCATTTCTCATATTTCTCTCAACTCCGGTAAGTTTTCACTCTAATTCTTGTACGTTTTTTATCATTACATGATTCTACACCTTTCTATCTTTCAAAACTTGATTTCTAACCGTGAAATCACCAAGATCTAAGTGTTCTTGGGTGATGTCATCATGGTGTTCTTGAAGAACATCGTGCCTTGGCCTCATTCAACCATGAATAGCTTAGATCTGACCGATTTCCACATAAACAAACTAAGATTTGTAAGAATCTTAACATTTTCATGGAAGGATTTCCAACTTTTCTTCAACATTTTACACTCAAAACCTTAAACCGATAGAAATGGAGCTCAAACTAACTAACTAATTATTCTAACGGTTAAAAGGTTCAAGATTCGGATACTATCTACAAGGTTCACCGATTTCGGGTTAAACGTCAAACTGCCGTTCCGAATAGTTCACCGGCCGGACTTGGGTGATTCCTGTCCGAACCGGTGAAGCAAGTAAGGACCCACGTTCTATGGCTTAACTCGCTATCAGAATACCTTAAAAATCATGACAAATAATCAAACAGCCAAGTGTTAGACGAAAGGCTGACCAGGTCAGAACCGCTGGCCGAACGGCTAGGCTGTTCGAACGAACAGCCCAGTCGATCGAACATACCAGCCGATCGGCCGGGCCAGCCGATCGGCTAGCACATGGTTCCACATTTTTCAAATTTCATGAAGTATGCTATTGACGAATTGATGTTCGATCGAATATGCTACTCGATTGGTAAACATTACTCTTCGGATCATGAGATACTATGCTTCAACACTTAATCGATTTTGCAACTCGTTCGTAGCATGGAATGCCAGCCGATCGAACAGGCTATTCGATCGAGTAACATTCTACTGAGAACCATTTCTGAAGTTCCTAACCGATCGGTTAAGCCGGCCGATCGAACAGACCGTTCGATCGATCGAACTGAAAGGTAAGAACACTTCAGTGTTCTCAAATGCTACAACAAAAACTTCAAAAGTTCAAACCATCATACACAAACACATCTGAGGAAGAAACAATCCACTCGAATGGACCAGCCGATCGAGCCTACCGGCCGATCGAACAGGACTGTTCAAACGGACTTTCAAGCCGGTCGAACAGCCCGTTCGATCGAACCTGCTGTTCGATTGACCAGGCTATTCGATCCATTTACACTTGTTTGCATTTCCGCGTTACTCATCGTTATGCTATCAAACTATTCAGGCTAACCCTACTCTCAGCGCTCCCTTCAATCCATAACCAATCACTGTGAGTGTACTCGAACCCTTTTTGCTTTAGCACTTTTGGGTGTTACATACGTTACCTATCAAAATCACAATCGAACACACTATTCAAAACTATTTGAACGCTCACCGATTGCATGTACTACGTGACTAAATGTATGCTTGTTGTTATGTTTACACGTGGAATGCTGTCTACCTGCCTTAGCAACGTAGTACTATAGTTTGGACTCAGCACCCGTTCATACGGGGGTTGTTAAGGACAATTACTTGCATGGATTACGGTGGTAATCATGTATTGCGAACTGTCTCGGACAGTCAACCCGCAGTCGTTGGTATCGATAGGTCCATGTCGATAATTAACATGCATCATTTCCCTCTGTGTATGTGCTGGTTATGCGTAAACTATTCGAACTCTATATGCTATTATCAAACTTGTATGCTCACCTTTACATTTTATGTGTTGACTTTATTTCAACGTATGTGACAGGTGTTTAGGATATTTGCTTGCTAGGGAAGTGAAGCTAGAATAAGTTTCTAGAAGCCCCCAACAAATAGTTGTCTGCCAAGAACAAGCGTCTGGGGCATAGTTGTCTGTAGATCTTGTCCTCTGGCAATACAGCCAGAAAGTCAACAGAATAGGGGTCTAGAAGCAGATAAACAATTGCTGTATTTATATTTGAATCTGAGTTATCGGAACAGGATTAATTGTTTGGATGTTATCTTTAATAACTTGTTATTTATTCGGGATACGGTATGGGACGTATCACTTTCAACTGAATTTGTATTAATAGTTGTTGTGGAAACTTCTAGACAATCTGTTTCGCTCAGTGTCGCGCCCCGATGATTCCGCCATCGGTTGGGGTGTGACAGATTGGTATCAGAGCCATAACTATAGGGAATTAGGTAAGACACAACCTCGTCCGGGTCGCTGTCATAGAGACCTAGACTATAGTTAGGAACCATCAAGACCAAGTTTATGTGCCTTAATCCGTAATTCTTCGCTATCACCGCACTCGAATTTTCAATAAAAGTTAAGCAATTTGGTCAGGAATAGGTGTGAAAACCGCAAACTCTCGACTAAATTGTCTGACTTATGCTGATTTTATCCATTTACTCATGCTTATCCTGATATTTTCAATAACATACGAGGAGAATTATACCAAATCAGGAGTGAAATCCCCATTTTGATGAAAATTCTCCTTAGATTTCTAAAAACAAGGAAGAAATTGCTAAGCCAGGGGTGAGACCCTAACCTTGGCAATTGATTCCAGGTGTGTTTTCATCTCACCAAAGCTTCGACGGACTCCAACGACCTGAACTCACGAGTATGACCTAGAGGATGCGTGTGGAATGCCCAAGAATCGAGGCAGAAACATGACCCTTACAGTCGAAAGTGACGACAAGTCTAATGTGAATAGTCGAATCGCTTTGGGTAGTCGATGTCTAGTAGCCGCAGACGATCCAATTTCCGATTTTTGGTGTTTTGACTCGTTGATTTATGTGTTTATATGTGCCTTATCTGTTTGTGTGTTTATACCCTGGATATTATTCGATTTTGCTGCCATTTCAATCAACACACACGACTCGCATTGCTAATCTATCTCAATTCGATATCCAATTACGATCTAGACAGGTGTTATGCTATGCTATGACTAAGGTAGACTATATTATACGATGCTATCCAGTATGCTAAACGCGATCGCTATACGAACGACACGCGAGCTTTGAAGGATAGGTTTCTGTTTCCTGACTGCTTCTGTGATTAAGTGGTTACGTGCTTTTGTGTTTATGTGACTTTGTGCTCTAAGTTCCTACGTGCCTATGTGCTTCTGTGCTTACATGTATCTGTGGTTATGTGCCCATGTGTTTATGTGATACGTGTTTCGACGTGTTCCTGAGCTTTAGTAAGTAGTAGACGTGTGAGGTGAGATTCGATTTTGATGTGTCTGAGACCTACGACGATGTCTGTTGCAGACCATGTCGTCATCCGGACACCGAACCCCACTTACTCGCCAAGAAAAGAGAGACAGACGTCTTGCTGCTATCATCGCCAAACAAGTAGCTAAAGCTGTGAGCGATGTTTACGAAAACGTCAGCAAATCATCTGAGGAGTCGAGAACTGAAGCTCCCAAGGATGCTGCCAAGACTGTTTTCAGCTTCAAACAGTTCAAGGCATGCGGACCAAAGGAATTTACCGGAGAAGATGGCCCCACCGCTATGTTTCAATGGTTTGATTCCATCGAAGTCACCCTGCGCCAAAGCGGCTGTCCTGAGAATCTCCGCACACTCAATGCTACTGGCGTCTTCCAGTCCCATGCTCTAGATTGGTGGACGGCCGAACGAAACAAGCGCGGAAATGATGCAGCTTACGAGCTGACATGGAAGGAGCTGAAAGCTATTATTATGGACGAATTCTGCCCTCCCCATGAACGCCAAAAGCTGGAGGACGAGTTTTGGAACATTAAGCAGAAGGCTGGAGACAATGCTGCCCTGACTGCTCGCTTTAAACAGCTTAGCATTATCTGTCCCGATCAAGTCAAGACCCCAGATCAAACCATCAAGAAGTACATTCGAGCCCTGCCCGACTGTGTAGCCGACTTTGTTCACGCCGCCAAGCCATCAACGATTGAAGAGACTTACCTACTCGCCGCTGAGATCAACGACAAGCGAGTGAAGTCTGGTTTTTGGGATAAGCAAGCCAAGTCTCTGCACCAAGCCACCGCAGCACCCACCGACTCATCTGCTCAATCCTCCAAGTCTTCAAGAAGGAAGAAGAAGCACAACAACAACAGCTCCAGCAACAAGAGCTGTGCTGCCGCAACAACTGCTACTCCTCTACAAGCTATACCGGCTCAGCAGCAACAGCACCACCGCTCAGCTCCAGTGATCAATGCACCGCCAGCGAAGCGTGCATACACAGGCCCTCACCCACTCTGCCCGACATGCTCGTATCATCATCCAGTGGGTCTAGCCTGTCGTTTTTGCGCTCACTGCAACCTTTACGGTCATTTCACTGCGAACTGTCCTATGGTCCCCGTCAAGCTCCAGTTCAAGCTATTGTCAATCAAGCTCTACTCCTCGCCCCGCAAGGCCCACAAGCAGCTCAAGCACCTGCAGTCAATGCTCGAGTCTGCTTTGCATGTGGTGATCCTAACCACTTTGCAAACAGGTGCCCGAACAGGGTGGTTAAGCAAGAACCCCAGCAGCCCCAGCAGCAACAACAGCAGCCTCAGCAACAGCAGCAAGCAGCCCACGCCCGAACCTTCAACATCAATGCCTGTCAGGCTCAGGCAGATAACAACGTGGTTAATGGTACGTTCCTTGTGAATGGTATTTATGCATCATGTTTGTTTGATACTGGAGCCGATAACTGCTTTGTGTCGTTTGAATTCGAGAAGCTCCTTAGTCGTAAGCGCTCTTATCTGTCCTCGTCATTAGAAGTCGAAGTCGCTACAGGAAGAACTGTCGCGGTTAACTCTGTTCTTCGTGATTGTACCCTAGAGCTCAACAATCACATCTTTCCAATCGATCTCATTCCGATGCAACTCGGAAGTTTTGATATCATAGTAGGCATGGACTTTCTTCGCGAAGACCATGCTGAAGTTGTGTGCTTTGAAAAGATGATTCGATTCTCGCTCGCAAACGGTGATCTTCTATGCGTGTACGGTGAAACAGCGTCGAAAGGTCTCAAGCTTATGTCGTGTACTTAAGCCAGCAAGTATCTCCGCAAGGAATACCGAGCCTTCTTGGCCAACATAATAGTAACAGAGGAGGGAAAGAAAAAGAAAGTTGAAGTCAAAGATGTTCCAGTGGTCCGTGAGTTTCCTCAGGTGTTCCCTGACGATCTCCCCGGACTACCGCCAAGTCGTGATATCGATTTTCGTATTGACCTCATTCCTGGAGCTAACCCCGTTGCCAAAGCTCCGTACCGACTCGCTCCATCCGAAATGCGGGAACTCTCGAATCAACTCCAGGAATTACTCGAAAAAGGCTTTATTCGCCCAAGCACCTCTCCTTGGGGCGCGCCAGTCCTTTTCGTCAAAAAGAAGGACGGGTCGTTCCGGATGTGCATCGATTATAGGGAATTGAATAAGCTAACCATCAAGAACCGATACCCTTTGCCCCGAATCGACGACCTATTTGATCAGCTACAAGGTGCCAACTGTTTCTCGAAGATCGATCTACGTTCAGGTTATCATCAATTACGGATTCAAGAGGAAGACATCCCCAAAACCGCTTTCTGAACCCGGTATGGCCACTACGAATTCGTTGTTATGCCTTTTGGTTTAACTAACGCACCAGCGGTCTTTATGGATCTAATGAATCACGTGTGTAAGCCTTTCCTAGACCGTTTCGTCATCGTGTTCATTGACGATGTCTTGATCTATTCCAAATCGAAAGCCGAACACGCGCAGCATCTACGTTTGGTTCTCGAGGTACTTCAGGGGAACCAACTCTACGCCAAGTTCTCCAAATGTGAATTCTGGTTAGAGGAAGTTCAGTTTCTGGGTCACATCGTGAATAGTCAAGGAATACACGTCGATCCCGCGAAGATTGAAGCCGTCAAAAGTTGGATTACACCTAAGAACCCGTCTGAAGTTCGTTCTTTTCTCGGACTGGCGGGCTATTATCGACGATTTATTGAAGGATTCTCCAAAATCGTTGTGCCACTTACCGCTCTTACTCATAAAGACAAACCTTTTGTGTGGGGAACCGCACAAGAATCTGCCTTTCAAACCCTTAAGCATATGCTGTGCAACGATCTGATTCTTACGCTGCCCGACGGAAGCAACGATTTCATTATCTACTGTGATGCTTCTAACCTTGGTCTTGGTTGTGTCCTCATGCAGCGAGACAAGGTTATAGCTTACGCATCTCGACAGCTCAAGATCCACGAGAAGAACTATACAACCCATGACCTCGAGCTAGGCGCGGTTGTCTTTGCATTAAAGATTTGGTGACACTACCTGTACGGCACTAAGTGTACAATCTACACTGATCACAGGAGTTTACAACATATCTTCAATCAAAGGGAACTTAATATGCGTCAACGCCGATGGGTGGAACTCCTCAACGATTACGACTGTGAGATTCGTTATCACCCAGGCAAAGCAAATGTTGTTGCCGACGCGCTCAGCAGAAAGAGTTACGTGCTCAGTATCCGAAACGTTCAAGCCCAGCATAACCTCGAAGCCCTTATTCGCGAAGCTCAACGTGCTTGCTTTAATGAGCGTACATTGAAGAGAGAGAGGATCTATCACGATGGAGCTCAGTTAGTAAGCAAAGCAGATGGGATATTATATTATCTGGACCGAATTTGAATCCCTAAGCGGACCGATTTGCGAAAGATTATCATGAATGAAGCCCACAAATCTCGATACTCCATTCATCCTGGTGCTGACAAGATGTACCAGGATCTTCGTTATAAGTACTGGTGGCCGGGCATGAAACGGGATATCGCTCTCTACGTTGGAAGTTGCTTAACTTGTGCAAGAGTCAAGGCTGAACATCAAAGACCTTCTGGTTTACTCGAACAACTACCGATACCTATATGGAAGTGGGAGAGTATAGCTAGGGATTTCATAACGAAACTCCCGCCCACGCCATCAGGTCACGACAGTACTTGGGTTATAGTTGATCGTCTAACAAAATCAGCCCACTTTTTGCCGATACGAGAAGACTACAAGGTGGAACGACTAGCCCAAATCTACACTGACGAGATTATTTGTAATCATGGTACGCCTCGCGACATCATCTCTGACCGTGATACTCGGTTTTCTTCTCGATTGTGGGAAACTTTTCAAGCGGCTCTTGGTACGTCGCTTAATCTGAGTACTGCATTCCATCCACAAACCGACGGACAGACTGAAAGAACGATCCGTACTCTTGAAGACATGCTCCGTGCGTGTGTCATAGACTTTGGTGGTAGTTGGAACAAACACTTGCCACTAGTCGAATTCTCGTACAATAACAGCTATCATGCCAGCATTCAAATGGCACCCTTCGAAGCCTTATACGGTAGGAGATGTCGATCGCCTATTGTGTGGCACGAGATCGGTCATTCGCAACTAACCGGTCCCGAGATTCTACAAGAAACGACTGACAAAATCCACCAGATTCGAGACAACTTGGTAAAAGCTCGAAGTAGACAGAAAAGTTACGCCGATAGAAGACGCAAGCCCCTTGAATTTGACGTTGGCGACTACGTACTCCTAAAGGTATCCCCTTGGAAGGGTGTAGTCAGATTCGGCAAGAAAGGGAAACTAGCGCCTCGATATGTTGGACCTTTTAAGATTCTGGAAAGGATCGGAAAAGTCGCCTACAGACTCGAACTACCGGAGGAACTCAGTAACGTCCACCCGACTTTCCATGTGTCTAACCTCCGAAAATGCCTTGCTGATCATGATTTAATCATACCCCCCGACGATCTTCAGGTCAACGAAACCTTACACTTCGTGGAAAAGCCTGTCGAAATCATGGATCGCTAAACCAAGCAGCTCAGGCGCTCACGCATTCCTATCGTGAAAGTCCGATGGGAAGGTAAACGAGGCGCGGAGTTCACTTGGGAACTCGAAAGCGACATGAAGGCCAAGTACCCGCAGTTGTTTAGATAGATCTGAAGCACCAAATTGGTAAAATGACTCACGGTGATGTGCAGCTTCAAGCCTAATTTCGGGACGAAATTCCCTAAACAAGGGGCGGCTGTAACACGTGTTTTCGAATGTCAAAGTCAAAGTCAAAGTCCAAGTCAACTTTGACTTCTTGACTGTAATTAGTCGATTTTGTGTTTTATTTGTATTATGTGGAGTAAGTGTTGTCTAAATGAAATGATCAAACGTTTAAACAATGCGACCGATTTACGACTGTGAATGATAGGAAGTAACAATGCGATAAAGTTAATCAATCAATAATCAAGTTAACCAAATCAATCAATCGAACTCGAGACTCGAACTATGCGAAACTGGTGTGGTAATACTTACGTGTGTGTGTGCCTTATGTGCTACTTGTGCATATTTACTTTATGTTTTGTGGTATTCAATCGAAACTCGAATCGAAACTCGAAAAGCAATCGAACTCAATCGAAATCGACATCGGAACGTGACTTATAGATGATTGTATGTTAGATATAGTAGTTGGGACTGAAAGTGATTTGACTAGGAACTCTATCGTATTCGTATCCCCGTCTACCGAAATCGAAATATCGAAAACCGTCGCGAAACACTCAAAAAGGGTTGCTGATAGAACAGGAAGCATCTTGATCGAACAGGCCAGCCGATCGGCTAGCACTTTCCTAGCCGATCGAGCAGGCCATTCGATCGGAGGTCCTGGCCGATCGGTTGACACTTTCCTCTTTTGGAGCCTATAAATAGCCCTGTCATTGTCACTCTTTCTACTTTTGGAAAGCTCTGACCGAACCAGCCTTGTTCTTCACCTTTTCTCAGATTTCTCTCAACTCCGGTAAGTTTTCACTCTAATTCTTGTACGTTTTTTATCATTACATGATTCTACACCTTTCTATCTTTCAAAACTTGATTTCTAACCGTGAAATCACCAAGATCTAAGTGTTCTTGGGTCATGCCATCATGGTGTTCTTGAAGAATATCGTGCCTTGGCCTCATTCAACCATGAATAGCTTAGATCTGACCGATTTCCACATAAACAAACTAAGATTTGTAAGAATCTTAACATTTTCATGGAAGGATTTCCAACTTTTCTTCAACATTTTACACTCAAAACCTTAAACCGATAGAAACGGAGCTCGAACCAACTAAGTAATTATTCTAACGGTTAAAAGGTTCAAGATTCGGATACTATCTACAAGGTTCACCGATTTCGGGTTAAACGTCAAACTGCCGTTCCGAACAGTTCACCGGCCGGACTTGGGTGATTCCTTTCCGAACCGGTGAAGCAAGTAAGGACCCACGTTCTATGGCTTAACTCGCTATCAGAATACCTTAAAATCATGACAAATAATCAAACAGCCAAGTGTTAGACGAAAGGCCGACCAGGTCAGAACCGCTGGCCGAACGGCTAGGCTGTTCGAACGAACAGCCCAGTCGATCGAACATACCAGCCGATCGGCCGGGCCAGCCGATCGGCTAGCACATGGTTCCACATTTTTCAAATTTCATGAAGTATGCTATTGACGAATTGATGTTCGATCGAATATGCTACTCGATTGGTAAACATTACTCTTCGGATCATGAGATACTATGCTTCAACACTTAATCGATTTTGCAACTTGTTCGTAGCATGGAATGCCAGCCGATCGAACAGGTTGTTCGATCGAGTAACATTCTGTTGAGAACCATTTCTGAAGTTCCTAACCGATCGGTTAAGCCGGCCGATCGAACAGACCGTTCGATCGATCGACCTGAAAGGTAAGAACACTTCAGTGTTCTCAAATGCTACAACAAAAACTTCAAAAGTTCAAATCATCATACACAAACTCATCTGAGGAAGAAACAATCCACTCGAATGGACCAGCCGATCGAGCCTACCGGCCGATCGAACAGGACTGTTCAAACGGACTTTCAAGCCGGTCGAACAGCCCGTTCGATCGAACCTGCTGTTCGATCGACCAGGCTATTCGATCCATTTACACTTGTTTGCATTTCCGCGTGACTCATCGTTATGCTATCGAACTATTCAGGCTAACCCTACTCTCAGCGCTCCCTTCAATCCATAACCAATCACTGTGAGTATACTCGAACCCTTTTTGCTTTAGCACTTTTGGGTGTTACATACGTTACCTATCAAAATCACAATCGAACACACTATTCAAAACTATTTGAACGCTAACCGATTGCATGTACTACATGACTAAATGTATGCTTGTTGTTATGTTTACACGTGGAATGCTGTCTACCTGCCTTAGCAACGTAGTACTATAGTTTGGACTCAGCACCCGTTCATACGGGGGTTGTTAAGGACAATTACTTGCATGGATTACGGTGGTAATCATGTATTGCGAACTGTCTCGGACAGTCAACCCGCAGTCGTTGGTATCGATAGGTCCATGTCGATAATTAACATGCATCATTTCCCTCTGTGTACGTGCTGGTTATGCGTAAACTATTCGAACTCTATATGTTATTATCAAACTTGTATGCTCACCTTTACGTTTTATGTATTGACTTTATTTCAACGTATGTGATAGGTGTTTAGGATATTTGCTTGCTAGGGAAGTGAAGCTAGAATAAGTTTCTAGAAGCCCCCAACAAATAGTTGTCTGCCAAGAACAAGCGTCTGGGGCATAGTTGTCTGTAGATCTTGTCCTCTGGCAATACAGCCAAAAAGTCAACAGAATAGGGGTCTAGAAGCAGATAAACAATTGTTGTATTTATATTTGAATCTGAGTTATCGGAACAGGATAAATTGTTTGGATGGTATTTTTAATAACTTGTTATTTATTCGGGATACGGTATGGGACGTATCACTTTAAACTGAATTTGTATTAATAGTTGTTGTGGAAACTTCTGGACAATCTGTTTCGCTCAGTGCCGCTCCCCGATGATTCCACCATCGGTTGGGGTGTGACAGTAGGGTTGGATCACTTCTCTTATCAACTGCTTGGAATTCAAGGCCGAGAACGACTCAACCCAGATTCTATGCATGCAATGTGATAGTTGTATTGAATGTGAAGAATAGAATATGCAAAGTGCATATCCTAGAGAGAGAGTCAAAGAGTTTTGGAATGTTTTGTCAAATGACCAGGAGTGGTCATTTATAGAGAAGGATAATTCTCAAATGGGAAACCTTTGACTAAGTGATCCGGGTATGCAGAGAGGGTGTTGCCCGTTTTGGAGGGTTGAAGGCTTTAACCTGCGGATAAAAGAGTGTTTCTTTTCATGTGTGTGCTTTTGCGGTTGAGTGAAGGAGTCACACGTAAAGTGTGATGGGACACTCCACTGTCCCATGCTTTTTGCTATTCACCATAGATGTCCGTTCTCCTGAACCCTTTAACCTTTTAACCCTTTAAGCTATATTTGCACTTATAGTTAGTTTATTAAGCTTCATCTACCCATGTCATCAGCCCCCCAAGTCAGTGGTATTTGTGGTGTAGGCCCAAAGGCTTCTGACTTTTTGTGTAGTTTTGTTTATCTAGTTTAAGGGCTTCGAGGCTTGAAAGGTTCAAGGCTTCGTGTATTGGGTGGCGAAACTGTCGCGAATTTGAAATTGAAAGACAGTTGATTTGACGGCCCTGACGGTTTTTCCAGACGTCAGTTAATGAACCCTAGGTTAATAATGATAATCGTCAGGCCTATTTATCTTCTCATTTATCAAGAGACAATTTCCTTTACTAATTTTCGCACATATCTTCAAGTTTCATTACAAAAACTTCTTCCATTCTTCAGGTTAGTCTCATTTTCTCTTTCCACTTTTTTCTTTTGATCATCTTTATCATGGGTGCCAGGAAAGATCAATCTACCAGTTTTTCTTGTCTTACACAAGAAGTTGAGGCATTTTTCCTGAAATGGGGGATTGATCCATGGTTTAATCCAGAGGCTCCGGGCTTGGACAAATCGATTGACCAATGTCCGAAGGGCTTTATTGCTTTGTATTGTAAACACTTCGCGTTTTCGAACATTCGTTATCCTTTTCCACTACCATACTGGAATATTATCGAGTTTCTTTTGGTCAGTTGCACCCTCAAGGCCTTGTTAGGGTTTTACATTTTGAGATCCTGTGCAGGGCTACGGGGTATGACCCATTTCTTTTATCTTTTCGCCGTTTTTTCCGTTTGGCAAAGAATGGCGATTAGTTTACATTTGAAACTTCCCAAGTTGATGTTTGTCTGATTTCGTCCATGGTGACCACCCTTGGTTCAAGGAAAGATCGTTTCTTTTGGGTTTCGGAGTCTATTGTCCCTATTAAGATGATTTGGAGGCATCCTGATGCCGTCCTTAACGAACTTGAACCTTCTTAGGATGAGTTAGACAATTGGTTTTTGAAATCTATCAAGGCATGCCCTTCTAGGCTTCGCCCTTTTCCTGAACCGTTGTTGGTTTTAATAGGGATAAGCACATTACGGGATAAACCGGACTGAGATCCTGTACTCATGAGGGATAGTCAGGGTATGCATTTTGTTTTCTCATTTTTCCTTATTTTTATATCACTGTTGTTTATTTTGTTTTTCTTGTTTCAATTACAGTCATGTCTGCTTTGGACTTTCTCAAAAGTGATGACACATCAGATGTTGTGTTTGCTGATACTATTTCTGCTGAGGGTGAAGATGTTGTGGTTAGGGGTTCTGAGCATAGGTTCGAGGGTTCAGATTATGTCAATGTTCCAAATGTGAAGGGTTTTGTGAAGCCTCCTGCTTCTAAGCAGTCTACTCGTTGTTCTACTCGACGTAAAGGTGTTGGGCAACCTTCAACCTCTGAAACAATTGATCTTGGTGATGAGTTAGATGTGGAAGATACAGAGGTTCCTGATGATGGCAAGAAGTGTGAGTTGCCTTTGGTGGCAAGCAAGGAAGCCAAGGTAGTAGGTAAAAAGGTAGGAGGGTCAAAGCCTTCAGCTAAGGCTATTGAAGGTTCTTCCAGTGTTGATCCAGGGGAGATTTATGTGCCCAACTAGAAGGTCACTGTCTCTGATACCTTCAAGTCTCCTACCATTTGTGAGGATGTTCTCAACCATTTTGCCCCTCCCGCCGTCCGGGCTTCCTATTCTTCTATGGTTGATAATGAAATGATCACCAAAATGATCATGGCTTCTTGCAATTTTTGTGCTTTGATTCCTGAGGGTATTGCCCGTTTTCGGAAGCGGATGTAAGAATATGAAGCCTTTTCAAAGAAAAGGGAAGCCATGAAAGCTAGTATTGCTGTGTTGAAGAAGGATAAGGAAGTTTTTGCTGAGAAGGAGTTGGCTTGGCAGAAGAAAGTGCATGAACTGAATCAATGGCATGAGGTTGCAATTGGGGAGTTAAAACAGCAAGCTGAAGCATCAGTGAAGGAAAAAAGATGAGTTGGAAGCTTCTTTGGCTCAGTTGGCTAAGGATAACAAATGGCTAATTGAGCAAGGCTTCCAACAGGTTGTTACTTACCTCCTTCATTCCTCCGAGTTTAACAGTGCCCTGGGTGATGTCTAGTCAAAGCTTCTCATTCATGGAAGACATCAAGGTTATACTGCTGGTTGTGATGTTGGTGTTGTTGGATTTCTGAAGGACAAATGTCCTCTCTTTCAGCCCGGAGCTTTTGATGTGTTTAAAAACACTGTTATGAAGATGGAGCGTTTGACTCACCCTTTCGTGGGTGAGGTGTCTAAGTGTTATGGCAAACCTCTTTCTGTTTTGTAGGGCTTGAAACCTCGAGGCTTAAATGAAGATCTCTGCAATGAAATCCTCAAATCCGTTTCAAAGAAACGTTCACATTCTAGAGATAGTGAAGATACTTTTTCTGAAGGTGGGGATGCTCCGAAGGATTCAAGCCTTGAAGCCTCTGAGGTGGCTGCTGCTGGGAGAAAGAAAAGGAAAGCCAAGAAGGCTCGCGATGATGGGGAAAAAAGGATGATGCTTCTAAGAAAGACGATGCAACGAAACCAACCATTTCTGATGCTACAAAGTAAGGGAAGTATCTTTATTCATTGCTTTCTTATCCTCTTTTGAACAATGTTTGTGGTTTTTGTATGTTAAACATCTTTTTATTCAAGGGAACCGTTTAGGTCCCTTGTTGCTTAAAGCCTTCGAGGCTTCCAGACAATGTTTTATGTTTATGGCCTGGTGTGGCCCTTGGTACTTTTAACTTAGATTATGTTTAACTTTTGTTGTATGCTATGTTTTTGTTTTGCTTGTTCCCCTTGGGCTTTTATTCACTTAGTTGTCATTGTTGATGGTGTGCTTACCTTATGTTACTTATACCTTAAAGGGTTCAGTGCTACAGTCACTTAGCCTTGCGATATTTTTAACAAGAAGGCATAACATTTATCCTATTTCTGACTTTTACTTAGTCTGATTTTGGTTCGTAAGCCGTTGCTAAGGCTTAAGGAACATTTGGTGAAGGTTGTTCAAACCTGTCTATGAGACTTATTTTTTGAAAAATTTTCTAAGTCCCATGTAGTTGTATTGATTTAGGAACTCACCCCTTATATAGGTCCATTCTGTCACACCCCCAAATCCACCCGCGGAGTATCACCGCTTGGAGGCGTGACTGACTAGGATCAAGCCACCAATCATATTGAACAATGTAAATAGTAAATGTAATTCAACCAAACTAATATGAAAGGTGTTCAAAACATAAACATAATATCAATGTTTAGCGGAAGCATAAAAATAAACCCAACATAAGTATGCATATGAAAAGTCATAATGTTTAATCAAAGCATTCACGATCCTTGTCCACAACGACCGCGCCTCCCAGTGCAAGCTCCAAATGTACCTAACGACCTGCAAGGCATGTAACAGAGAGTTAACAACTAGTTGAGCGAGTTCACTGTGGGTTGTTTAGTAATAGTGCTCATTTCGTAAAACGTTTGTTTGTTTAGTAACCCATGTTTCTTTTATAATTACATCGCGGCCCTCCAGGCATGTTTGTGAAGAATAGTGGGGGTTTCCCATGTATTGTAGACTAGTTATATTTGTATCGTGGCCCTCCAGGCATGTGTGCGAAGTTTAGTATCAGTATCGCGGCCATTCCAGGCATGTGTGCGAAGATCAATATCAGTATCGCGGCCATTACAGGCATGTGTGCGAAGAGTAGTGGGGGTTTCCCCATGTATCACTAGTCTAGCAGTATCTATAAGTGACCTTTCCCAAATGAGGTCAGTAGTGCGTAATTCCCATAACCATGTAAGTACAATCAGTCAATCAATCCCATTCCCTATCCCGGGAATCCCATGCCTTAGTAAGAGTGTGAACTCACCTTGGTTTGCTCGGTATGCTAAGTTATGTGCTCAAGTTAATCAATCAAGTCCTAAAGTACGCATGTGTACATAATCAGTTTGTATTCACAAAGTTTGCACATAAGTATAATCACAGTGGACAATGCATCAACAATCACTGAGTAGCACAATGCATGTATTCATAATCATACAAGTCATGCACAACAATTAACCTCAGTTAGTTAATTCAGCTAAGTCTTAACATAATCAAATCGAATTAAGTCACTGTGCAGTTTACCCATTCGGCGAAACACCCTCTGTTTCGCCGTGAATTCCCTTCGACGAAACACCACTATTTCATCGTTATATTCCTTGGCGAAACACACATTCGTTTCGTCATGACAGGCCTCGACGAAACACCCTCTTGTTTCGTCATACTCGTTTCGTCAAGATGTGCGTTTTGTCTACAAATGTCAGTTACGTTGTCAACACATTAGTTACAAAATTAACACAGAAACCCTAATCGCCAATTAGCATACAGAAGAACATACATTCATACAGCAAACATTCAACCAAATCATTGAGTAACATACTAGAAATCCGTACCCTCTACATAACAGTTACTGAACAAATACGAAATCCGTAATATTATTAAGCATTTACACGATTAACACTAGTTCAGATCTGTTGATTCAAAGAACCATCATATGATTACATTCTAAACAGTTTAATCAGGTGTGCAATGGATGTTAATACGTAATACTCATGAAACCCTAATCACATCATGTTTCACATAAAGTTGTATAACCGATTCATCATGCATAATCACATCTATTCCAGAAGTTAGCATAAACACAAACATGGATCGAGTAGCCAAAGAATCATGAAACCGAATTAACCACAAGCGACTAACCGAGATGAAAGGAGAGATGGATTGGAAACTAAGGAAGACTTCGAGGGTTTCAAGATGCCGTCACACAGAAGGGCTCTAGGGTTTCAGTTCCGATAAAGTGTGACTCAGGAAGCCGTTCCGTGCAACTTATAAGCATTCTACTGTACTGGGCCGTAACTGGGCCTCGATGAATCGGTGGGCCGGCGAAACACTTCTGTTTCGTCGGAGGTGTGTGTGACGAATCACCTGCATTTCGTCGGAATGATTCGTGGCGAATCACCTCTGTTTCGTCGTATGAATTATGGCGAAACACACTTTGTTTTGTCGGGCTTTATCACGGTCTAAGTAATTTAAGTTCAAATAATTCATATCAAACATATAAACATATTACATATCAATCAACCATCACCACATATAATCAGTGTGTACAATTACAAGGAAAATAAACAGACAACTAAGCAGTCAACGTGCAGCGAATACGAAAGTGGAATCTCGGAAACTCGAGTTGTCACACATTCAACCCTTGAACCTATTGAGCGATGTGGCCTGGGAGCTCATCCCCTTACATGACCCTTGTCATAGAATTTTTTGCTAGGTTCTCAACCTAATTATAGGATAGAAAGACAAGTTTTAACAAGAACTTCATCGTTCATTCATCAAAGTGTGTGGGTTACAAAGGGAACAAAAACAACACGTTGCTATCTTTTCCTAACACTTTTTTCATTAAACATGGAACCTTTTAAGGTTTTTGCCATTCTAATGCCGGGGAAGATTTTTGCCCTGTGAGCTAGCCAACTTGTAGGATCCTCCTTTATGAGCTTCGAGGACGGTGTACAACACTTCCGATTTAGGGCCAAGTTTTCCTTGGCTTTCTTTCTTGTTGGCCTCATTGTTTCGAAGAACGAGATCACCAGTCTTGAATCGTTCGTATTTTACCCGGGCATTGTAGTAAGATTCCATCTTTTGTTTGTATTTCGCTTCCTATATGGCTGCTTGATCTCTGGCTTCTTCTAGGAGTTCCAAGTTCAACATCGTCTCTTGCTTGTTCGATTCTAGATCAATGTTGAACGTCCTTTTGTTGTAACTCCTATCTCCGTCGGGATTAAAGCTTCAGATCCAAACACCAAACTGTATGGAGTTTTCTTGTGGCTTGTTTTTTCGGTAGTTCTAATTGCCCACAACACGTTAGGGAGTTCTTCGAGCCAGTTGCTATCATGCTTCCCCAAACGAGTTTTAATGCCTTCTACGATACTTCTGTTTGTTCTTTCAACCTGGCCGTTGGATTGTGGGTAGGCCACTGAGCTGAACACTTGTGTTAATCGGAACTCCTTACACCAGGAGCTAAAAGGCTTCTCAGCGAATTGTTTTCCATTGTCGGTGACCAACACTCCTGGCAGCCCAAACCGACAGATGATGCTTTCTGATACGAAGTCAATGACCTGCTTCCCTGTTATCTTTGCCAATGGCTTCGACTCTGGCCATTTGGTGAAGTAGTCTACGGCCACTAGAAGGAACTTGACTCCTCCTTTTGCCGGAGGAAATGGGCCAACAATGTCCATTCCCCACTTGTGGAATGGCCAAGCAGATGAGATGGGAACCAAGTCATGCTTTGGGCTTTTTGGCACTGGAGCGTGTATTTGACAGGCTTCACACTTTTTCAGCTGCTCAGTTGCATCTCAATGCATAGTGGGCAAAAAATATCCAAGGTTTATCAATTTTGAAACCACTGATCTTGGGTCGTAATGAGCCCCGCATATTCCCTCATGAACTTCCTTGATCAGGTACTGGCTTTGCTCTGGGCCAACACATCGAAGCAACGGTGCAAGGTATCCTTTTTTGTAGAGGATATCTCCTTGCAACACGTATTGTCTTGATTTGATCCAAACCCTTTCAGCTTCTACCTGATCATTTGGTAGTTCACCATTTGTGAGGAATTTGACCAAAGGGGTCATCCAACTTAGGCCTTCTTCGGTAATGACATCTTGTACTTTGAGTTCTTGAATAGATGATTTCTTTAACACTTCAACCAATACTTTTTTGTTGAGATGAGCAAAGGTAAGTGATGCAAGCTTGCTTAGTGCATCAGCTTTCTTGTTTTGTGATCTTGGGACTTGTTTGATGGTACATGATTCAAACGTACCCATAAGTTCCTTTGCTTTTTCACGATACTTCTTCATGTTTGGTTCTTTGGCTGTGTAGCTATCGTTTACTTGGTTTGAAACAAGTAGAGAGTCTGTAAAGACTTGAAGCCTTTTGACATCCATCTTTTTGGCCAGCTTGAGTCCTACAAGCAGTGCTTCATATTCGGCTTCGTTGTTGGTAGTCTGAAATTCAGTAAAAACAGCCAGAAGGCTTTCAATGTTGAACTTGGAACTCCTAGAAGAAGCCCGAGATCAAGCAGCCATCTAGGAAGCGAAATCCAGACAAAAGATGGAATCTTATTACAACGCCCGGTTAAAATACGGACGATTCAAGCCAGGTGATCTCGTTCTTCGAAACAATGAGGCCAGCAAGAAAGAGAGCCAAGGAAAACTTGGCCCTAAATGGGAAGGGTCGTACACCGTCCTTGAAGCTCACAAAGGAGGATCCTACAAGTTGGCTGACTCACAAGGCAAAAGGCTTCCCCGACATTGGAATGGCAAAAACCTTAAGAGGTTCCACGTCTAAAAAAGGAGTGCTAGAAAAAGATAGCAAAGTGTTGTTTTTGTTCCCTTTATAACCTACACACTTTAAATGAACAATAAGTTCTTGTTAAAACTTGTCTTTCTATCCTATAATCAGGTTAAGAACCTAGCAAAAAACTCCATGACAAGGGTCATGTAAGGGGATGAGCTCCCAGGCCACATCGCTCAATAGGTTCAAGGGTTGAATGAACCTATATAAGGGGTGAGTTCCTAAAACAATACAACTCCATGAGACTTAGAAAATTTCTCAAAAAATAAGTCTCATAGACAGGTTTGAACAACCTTCACCAAATGTTCCTTAAACCTTAGCAATGGCTTGCGAACCAAAATCAGACTAAGTAAAAGTCATAAATAGGATAGGTGTTATGCCTTCTTGTTAAAAATATGACAAGGCTAAGTGACTGTAGCACTGAACCATTTAAGGTATAAGTTACATAACATAAGTACACCATCAACAAAGACAACTAATCAAACAAAAACCCAAGGGAATAAGCAAAACGACAACACAACATACAACAAAAGTTAAACATAGCATAAGCATAACCTAAGTTAAAAGTACCAATGGCCACACCAGGCCATAAACACGAAACATTGTCTGGAAGCCTTGAAGGCTTTAAGCTACAAGGGACCTAAACAGTTCCCTTGAATAAAAGATGTTCAAAACACATAAACCACAGAACATTGTTTTAAGTGCTAAGATAGCTATGAATAAATTGTTCAAGCATCAGAAATAGACTTGGAGGCCTCAGCCTTAACAGTCTTAGCCTTCTTCCCCTTTTTTTCCTTCTTCTTCTTCTTCTTCTTCTTCTTCTTGCCTCCATCATCGCCAACAACCTCAGATTCTTCAATACTTGCTCCCAACGAACTCTCAGCAATATCTGAGAAGGTATCCTCACTATCTCCAGAGTGGGAACGCTTCTTGGATAAGGAACTTAGCACTTCAGCACAAACGGCCTCATTAAGGCCGGATGGTTTCAAGTCATGCAACACAGAAATAGGTTTACCAAAGCAAGTAGAAACGTCACCAACATAGGGATAAGTTAGGCGCTCCATTTTGAGAACAGATTCCTTAAAAATGGTTGAGGCTTGAGGCTGATAGAAAGAAGATTGTTCTTGAGGCTGATCAGATTCATAAGCCTTGTAACCAGCAACAAAACCCAAGTGTTTGCCATGATTGAGGAGCTTTGTGTAAACATCACCAAGAGTAGAACTGAACTCAGTTGAATGGAGAAGATAGGCAACCACCAGCTGAAACCCATGCTCGATCAACCATTGGTTGTCACTAGTAGCTTGGGACAAGGAAGTCTTCAAGCAATTTAGCCTTCCTTCTCATTTAGAAAGGCCTTTTGTTGAACATTAAAGGATTCCCTATTAGCCTTCAACTGAAGGCTATCTGCTTCCATCCTTTTCTTCTCATTGCTTAGCTCAATCTCATGTCTTTTAGTCAGTTTATGAACTTTCACCACCCAAGATTTTTCCTTCTCAGCAAAACCCTCGATATCCTTCTTCATGGCTGCCATTGAAGCCTTTGTTTTCTCCATTTTCTTTGACAATTCCTCATACTCATGCAATCTTCTGCGAAAACAGGAGACTCCTTCAGGAAGCATAGCAGCCAAATTACAAACACCCAACAACATACGTGAAATCAACACATCATCTTGCATCGCTGAGTTGGAACTACGAACTGTAGGAGGAGAAAAATGGTTCAACACATCCTCACAAATAGTGGAGGACTTGAAGTTATCCCCAACCTTGACCTGCCAATTGGAAACATAAACATCCTCAGCATTCCCCTCCACTGGTTCTTCACCACTTCTCTCCGAAGAACCTCCAGCAACAAACACCATAGCCTTTTTACCACTTGACTTTCCTTTCTTCCCAGTAACAACTGCCAACTCCTTTTTTCCTTCAACTTCAATACCCTGATCCTCAAAATATTCAATCTCATCACTAAGATCAACATGCTCAACAGTAGACGATTGACCCGGACCCTTCAAGTGATGAGATGAACGACAGGTCGAAGGCTTAGAAGAACTAACTTTTGTAAAGCCTTTAACGTTTGGAACATTCACATACTTCCCCCCAGGAACCAATCTACCCTCAGCAGTCCTGGTGATGGCATCTTCACCCTCAATGGCTTCCGTATCCCCAAGAACAATATCAGAAGTGTCATCTGACTTAATGAAATCCAAAGCAAACATGACTGCACATAACAAATAAAAGATCAGACAAAATAAACATAAAGAGATAAGGAATGGAAAAGCCAAAAAAATATACCCTGACCACCCTTCATGAACAAAGGGTCTCGATTTGGCTTATCCCACAAAACGCTAACACCGGTAAAAACCAAAAGATGTTCAGTTAACGGACGAAGCCGAGAAGGACAAGCCCTTAGGGCTTTCAACATCCCCTCATTCAATTCAAACTCGGAAGGTTCAAGTTCGTTTAAGACAGCATCTGGATGCCTCCACACCATCTTAAAAGGGACAACTGACTCAGAAACCCAAAAGAATCGATCTTTCCAGGACCCAAGGGTAGTGACAAGTGAAGAAATCAAAGACACATCAATCTGGGACGTTTCAAACGTAAACCAGTCGCCATTTTTGGCCAAACGAAAAAACGTCTAAACATTAATAAATTAGGATTATAACCTAGGGCACGACATAAAACTTCAAAGTGAAGAACCCTAGAAACCCCTTGAGGATGTAATTGCCCAAAAGAAACTCGATAAAACTTCAAAGTGAAGAACCCTAGAAACCCCTTGAGGATGTAATTGCCCAAAAGAAACATGATAATATTCAAGCACATTCAAGACAAACACAGAAAAAGGGGATCAAAGATTTGAAAACTTAAAGTGACGACAATACAGAGCAATAGAACCAGTGGGACATTGATCAACGGTCTTATCGCAACCCGGAGCCACCGGATTAACGGAAGGATCAATACCCCATTGATCGTAGAAGGAATCAACTTCCTCTTGTGTTAGTTTAGAAAAGGTTTTACCCATGTCCTTCCTCGCACCCATCGTTACAAGGGATGATCAAGGAAAATCAAGCAAAAGTAGAAAGTAAAAAACTAACCCGTGAACCGGAAAAGAGAGAATGAAGGGATTCTGTTTGTGAGAAGTATTAAAGAAAAATGATGATTAAATTTAAATGAGAAGTTAAATGGGATAATAAATTCAAAAATAGCGGTTACAGTGCATAGGGCAGACAATCGCCGCCTGAATAACTGTCAACATGTCAAATCAAGTTGTCCAATCAAAATTCAAAATAATACCGCCCAAAAGCCTTACAAAAGGTAAGCCTTGAAGCCTTAAAGCCTTTTAGCTAATAAAAAATATTGCACAAAAGTTAGAAGCCTTTGAGCTTACACCCAAACACCTCTGGCTTGGGGGGCTGATGACGTGGGTAGCTCAAAGATTAAGAAACTAACTTAAATGTAATATAGCTTAAAAGGTTAAAATGTTAAAAGGGTTCAATTGACGACCCAGCTGTGGTGAACAGCAAAAAGCATGGGACAGGGTCACGTCCCATCACACTTTACGTGTGACATCCTCGCTCAGTCGCAAAAGAGAAACATGTGAGACGAGACACTCTTTTATCCGCAGGTTAAAGCCTTCAACCCTCCAAAACGGGCAACCCCCTATCTGCATACCCGGATCATTAGTCAAAGGTTTCCCATTTGAGGATTATTCTTCTCTATAAATGACCACTCCTGGTCATTTGACAAAAAATTCCGAAAATCTTTGACTCTCTCTCTAGGATACGCACTTTGCATATTCTATTCTTCACATTCAATACAACTATCACATTGCATGCATAGAATCTGGGTTGAGTCATCCTCGGCCTTGAATTCCAAGCAATTGATAAGAGAAGTGATCCAACCCTATGTATTGCATACGTAGAGGAACTCGTAACCTGCGTTAGACAAAACGAGGCTCGTGAAGCCTTTTACCTAACCAGTCTCCTCATTATACTTGTTCTCATATTTTTGTTGTAACAAGAAAGATTAACATGTTATTAACAAATCCCATGAACAACTTATTACTAGTTTTCATTCAGTTATTAATTATATTTGTTATAACTTTTTTTTAATCTTTTCTGTATATGTTTTTTTAATAATTTTATTAGTTTGTTATTACTGATTTACCTTTGTTTTTTTATCATTGTTATTTGATTAAATTTTTTAGTTTATTGAAACGATCAAACTAATCAACAAAAAACTATGTATATTTTTTATAATAGCATTCATAGAGTGACAGAGATGGTCGATATGTGTAACATAATCAAATTCCTAAGGACATAAATTAGGTAAAAACTATAGGTTGGGTAAAAAATTAAGGTAGAAAACTTTTTACTATCACGTCTTTTTATATATTCCCTTCAACTAATATATCGTAAAAATTTGGGATGCAGGGGAGGTTAAAGTACAATAACACGTTAACGTTGGGTACACTATCAACAGAAATTTTGGTGTTAGAAATCTCAACGGCTCCACCATTATACATACTACATATATACTGATTTGTATATATAAATATGCATATCGGTTTAGGGGATAATTCAAATAAAAACCACTTTTATCGCGAAAACTCGAAAACTAGTTAAAAAAACCTAAAAAACACATAATTTTTTTTTCAATTTTTTATTAAAATCGCTAGTTTTTTATATAAAAAAAACTTTTTTTCAAAAAAATAAAATAAAATTTGTAGTGCACATGTGTAATAATTCACATGTGTAGTACAGTGCACTACAATTTTTTTTTTAAAAAAAGTTTTTTTATATAATTTAAATAGCGAAAATTGGTATGAAAAAAATGGTTTATTTTTCGATTTTTTAATTAGTTTTTTAGTTTTCACGATAACTAATGATTTTCATTTGAACCTTCTCCTGTCGATTTACACTTCGATCTATCTGAATGTATAGAATTAACCCTACACGTGACTTCTCTTTAGTTCCAAACCAAAGTGGACTTCTAAAGTGATTTCTAGATGGATATAAGTTTTACCTGAAAGTAATTCAATCTAGAAGGTTGAATTTACTTTCGAAGTGGTTGGAAGTGCATTCAGTCTAATTTTGCTAGCTATGCCATGACGATGCTGCCCCTTTAGTTGAATTTGCCTGGTATTCTTTTGAGTTCACCAATTAACAAACCAACCCGGATCTAATACCAATTAACATGGTCCCCTCTCACCTATCTTCACATCATCTCCACATCAACTCCACCTCATCATCTTCTTTTTCCTCTTCCTCTTCTCCCATCAACAAGAAATGGTTCCCTGTCCATCCTCATCCAATCATATCAAGAGAGAGAGAGAAAAAAATGAAGAGAGAGATAGAGAGAATCAAGAGAGAGAGAGAGAGCTTCGGGGAGGTCAGGGAAAATTCCTTGGGCGCACAGTCATCTTTGTCATTTTAATTTAAAACTCAAACCTTTTGAATTTAGGTACTTGTGGTTTCAATTTCTTTGCTCTTTTCATTTAAAAGCAAAATCTGGTCAGATTTTTTAGTTATCATTCAGTTGTTTTTTTTAACTCTACCTCCCTTTTAATGAATGACAAAATGGTTAGATTTTTTTTAAAATTAGTTACAATAAAACGTTAAAAAACCATTTTGCCCTTCATTAAAAGAGAGGAAAAAGAAAAAAAAAGTTGGATATAAATTGAAAAATCTGACAAGATATAGATTTGGATGAAATGACAACAAAAATTGAACCACAGAGAAACAGATTCAAAAGGTTTGAGTTTTGAACTAAAGTGTCAAAAGTGATTATAAACCTCAAAAACCATTTTGGCAGTTTAGTCTGTTTAAAAAGAGTAAATTATTGGTTTGGCCTCTGTGGTTTAGTCAGTTTAATCATTTCAGCCAAAAAAAAAAAATATTTTAACGTATCAAACCCCGAGGTTGTATTTTATAACGATTTTGGCCCTTGACACTAACTTTGTTACTTTTTTTTTTTTGCAGTTAAATGTAAGGGTAATTAGGTAATTATATACCTTAGGGGTTGTTTTTGATCATTATAAAGTTCTTTTAATACTTAAGAGATTATTAATGCAATTACTCAATTTTTTTTAATTATTTCGTTATTTTCACGATTGTTATTCAACAAAATATGTTATATATATATAGGGTAAGTTTCATGCGAGAACCACCTTTATTGCGAGAACCGCGAGAACCAATGTGAACACAACCTAAAATAGCTAAAAAAACCCTAAAAAAACCTAACCCCCACCCCCCAAAAACCTAAACCCCCTCACCCTCCAAAAAAAACCTAACCCCCCCCCCCCCCCCGCAAGCTAAATGCTAAAACCTAAAACTCCAAAAAAAACCTAAAAAAACCTAAACCCCCCCCCCCCCCCACAAACTAAAATGCTAAAAACTAAACCCCAAAAAAACCTAAAAAAATCTAAAAAAAGTCTACAAAAATCAAAAAAAAAATCTAAAAATTGTTTTTTTAAATATTTTTTATGTTAAAATCGCTACTTTTAGTAGCAAAATTTTTTTTTTTTAATTTAAAAAAAAAATTTTTTGGCTACTAAAAGTAGCGTTTTTTATATAAAAATATTAAAAAACAAAAATTTTTGTGTGTTTTTTAGCTATTTTTAGGCATTTTTGGTTGTGTTCACATTGATTCTCGCGGTTCTCGCAATAAAGGGTGGTTCCTAACGGATCTTTGTCCTATATATATATATATATATGTATATATTTTCAGGGGAATGTTCATTTGAGAAGAAATTTAATATGAGAAGAAAAAGAAGAAAGGACATATTAGTAAAATACTATTTCATTTATAACTCATATCATTAATTTTTCTCTCTTTAATTAATTAGTCAACTAATCATTAATTATTCTACATATAATCTACAAAACCTACACATATCAAAATTTTTCTACATATACCTTACACAGCCAAAATTTATCCTACACAACCAAAATTTATCCTACACACTTAGAAATATATCCTACACAACTCGTAATTTATCCTACACAATTAGTAATTTATTCTACACTTTAAGTTAAGTTGTTTTTTTAATTTGGAAAAAGTATATATTTTGAAAATGAGTTACAAATTTAATTTAGTTAGTTATTAAAGGGGAAGAATACAAATTAATGATTTATGTAAGTTTACCAATATACCCTTATATTAAAATTAAATGCAAATATTAAATGAAGTCAAATGAAGAATTCTTATTGGTTGAAACTTCTTCTTTTTTCTTCTTACAAAAAAATTCTTCTCATTTGAACCTTCCACTATATTTTCATTAAGCGTTTGTTTTTATACTCGTCGTTTGTAAAATCATGTGTTTTTTAACCTTTTTTAAATCGTCTATCATTTTTTAAATTATACATTTTTAAACCGTTCGTTTATTAGAATCGTTCTTTTTAAATCAATTTTTAACATTTGTTAACAATTCATTTTTTAAGTCATTAATTCTAAAAACGTTTCTTTTAAACTATTCCTTTTAGAACCGTTTTTGAAATCGTTCATTTTTTAAAATTTGTATTTAGTTTACTTATGGCCGTTAAGGAAAAGAACTTCAGAAAATGAATGATTTCAGATACGAAGGAATTTAAAAACGATCAGTTTTAAATGAACGAGTAGTTTAAAAAAATGATGTTTATAAAAAAACAAAACCTTAAACAATAAGTTAACAAGTGTAAGTTACTAAAAACACACGAGTTTAATAAACGAAACGTTAAAAATATAACGAATCTTTAATAAACAAACGGTCCAAAAAATGGTTGATTTGAAAAAAAAAAACTATTCTAAAAAAAGTTTGAAAAATGAACGATATTTTGCAAACTTTTTATTAGAATGTTTTTTTTTTCAAATCTCACATTTCTTTTGTTTTTTATACACGTCGTTTTGTAAAATTTAAAACAATGAACAACTTAAAATAGTGAGTTGTTTAAAAAATTTTAAAAATAAATGATTTTAAAAAAGAATGGTATAAAATAAAGTGTTTAAAAAAACTTTAAAAGACAAACGATTTTAAAGCAAAAGGTTTAAAAAGGAACAATTTAAAAAACGATAGATGGTTTAAACAAAATGTAAAAAATATATTTTTTAAAACGACTTTTAGAAAAACAAACGGTTAATAAAAATACATATTTATTTGTATATTTAAAACGTATTTTGTTAAATAATAATCGCGAAAATAACGAAATAATAAAAAAAACTTTCATAATTACATTAATAATCTCTTAAATATTAAAAGAACTTTGTAATTATTAAAAACAACCCTAAGGTATATAATGACATAATTACCCTTACACTTAAATGCAAAAAAGTAACAAAATTAGTGTCATGGACCAAAACCATTATAAAATACAAAATCGGGATCTGACATGTTGAAAGATTATTTTTGAGTTGAAATGGTTAAACTGGCTAAACCATATGAGCCAAAACAGTCATTTACTCATTTAATAAATATGAATCTAATGAAAGGTTAAAGCTGTGACTATTGCCTTTGTTTCCTGGTAATTAGAATACGAACTGAAATTGCCTCAATCTTTACCTTTGTATGTTTTTTCCTAGTAATTACGAACTGAAAGTTGATGAAAGCCATTAATTTGTCTTTATCAAGGGTCCATGATTATTTGGTTCACTTCGCACACAATTTCAATTTGGTATCGGATCTACTATGTGTATTCACACAATCACACACATGTATGTATTTATTATTTTATACAACTTATATTATGAAGATTGAGAAGTAACTAACTAGTTGATTAGAGTTTAAGTCGGTTGAAATTTTATAAAATCCTTTTCATGGATTTGAATACGTTAGTCAAAATTTATTAGTCACTCATATAGTCATATTCACATAGGATGAGCAAAACAACTTGCGATTAATTACAGCAAGGTTTTGACTTTTCATTAGTCAATTTAATTGTGCTTAACTAGTAACAATTACTGCCACACTTTGGTATTAGGCCACCGATTAAAGTGTAATGGACTTTGATTGAGGTCAAACCATACCCCCATAAAAAGTAGATGATATTTGTTGTCTATTTTTTTTCATAAGTATTTGATGTGAGTATTTGATATGTATTTTAGAGTCGTGTGTGTGTATATATATATATATATATATATATATATATATATATATATATATATATATATATATATATATATATATATATATATATATATATATATATATATATAGGGTAAGATCAAATAAAAAGTTTATTTTGCCTAAGTAGGATGAGAAGGAATCTTAACCATTCATTTTTCAAATCAATGGTTAAAATGAAAGTATAGAAGAAAGGAGGAGTGCAAGGGTATCTTGGGAAAATCCTATTTATAGACTTTCTCTCTCCACATGCAAGACACATGCATATTCCACTCCCGTTTTTTAAACATTTATAACTTTTTTATACAACATTATTTTTTTATAAAAATTTACCGTAAAATCGAGCGTCTTTTTATCTTTAATTTGAGTACCATATGGCTATATAAAATATGAAGACTAAAAAGACCCACTAAAATGTGTTGTATTTCTATGTTGTATAACATTTTTTTTGTGCTGGATTTTTGTACTATATTTTTGTACTAAATTTTTTGTGCTGATTTTTTTTGTCTTAATTTTTTTTTCTCAATTTTTTGTGCTGGGTTTTTTGTACTACATTTTTTGCTAAATTTTTTTGTGCTATATTTTTTTGTACTAGATTTTTTTGTGCTATATTTTTTGGTACTAGATTTTTTTGTGCTATATTTTTTTACTACATTTTTTATGCTATATTTTTTTGTACTACATTTTTTGTGCTATATTTAATTGTACTAGATTTTTTGTGCTAATTTTTTTTGTACTAGATTTTTTTGTTGTATTTTTAAAAAATAAAAGCGGTGCCACATGTCATTTTTACTCATATTTATAAGGACCAAAATGCCCTTCATTCCTACTTATTAGGAGTGCCACATGTCATTATCACAATCCTTCATTCCTACTTTTTAATATATATATATATAGTGGAGAATTCAAATGAGAAGAATTTTTTTGTAAGAATAAAAAAGAAGAAATTTCAACCAATAATAATTCTTCATTTTACTTCATTTAATTTTTGTATTTAATATTAATGTAAGGATATATTGGTAAATTTAGATGGATCATTAATTGGTAGTCTTCCTTTTTAATAGCCAACTACATTAAATTTGTAACTTATCTTTCAAAATAACATATTTTTTCAAAAAAGAAAAAATATATAATTTAAAGTGTAGCATAAATTACGAGGTGTGTAGGATGAATTACGAGCTATGTAGGATAAATTTCAATGTGTATAATAAATTTCAAAACGTATAGGATAAATTTTGATGTGTGTAAGCAAAAATTTAAGTGTGGAGGATGTAGTTAAAGATAATAATAAATGAGTTGGGAGAAAAACTATTTAATGTTTTACATTTGTACCTTTGCTCTTTTTCTTTTTAATTTAATTTTCTTCTCAAATGAAACTTCCCATATATATATATATATATATATATATATATATATAACAATACTACACTATGTTGTATAATATCTATACTATATTATAATGCATCAGAGATGATCATTTAAAGATACCCAAAATAAGAACCTTTTCTCTTTTAATTTATAAATTCACCCCTAAAATAAGGGTAAATTGGTCTTTTAAACAATAATTATATTTTAACCACCATTTTGCTACACTTAAATCGCTAAGTTTTAACATAAATATGAGTAATTAGTTACACTTTTCTCCCTCCACAACAAACTTATACTTTTTTATGTATTCTTTTCATATCTTATAAAGTAAAAAATTTTAAAAAATTCAACAGTACCTTGAAGAGGTACAGATTGTCAAGTGATTAAACCCTCATCTTTAACAAAATTATAGATAGTTAGTAGTCCCCCCCGACTTTTAAACGGTCATAATTTTTTGGTACGTTAATATTTTTTTAAATTAAACCATATAAACGAGTATTTTATTCTCTTTAATTTGAGTATAGTATTGCTATACTTTTTTTAATTTAAAAGCTGATATGTTACGTGATTAATAGTGTCTAAGGGTGAGTAATAACTGAATCGTTAACCGAAACCGAACTGAAATCAACCAAAAATTGAGTTAATTGAAAACTGAATAACTAAGACCCGAATTAACCAAAAACGGTTATCGATTTTTTGTACCCTCATTTAACTAAAATTAACTGAACCGAACAATTCATATTTTCATGTATTTCTAGCTTTATATCTTCAGTTCATGTATTTAATATTTATACCCCTATTTTATATATTTATTCCTCCTTTTCATGTACCTATACATCAATTTCATGTATTTATACCTAAATTTCATGTATTTCTAATAAAAAAAATTTAGCCCAAGTTTGGTTTTGGCTATTAACCGAAATTAAATTAATCAAACCAAAAATCGTCAGTCTAACTGAATAAACCAAACTGATTAACTTAAAACGGATTAATTAATAAAATAGACTAATCGATGACCTCGATTTCTGTTGAGGATAATAATCTAATCAACTGAACCATGGACACTATGGCAATGTCTGTGTTTCCCACCGCATCGTGCCCACACCTATCGGTTATTAACCAAAACCTGTTATCGGTGAGCAATAACTAAATTGTTAACCTAAACCAAACCGAAATCAACCAAAAACTGGATTAACCAAAAACCGGTTATCAATTTTTTTTTGAACTCTCGTTTAACCAAAATTAGTTCAACCAAACCAAATCATTCATATTTTCATATATTTCTAACTTATATAACTCCAGTTCATATATTTCATTTTTTATATCTTCATTTCATATATTTAACTCTCATTTCATGTATTTATACCTCAATTTTATATATTTTTAAGTAAAAGTTTTACCCCAAGTTTGGTTTTTGCTATTAACTGAAAATAAATGAACCAAACCGAAAACCATCAATTTAACCGAATAAACCAAAGTGATTAACCGAAAACCGATTGGTTAATAAAATAGACTAACCAATGACTTTGGTTTCGGCTTCGGTTGAGAATAATAACTGAACCATGCACATCACAACGAAATGGATTACCCGATTACTTCGCTTTTGATGTATATCTATCACAATAATGCTACGATAAGTATTATATGAATAAGAAAACTATAAAAACGAGTATCGCAATGCAATGTGACGCTTCCGCCGCATCGCGCGACATCCTTCTAGTAATCTTACAATGCATTTTTTAAGTATTTGAAATATATTGTAGAATCGTGTGTGTATACATATATAAAACAATACTGCACACTATGTTATAATCTTACAATGCATACCAGAAAGACAACGTAAGGCAACCAATCTAAGCTCGGTGACCTTGTATATCTCTACAAACTAGTTTTTAAAGCATTTTTTTAATCTAATCTAACTTGGGTTTCTAAGGTTTTTTTGTTGTATATTTAGTCTAGACCAAGTGATTCCAAGAAATTGACAAACCTGAAAACCGAATTAAAACTGAAAGTAACACGATGAACCTGGATTAATTTCTTAATCATATGAGAACTATCAGATAAACCTATTTACGGATTATACGCAATGATTTATCGAATTAGAAAGAGATTTCTTTTGACGAAATCAGATTTGATGAATAATAATAGCACCTTGAAGTGGTAACCGTTGGTTTTTTTTTGTTGTCTAAGATGTGAATGAAAATTCCGAAAAACCTGTTTACTTCATGTGGCATCTTTTCATTTAATCAATATGATGGACTTTAAGCCATCATTGGCCCACCAAAACCAACGTAATTGAATGGGCTTAACCATTCTAATGGAATTTATCTACATTGCATTTGTTAATTACAATTATTTATTAATAGGCTTTTAACAAAACATTATCAATATAAAATATGTTTAGCCCAAACAATTATTTGATTAACCAAACTAATAATTAATTAATAGGCCCAAATAACATTCGTGTTAAACAAGCCGTACTTCTGCGTCACCTAACTCGATTAATCACCGACGTTATTATCTGATTTATCTCAATCGACAAATTAATCCAATACTCTAAAATTCGTTGATAACACTAATATTACCAACATTCCTCCCTCGTTTTAGTGATATCCATGATTAATTTAACCATCCTCACAGAAACACAAACGCATGCATAATGAAAATGTCCAGAGGATTGAATTTTCATTTACTATATTACGCGATACAAACATTAGAACATGGTGTCTCAATGGATTGAACCCATGTTATCCATTTAAATACATGCAGGTAACATACAAACACGTTTACAAATCCAAATTCCACTTGACACAATGTTTTACTAGCCTGTGTCCTAATCCTTCAAAGAATATATCAAATCTCAAGTCCGAAGCTTCTTGAAGTGGCTAAACTTCATATTCTTATAGGTAGTTCATTACTCTTGCACCTTCACTGCAATGTATCAATGAACTATTAAGAAGTTCAACTTCAACCTATGTTATCTTGCAGTCTAAACACATACCTTGGGATAATTTGCTAATGTTTTCCAGTATCGTTATGACAAACTTTCCGCATTGAATTCTGCATCTAACGGTGTATTAGATGGGAATTAGGTGTCTTGACATAAGATATTTGAATGTGGACTTTAAACCCATCCATATGACTGATTTTGGAAAAAAAGTTTACTGATCCAATCTCTTCTAATTAAGCCATTAGTGTCAATCAATCTTCTAAATGGAATAAAATTGTTTTCTAGTAAAACTGATTTTATGTGTTCGTGTAACGTTTGGGATTTGATTGAATTACCTAAGAGTGTTCATAACTAAACCAAATTCTGATATAAGCCTTAAAACACGAAGAAGCATGATTGATTGTCAAAGGTTATACCCAGGAAGAGATAAATTATCAAAGAGTCTTCCTTACCTATCTTAACAAAAGATTTCTTTGAGGATCATCACTGTTCTAGTAGCTTATAATAGTTTAAAGCTACATTAGAAGAACATCAAAACAACTTTCCCTAACAACTGACTTACACATTTACATGTTCATCAAACAACCTGAAAGTTCTAAATTGAAGGTTAAAGAACACTTTGTTTGTAAGCCAATAAAGTCCATGTATGGGTTAATGCAAATATCATAACGTGATGAAAAACTTAACGCAATTATTTTCATTAAGAACCAAGTGGATTAATGGACCTACCTCAAAATGAGTGGGAGCAACTAAAATAAACTTGTCTTTATATAGATGACATTCTTTTGACAAGTATATGTTACATAAATCAAGGCATTGTTAACACAAACTTTGATATATTAGATCTTAGAGATATCTCTTATGTAATAGATATCATAACATACCGAGATAGACACAATGGGACATTAATTTCGTTCCATAAGTTTAACCTTAAATGGGTCATTTCATATGTGACAAACAATACTGCTCTCCTTTAGAGGATAATATGGTAAATGGGATTATTTCCTTACGCTTCATTAATTGGAAGCCTTATGTAAGTTCAAGTCTATACTTGTTTAGATATTACTCACATTGCAACACATTAGATATGTCTAGATTAATGTGAAGCATCTGATAGAGTATTACAATATCTTTAAAAGAAACGAGAGACTATGTTTTAAAGAAGTAGTGAGAACTCAAACCGGTTGATTACTCTAACTCTGTGATATTAAAAGATGACAAAATGTAATTTCGGGTATATCTTTATGTCAACAGACAAAACCTATCTCATGGAGGAGTCATAATGGACTGATATCAACAACCTAAGTTATAACGACATAATATAGTCACTAAATATTGTTGGAAATTTATAAGTGGACTCATAAGTTAATTAGTTCCATATAATTAATATATTGAAGACTTATTGTGATAAAGTCAGCTACCATGTCTCCTGAACAGTAATAGTTCGAGAGGTGTTGCATTAAATTTCAATACGAAATTAATTATTCGTTTATGAACGAATTGAGGAAACTAAATCTTTGTATCGAATACATTCATGATATGCTTGAGGATCCTATAACTGAGGATCCTATATGTATCGAATACCCATATGTCTTATTAAGAGAGCTCATAAAAGAAACGGGTTTTAATTGATGGCCGTGCGCAACTTCATATTGTACTATGAATGACTAACTATTAATTTATTTTCCTCATTAGTTTGATTTTGTATGTCTCTAAGAATATGTTCAAACCGGTATAATGGCATATAGACAAATAAAATTACAAATTAAACAAAGGGCTTACGCCTATTTTGATCATAACGATTAGGTTTTAAATTGAGGCTATAGTATGACTAATGGGGGTCCTGAGTTGCATAATGATTCAACGGCTGTATTTCTCTGCTACAATTCTTGGTTTAAAGCTAAAATGAGTGTTAACTTCTGATCAATCTTATCTAATACTCATAGTAAATGATTACTCGGCTAAGTGGGATAATGTAAGATTAAATATATTATTAAGTTGTATTTTATCTAGTAGCCATTATAATCATTTACATTGACCTATTAAATAATTAGTTGGTAATTGTTGATGGACCATATACCCTTATTAACTAATTAGGTTTCCTCTTGGGTGCATATATAAGGAGATAATTAGAGGGTTAAAGGGTTAGACGTTAATCACAATAACATCATCATGAAATCGCCCCCTCTCTCCATAACCGAATAAACCTTTTTCGGTTCTTGATTACCATCATTAGTTTGCACCCTAAGGAGGAACCAGATCAAGCTGACAATCATGTCAAACTCTATTGCTGCGTGTCCATCTGGATTCTCTGTTGGCCTGTCCCCTTGCAACCATAGGTATGTAATTCATGTTTTCCATTATGTTTAAACAGAACTGATCAACAATTTCTAGACTAAGTTTATGTAGGGTTTTTTTTATGTAGGGGTGCCAATGAGGTAGTGGTGGAGTGGTTAGGGAAACACTTGGTGTTCCTTGTGACCCAGGTTCGACTCCCACTCTCCCCACTATTTTCTACGGCATCAAGGTGAAGGGCGTATACGGGTGGCGCCGTTCGTCTTGGATGGGAGGCGAGGTTTTACCGATTATTCCACTGTCATGCCTTCGGGTGGGTGGAGGTCGGGTTTTCGCGCATCTGGGAAAGCCAAGGGGCTGGCGGCGGTCGAGTAGTTGACCTGGCCACAGCGCCCGGTGTCACGATGGTTAGCACGTCATTCCTTGCCGTTCGAAAAAAAAATTATGTAGGGTTAACTGAACTGGCAATAGCAACAAACTTAATGAAAGTAGGTAGCTAATTGGGTAAAAAGGAAAGTATATTGCTTAATTTGTAGCAAAATGTGAGCACATTACTAAGATTTATATTTCGGCATACGCTACAATTACTTACAACTTTCGTCAGGTGTTACTGATTACTATCTAATTACAGTGGAGGTATCCACACATCCCCCCAAAAGTATCTACACATCCCTTAACCCAATACGCCCCTCATTGCCCAATACGCCTCAAACTGACCCTACCCATGCGCCCCTCATTGCCCATTACGTTTGAAAATGGTCCCTACCATCTAATTAATGCCAATCATTGGGTGTTAACCAATGATTACCCAATGATTGGGATGTAAGGAACTTTATTTTGATAGGGTTTTTATATGGGGAAGTTGTGAAATATTTATATAAGAAAATTAATATTTTTTTTATAAAATGTTGTTAGTATTTTGAAACTTTATATTTTTAGGAAATGAATTGTGTATATTTTTAATAAAAAAATGTTCATATGTTTTTTTTTATTAAGTATTATTATTAAAAACTTCATATTTTTATGAAATGAATTGTGTATATTATAAAATGTCAAATTTTTATAAGTATTATTAAATGTCAATTTTTTTATAAAATGAATTGTATATATTATAACAAAGTTTTTTATTTATGAATTATTATTATGTCTTTAATTGTTAAAATTTTTATTAAACGAGTTTTATTTAATATTACCAAATGAGTATTATTACGTCTTTAATTGTCAAACTTTTAAATGTCAAATTTTATTAAATGGGTATATTATAACATTTTATTAAATGTCAACTTTTTTATTTATCAATTATTATTATGTGTTTAATTGTTTCCATAACGCAATGTGTATGTTATAAAATGTCAAATTTTATGTCTTTAATTGTTTTTCACTTGTCGTTTATTAACCATAACGCAACAAGAAACGTAATTCAAAATGTAATTAAACATCGTTTTATATTAATAAACAAAACATGTAACTTTGATACAAAATGTAACGACTAAACCCTAAACCCTAAATCGCTAATTGTTACATATTCTTGAATTCCTACATAGGAAAACGATGGGTGCAGCATACACAATTTCGAGACAGGCCGACTGTCTTGAAATTGTGTACCGAACCCTACCTTCCAACGGGATTTCCGCTTCACATCTACTACATTTCAATGGCACACGGGATCAGGAGGTTGGAGCAGTGGAGTCCACCGTCTAGTCTTCCGCGTCCCCTCGGGATGGTGAGTGTGCAGTGGCATTCCCGTTGATGGAAGGCTCATGAGAACACTAATGAACTCCTCTCTTGGAAGGACATGTTACAGGGCTGACCACGTTGGCTAGCGTTACTGGGAGCTGACGAGGCAACAGGCTACTCCGATAACACGTAATCCTAGATCGGCATTCTAGTGCATGAATCTGAAATACGAACGTAGTTTCTCCATAAGGATTACGCTATCACCACCGTCAAAACACCGACTTTTGATATCCTGTTAATAAAAAATACAATTTAGCATTAGACTCGGGATTAAAAAATATATTGTAAAAAAAAAAACAAATTCAAGCACCACCACAACCACCACCCACCACAGCACCACCATAGCCCACCACCACCCTTAACCACCTCATCTACCTCTACAGCTGACCCACCACCACCACCACCACAACCTCCACAACCGACCCACAACCACCACCACCACAGCCGACCTACCACCACCACCACCACCACAGCCGACCCACCACCACCACCACCACAGCCGAACCACCACCACCACCACCACAACCTACCCACCACCACCACCACCACAGCCGACCCACCACCACCACCCCAGCCGACCCACCACCACAACCACCACCACCCCAACCGACCCACCACCACCACCACCATAACCACCCCAGCCGGCCTACCACCACCACCACAGCCGATCCACCACCACCACCACTGTCACACCCCAACCGATGGCGGAAACATAGCGAGGCACTGAGCGAAACAGATTGTCCAAGAGAATCCATAACACTATTAGTGACAATATATTTAACGTCATGTCCCATACCATAACATATAAAGCATAAGTAGTTATTACAGATATTGTTCTCAAAGACAAATATTGTTCCGACAACTCATATAATTATTCGTGGGTTTCTAGACATCCTAAACTTGATTCATCACAGCAAGCAAGCATCCTAAGCACCTGTCACATACATTAAAATAGGTCAATACACATAGTGTAAAGGTGAGTACGCAAGTTTAATAGCATAATAGTAGCGAAAGCGATTTACGCATAACCAGCATGTAACATGTAGAAATGTGAAGGCTAGTAAGCTATCGACAACGAAATATGCACAGACATGACTGCGAGTTGTAGAATGCGCAACACATATCACCACTGTGACACATGAAGAAATACCCTTAACCACCCTTGTCCAGGACAGGTGCTGAGTCCAAATTGTAGTACTATCGTTGCTAAGGTGTCAGGCAACAATCACTGTGTAAACATAACATACAAGCATTTATCGAATAACACGTATAACATGCAGAGCGGTCAGCGTATAAAAGTAGTTGCGTTGTGTGTCGATGTGATTTGATATAAGTAACGTATGTAACACCCAAAAGTGCGTTAAGCAAAAAGGGATCGAGTATACTCACAGATCATGTTTAGTAGATAAACACAGTCTTGGATTGAAGGGAGCGCTTGAGAGTTAGCCTGATCACAGTACGACAGTATAAGTGTTAAACAGTGTGTAAAACAGCGTGTCGTGCGAGATGAGTAATCGAATGGTGATTCGGTCGGATGACCGTCCGGACGGATGACCATTCGGTCGTATGGTCATTCGACTAAGGGAGGTGTGTTTGTAAAATGTTGAACTTTTAAAGTTTTCGTTGTAGTATAAATAAAGTCATTCGATCGGATAGTCATCCGGACGGATGATCGTTCGATCGGATGGCTGTTCGATTGAAACTTTTATTCTTTGAAGTTTTGAAAATTGTTTAAGTGTTTGAGATTACAAGTCACCTGGTCGAATAGTCATTCGATTGGATGGTTGTCCGATCGGACGGCTATTCGATTGGGCAACCTGTTTGTTTGAAAACTTTGTGCAATCAGTTAAGTTTGAAAACTTTGCGGTTTGACGGAGACGGTATGAAGGCGTGTTAAACAACGGAAATCACATCAAGTCCAACTCATCTGATCAGACGGGAATCAACCCGTTCGACCAGTCTTAACTGTTCTTGATGGAGTTTCATGTTCAACCCGTGAATCGGGCGTCTCTCCGGTAGTAATCCATTCTTAGAATGGTTCTCCACTAGAGAATGAGTAGAGAGCTCGAACGAGTTCAGATTCTAACGGTTTTGAGTAAAAAGTTAAGAATGCTTGAAGAAAGTGGAAATCAGTTGGAAAATGTTTAGATTTATATGAAATCTGTGTAAAAACCCATGGAAATCCTTTAGATCCGAACCGTTCTTGATGAGATGAGGTCACACTTCAATGTTCATAAGAACTCCATGATGACGTCACCTTAGAACAGCCCAAATCGGATGATTTCACAGTGAAAAGTTGTGATTTGATAGAGAAGATGATGAGAAAGTGTGTGATGAAGATGAAAGTACAACATTTTGAGTGAAAACTTACAAGAATCGCAAGGAATCGAGAGAAAAGTGGCTGAGAGTGTATGGGTCGGAGGGAGATATCACATCAATGAACAGTGAAGTGATTGGAAGGGTATCTATAGTGTGAGAGGAGGTGAGGCGGTGTAGGGTTATGTGGGTCAGACGGCTGTTCGATCGGATGGTCATCCGGTCGGATGACCACTCGATCGAACGGTCGTTCAATTGGACGATGCGTGCGGATTAGTTTCCAACTTTCGTTTCGTGCGTTGAGCGTTGCGTTGCCTTTAAGCGAGTTGCGAGTAAGCGATGCGATAGTTTTAAACAATAGTTACACAAATAACATAACTACACATAACAACCTAAAAGTAAGTAGACTTGCGTTTAGCGTTTTCGATGAGATTGCGGCGCGATAGAGTTGCGATTGCGTTTGCGAATAACACCTCAAACAATTATAAACATGCACAAGTAAACATATAATAACACACACACAAAACAATACCAAATAATTGCGATTCGAGTTGCGATGAGAGTAGCGTTAAGTAGGTTGCGTTTAATTACGTTTATCACATTGTTACTTCACATATTACAAATCTTAGTATAAAATAGCATTAACTAAAGTATCGATTATCGAGTTCGAGAGTACAAGCAATAATTAAGCCAGAAATGACAGATCTGAATAGCAATCTGATCTTCCTTTGACTTTGACTTGGACTTTGACTTTAAAAGTCGGGTTGTTACAGCCTCCCCTACTTTAGGGAATTTCGTCCCGAAATTAAGGCGCAGGCATAACGAAGAGCTGTGGATATTTAACCTTCATATCACTCTCGAGTTCCCAGGTGAACTCAGTGGCGCGTTTTCCTTCCCAGCGAACCTTCACTATAGGAATGCGTGAGCGTCGGAGTTTCTTGGTCTCTCGGTCCATGATCTCGACTTGCTTTTCCACGAAGTGTAATGTTTCGTCCACTTGTAAATCCTCAAGAGGTACATGTAAATTATGCTTGGCTAGACACTTTTTGAGGTTCGAGACGTGGAAAGTTAGATGGACGTTGCTGAGTTCCTCCGGTAATTCGAGTCTGTAGGCCACTTTGCCAATTCTTTCCAGAATCTTAAAGGGTTCAACGTATCAAGGCGCGAGCTTTCCTTTCTTGCCGAATCGGATCACTCCCTTCCAAGTTGAAACCTTTAGGAGTACGTGATCGCCAATGTCAAATTCAAGGGGCTTGCGGTGTTTATCGGCGTAACTCTTTTGACGACTCCGAGCTTTCAACAGACTGTCTCGTATCTGTAGGATCTTGTCAGTCATTTCTTGCAATAACTCAGGACCGCTAATTTGCGCATCTCCGGTCTCGTGCCATACAATAGGCGATCGACATTTTCTTCCATATAATGCCTCAAATGGTGCCATTTGAATGCTAGAATGATAACTGTTGTTGTACGAGAATTCGACTAAAGGTAAATGCGAATCCCAATAACCACCAAAATCTATGACACACGAGTGAAGCATGTCTTCTAGGGTGCGAATCGTGCATTCAGTCTATCCGTCGGTTTGGGGATGGAAAGCGGTACTTAGATTGAGAGTAGTACTGAGAGCAGATTGAAACGTTTCCCAAAGGCGCGAGGTAAATCGACCATCGCGGTCAGAGATGATATCACGAGGTGTCCCATGTCGATAGATAACTTCGTCGGTATAGATCCGTGCTAATCGTTCTACCTTAAAGTCTTCTCGTATCGGCAGAAAATGAGCAGATTTAGTATGACGATCAACGATAACCCAAATGCTATCGTGACCTGCTGGCGTGCGCGGAAGTTTCATTATGAAGTCCATAGCTATACTCTCCCATTTCCACATAGGGATCTCGGGTTGTACGAGTAAGCCAGAGGGTCTTTGTTGCTTAGCCTTGACTTTCGAACAAGTCAGGCACTTCGAAACATAAATAGCGATATCCTTCTTCATTCCAGACCACCAATACCGAAGACGAAGGTCATGGTACATCTTGTCGGCACCGGGATGAATGGAATATCAGGACTTGTGGGCTTCGGTCAACAATATCTCCCGAAGGTTATTGCGACCAGGGATCCAGATGCGATCGAGATAGTAATAGATACCGTTTGATTTGGTGACAAGTAGGGTTTCAGCACCACACTTCTTCATTTCCTCTCTCAAGGTATTCTTAATGAAGCAGGCGTGCTGAGCGTCGCGGATTAGAGCTTCGAGGTCGTGCTAGGCTTGGGTATTATGAACGCTATGCAAATAGCTTCTTCGGCTTAGAGCGTCGGCAACGAAATTTGCTTTGCAAGGGTGGTAACGGATCTCACAGTTGTAATCGTTGAGGAGTTCAACCCATCAGCGTTGGCGCATATTCAGTTCCTTCTGGTTCAAGATATGTTGTAAGCTCTTATGGTCGGTGAAGACCGTACACATGGTACCGTAAAGGTAGTGTCACCAAATCTTTAACGCAAAAACAACTGCACCTAGCTTGATATCGTGGGTTGTATAGTTCTTCTCATGGAATTTGAGCTGACGAGAGGCGTACGTGATAACCTTGTCCCGTTGCATAAGAACACAACCAAGACCGAGGTTAGAGGCATCGCAGTAGACTACGAAGTCATCGTTTTCGTCGGGTAACGCGAGGATAGGAGCATTGCAGAGCATATGCTTAAGAGTTCGAAAGGCTTCCTCTTGTTCAGTTCCCCAAACAAAAGGCTTGTCTTTATGCGTTAGAGAGGTAAGCGGAACAACGATTTTAGAGAAATCAGCGATGAATCGACGGTAATAGCCCGCCAATCCGAGGAACGAACGAACTTCGGATGGGGATTTTGGTGTAATCCAAATCTTAACTGCTTCAATCTTCGCGGGATCGACATGTATACCTTGACTATTGACAATGTGACCGAGGAATTGAACCTCCTCTAGCCAAAGTTCACACTTGGAGAACTTGGCATAGAGTCGATTCCCTTGGAGTAGTTCGAGAACCAAACTTAGATGTTGCATGTGTTCGGCTTTCGATTTTGAATAGATAAGGATATCATTGATAAACACGATGACGAAGCGGTCGAGAAAGGGTTTACACACGCGATTCATCAAATCCATGAAAACCGCGGGTGCGTTGGTTTGACCAAAGGGCATAACGACGAATTCATAATGGTCGTATCGGGTTCAAAAAGCGGTTTTAGGGATATCTTCCTCCTGGATTCGTAACTGATGGTAACCTGAGCGTAAATCGATCGTCGAGAAACACGTAGCACCTTGTAACTGATCAAACAAATCATCGATTCGGGTTAAGGGATAACGATTCTTGATAGTAAGCTTATTGAGTTCCCTATAGTCGATGCACATCCGGAACGATCCGTCCTTCTTTTTGACGAAAAGGACAGGTGCGCCCCAAGGAGATGTGCTAGGGCGAATGAAGCCTTTATCAAGCAATTCCTGGAGTTGACTCGAAAGTTCACGCATCTCGGACGGAGCGAGTCAATAGGGAGCTTTAGCAACATGGTTAGCTCCAGGATTGAGGTCGATACGGAAATCAATATCACGATTCGGGAGTAAACCAGGTAAATCGTCAGGAAAGACAGCTGGAAAATCACGAACCACAGGCACCTTTTCTATTGACTTCTTTTCCTTTTCCTCCGCTATTATGATGTGTGCCAAGAAAGCCTTGTATTCCTTTCGGAGATACTTGCTCGCTTGAATGCACGACATGAGTTTGAGATCCTTCGATGACACTTCGCCATAGACACAGAGTTAATCACCATTCGCGAGAGAGAAATGAATCATCTTATCAAAACAAACGACTTCAGCACGATTTTCGCGAAGAAAATCCATGCCTACTATGATATCAAACCTACCAAGCTGCATCGGAATAAGGTCGATCGGGAAGACGTGATTGTTGAGTTCAAGCGTACAATCACGGAGAACAGAGCTAACAGTGACGGTTCTTCCAGTGGCAATTTCTACGTCGAACGTCGTTGGGAGGTTAGTGCGTTTACGGTTTAGGAGCTTTTCGAATTCTAATGACACAAAACAGTTATCGGCTCCAGTATCAAATCAACACAAAGCATAAATATCATTGATAAGAAGCGTACCATTGACAATGATGATGTCAGTTTAAGCCTGGCGGAAATTGATGTTGAATGCTCTGCCACGGGCTGCTTGTTGAGCTGGCTGCTACTGCTGCTGAGGCTGCTGCTGTTGATGTTGTAGCTGCGCTGGTTGCTGCTGTGGCTCTTACTTCACCACTCGGTTCGGGCAGACATTTGCGAAGTGGTTAGGATCACCACATGCGAAGCAAGCTCTTGCGTGAGCAGGAGCTGCTTGAGTACCCAGAGGAGCTAGCAGTGCAGGAGGAGCTTGAACTTGAGCTTGCTGCGGGGACCAGTACGGCAGTTCGCGGTAAAGTGTCCGTAGAGATTACAGTGGACACAAAATCAGCAAGCGATCCCAACATGATGATGATAAGTACAAGTAGGGCACAGAGGGTGCAGACCGGTATACGCACGCTTTGCAGGCAGTACGTTGGTCACGGGTGCGGCTACTTGGCGATTCTGGTTCTGAGGTTGGGCAGGAAGAGCATTGAGTGGAGCGGCGGTGACAGGACAGTTCTTGTTGTTGTTGTTTCTGTGACAACTCGAGTTTCCAAGATTCCACCATTGCATTAATTGCACGTCAATTGTTAAGTTGTTTGTTTACACGACTTGTTTGCCTTGTAATTGTACATGTTGGATTATATGTTGAGATGTTTGTTTGATATGTTATCTATTTAATGTGATTTAAGTGTTTGGTTACATGAACTTGTAAACTGTTTGAGATTAGAACTATACCCGACGAAACAAAGAGTTTCGCCATCAAACACTTCGACGAAACAGAGGAGTGTTTCGCCATCCTCATCTCGACGAAATAGGCGTTTCGCCGGCCCACTGTTTCCCCGAAGCCCAGTAAGGGCCCAACTCATGTATATGAATATATAATGACTTAGGGTTACGTAAAAGCTTATCAGTTATCAATCTCTAAACCCTAAGGTCTCTCTCTCTCCCTCTCCTGTGCGACGGCAACCTCTAGCTCTCCTGGCACCTTTGCTAGTCTCGTATCTTAATCGGTTAGCATACCCTATTTCTTATGATTAGATCGTTGCTAGGGTTTAACTTAATTGTTGGTTCAGTTGATTTCCATGATGTCATGTTTAGCCGTTTGATCTCGTTTACTTGTTGATTGATGAACATGTATGTCGATATGTATATTGTACGATTTAGATGGTGAATCGGATAAACTTGTTATGATGTGATTAAATAAAGTGTTATGAAATAGTAAGTAACTGATGCTCCATTGCTAGCCTATGAAACTGAATCTGATACTTGGGATTGTATGCGTGTGGGTTCGTTGTTCATGTTGGTCGGATGTTAAGTATTTGAACCGTGTATATTGATTGAATGCTTGATTCTGATTGTATGATTCTGTTTAATGATTGATGATTACGGCGTGATATGATAACTGGTTGTTCGAGATTGGGGTAAAACGACTGTTCAGAATGATTAGGGTTTCTGTGTGTAACTGATAACGCGACGTAACTGATGCCTTCCGACGAAACGCTGATGACGACGAATCGGGTGTGTTTTGCCAGATGGTAATCACGACGAAACGGGTGCGTTTTGCCGATGGGATGTATGACGAAACAGGGAGTTTCTTCAAAAGGGAATTATGACGAAACAGGGGAGTTTCGTCGAAGGGGTTCACGACGAAACAAATGTGTTTCGTCAAGTTATTAAACATGCACAGTAACTTAGTTAGGTCTGTTAAGGGTTAACTGGGTTAGTTAGCTGTTGTTAATGATAAGCATGACTTGCATGAGCTGGTTTAACTGATAAATGCTGTGTGTTAGCTGTTACTTGCAAGTACGTTATGATCTTGCCTGTTAGTCAAACATGTGAATGTCAACTGATTTGTGTGTATGTGCAAACTATAGGCTTTGATTGAATTAATTATGCACAAGTAATTAAGCATACCGAGCAAACCAAGGTGAGTTCACACTTTCTACAAGGCATGGGATTCCCAAGGGTTGGGAATGGGTTAACAAACTAAAACGGAATCTACATATCCTCCTTGGGTAGGATATGTACGACCATCCTCCTTGGGTAGGATGCCACTATAAATTCTACGTATTCTCCTTGGGTAGAACGACGTACGTTCGTCCTCCTTGGGTAGGACAACAACCTTAACTTACTAGACAAAACTCTATCACGAAGCCCCTCCTCTTTATATCAATTTAATCGCCGAGGCTGATGGCGAGCGGGTCATTAGTTAATAGCGCTATTACGTTTAACAAAACCTCACACCGTGTCGTTTGAACGGGCGTGTACTAATGGACTATGGCAAACTGTCAGTGATGATAGAAACTGATGCAGGGCACAACTTATATTTCGTTAGTAGTCGATATGGTATGGTCTAGTGGTTCACAGGGGAAGCCCCCCACTGATTATGGTTATGATTTGGGAAACAAAAGAACTGGTTAACTCGTGGTACACGAACAACTTATGATTTCAAAACAAACTGGTAAAATTGAACAACCAACTGTGAACTCGCTCAACTTTGTTGTTGACTCGTTGTTACATGCCTTGCAGGTCGTTAGGTACTCATGGAGCTTGCACAGGGAGGCGCGATCGTTGTGGGACATGGATAGTCATATGCCATGTTAAACATTTATCATACTTTTGAACTTATACTTTGGTTTTAAACATTATGCTTCCGCTTACAACTTAAACTATGTTTTGTTTGGACACCAATTATATTATGTTTGGGTTTTGCATTTATTTATATGCTATGTTCAATATGATTGGTGGCTTGATCCTGGTTAGTCACGCCTCCAAGCGGTGATACTCCGCATGTGGATTTTGGGGGTGTGACAGTTGCTCTTGCGCTTGCGGCGTGAAGATTTCGACCCTTGAGATGCGGCGGTTTCAGGAGCGGGAGTAGCGGTGACTTGGTGGAGACTTTTAGTGGTGTTCTTGAAGTAACCAGCCATAACTCGCTTATCATTGATCTCTGCAGTGAGTTGATAAGTCTCTTCGATGGTGGTAGTCTTGGCGGCTTGCACGAAATCAGCAACACAATCAGGTAAAGCGCGGATATACTTCTTGATTGTGATGTCGGGAGTTGAGACTTGGCTGGGACAGATGATGCTAAGCTGCTTAAAGCGAGCAGTAAGACCAACATTGTCTCCACCTTCTTGCTTGATGTTCCAAAACTCGTCCTCCAGCTTCTGGAGTTCATGTGGGGGACACAATTCTTTCATCATTATTTCCTTTAATTCCTCCCATGAATGCCCATAGGCCGCGTCGTTACCTCGCCTGTTTCTTTCTGCAGTCCACCACTCCAGAGCCCTGGACTGAAAAACGCCAGTTACGTTAACAGTGTGGAGGTTGTCTGGACATCCGCTTTAGCGAAGAGTGGCTTTAATCGAGTCGAACCATTGAAACATGGCGCTGGGCCCGTCTTCACCAGTGAAGTCTTTGGGGCCGCAGGCCTTGAACTGCTTGAAGCTAAAAGTAGACTTAGGCGAGTCCATCCTAGATTCCTCAGGGGACTTGCTACCGATTTCATTGATCTCGCTGACAATTTGTGGAATGACCTTAGCCATTTCCTTGGCGACTAGCGAGGTGATGCGTTTGTCAGCGTGGTTGCGGCGGGTAGCGCGAGAAGTATGAGATCCGAATGACGACATTGTCTGCAACAGACATCGTCATAGGATTCAGACGCGGTATGATCGAATCTCACCATATAACATACTTATTATTTCTAGATAAAGCATCAGGTACACGTCTAACACATAGGCACATAATCACGTAGGCATATAATCCACATAGGCATGTAAGCACATAATCATGTAGAGCACAGAAGCACATATTCAACTATATTTTGCCTGTATTCACCTACATATATTGCACGTATTCACCTATTATTCAAGTTTCATGAGCGCGTTCGAGAATGGCGAGTGCGAGTATCATAGCGTATGGATCACACACCTCAATAAATGCGATAAGAGTTTTGTGATTTGTTAGCGTGTTGTGAGTTGTGTGTGTTTTGCGGAGCAAGAAACGTGGAATCGAAACCATCAGTATGGAGCACTGCACTCCTAATCTCAAAACACCAACAAATAAACGTATAACCACATAAAAGCGCATAAAATCACATAAAATCGAAGAGTCAACGGTCGCGAGCCCAGAATCGAAACACAAAAACACATAGAATCGGCGATCATAGGTTTGAAACCGAAAATAGATTGTCTTGGGTGTTTAGACATCGATTATCCAAAGTGATTTGACTATTCTCAACGACTTTGAATACACGCTTTGACCTGACAAACTGTGCTCTCTTACCAACATATGGTGAACGACATGCATCCTTTCAGTTATTGCGTGGATTAAGTCATTGGAATCCATCGAGACTTTGGTGAGAGTTTTGTAAAACCAAAATAGAGAGCGGAACAAGTCATTAAGATGTGGGTTTCACCCCTAACTTAACAACTTTATTCCTGGTTGTGTGATAAAATCACGAGATAGAGAGGGAGAATCTTGTCGAGGTATGGATTTCACTCCTGACTCGATGCAAATTCTTGTGTTTATAGTAAAAATGCGCGTCGAGCGAGCGTTCTAATCGTGAGTTCACGGTTTTCACACCTAATCGCGATCCAATCACTCGTTCTTTTTCAAATAATCGTGTGTGTTGTGCCAACTTTAGGAAAAGCTGTGTAGTTTCCAGCGAGTTCGAGCGAGAGTATCAAGTAAGCTCGTACAAAACCCCTATTGGGTTGCACAAGTCGGTCTATTGGTACTTAGACTATAGACTAGGTCAATTCTAAGACATCGACCCGGACTAGGTCGAGTCTTGCCTAATTCCCAATAGTTATGGCTCTAATACCAATCAGTCACACCCCAACCGATGGCGGAAACATCGGGGTCAGGCACTGAGCGAAACAGATTGTCCAAGAGAACCTATAACCCTATTAGTGACAATATATTTAACGTCATGTCCCATACCATAACATATAAAGCATAAATAGTTATTACAAATACTGTTCTCAAATACAAATATTGTTCCAACAATCATATAATTATTCGTGGGTTTCTAGACCTCCTAATCTTGATTCATCACAGCAAGCAAGCATCCTAAGCACCTGTCACATACGTTAAAATAGGTCAATACACATAGTGTTAAGATGAGTACACAAGTTTAATAGCATAATAGTAGCGAAAGCGATTTACGCATAACCAGCATGTAACACGTAGAAATGTGAAGGCTAGTAAGCTATCGACAACGAAATATGCACAGACTTGACTGTGAGTTGTAGAATGCGCAACACATATCACCAATGTGACACGTGAAGAAATACCCTTAACAACCCCTGTCCAGGACAGGTGTTGAGTCCAAACTATAGTACTATCGTTGCTAAGGTGTCAGGCAACAATCACTGTGTAAACATAACATACAAGCATTCATTAAATAACACGTGTAACATGCAGAGCTGTCAGCGTATAAAAGTAGTTACGTTGTGTGTCGATGTGATTTGATATAAGTAATGTATGTAACACCCAAAAGTGCGTTAAGCAAAACGGGATTGAGTATACTCACAGATCGTGTTTAGTAAATAAACACAGTCTTGGATTGAAGGGAGCGCTTGAGAGTTACCCTGATCACAGCACGGCAGTATAAGCGTTGAACAGTGCATAAAACAACGTGTCGTGTGAGATGAGTAATCACCCCGTTCGACCAGTCTTAACTGTTCTTGACGGAGACGGTATGACGACGTGTTAAGCACCGGAAATCACATCAAGTCCAACTCATCCGATCGGACGGGAATCACCCCGTTCGACCAGTCTTAACTGTTCTTGACGGAGTTTCATGTTCAGCCTGTGAATCGGTCGTCTCTCCGGTAGTAATCCATTCTCAGATCGGTTCTCCACTAGAGAATGAGTAGAGAGTTCGAACGAGTTCAGATTCTAACGGTTTTGAGTAAAAAGTTAAGAATAGTTGAAGAAAGTGGAAATCAGTTGGAAAATGTTTAGATTTAGATGAAATCAGTGTAAAAACCTATGGAAATCCTTTAGATCCGAACCGTTCTTGATGAGATGAGGTCACACTTCAATGTTCATAAGAACTCCATGATGACGTCACCTTAGAACAGCCCAAATCAGATGATTTCACGGTGAAAAGTTGTGATTTGATGGAGAAGATGATGAGAAAGGGTGTGATGAAGATGGAAGTACAAGATTTAGAGTGAAAACTTACAAGAATCGCGAGGAATCGAGAGAAAAGTGGCTGAGAGTGCACGGATCGGAGGGAGATGTCACGTCAACGAACAGTGAAGTGACAGGAGGGGTATTTATAGTGTGAGAGGAGGTGAGGCGGTGTAGGGTTATGTGGGTCGGACGGCTGTTCGATCGGATTTCCATCCGATCGGATGGTTATCTGGTCAGATGACCATTCGATCGAATGGTCGTTCGATCGGACGACGCGTGCGGGTTAATTTCCAACTTTCGTTTCGTGCGTCGAGCGTTGTGTTGCATTTAAGCGAGTTTTGAATAAGCGATGCGATAGTTTTAAACAATAGTTACACAAATAACATAACTACACATAACAACCTAAAAGTAAGTAGACTTGCATTTAGCGTTTGCGATGAGACTGCGGTGCGATAGAGTTGCGATTGTTTACGAATAACACCTCAATAAATTATAAATATGCACAAGTAAACACATAATAGCACACACACATAAAACATTACCAAATAATTGCGATTCGAGTTGCGATGAGATTAGCCTTAAATAGGTTGCGTTTAATTACGTTTATCGCATTATTACCTCACATATTACAAATCGTAGTATAAAATAGCGTTAACTAAAGTATCGATTATCAAGTTCGAGAGTACAAGCAATAATTAAGCCAGAAATGATAGATCTGAATAGCAATCTGATCTTCCTTTGACTTTGACTTTGACTTGTACTTTGACTTTAAAAGTCGGGTTGTTACAACCACAGCCTACCCACCACAACCACAACCCCAACACCACCACAAACGGCCAAAATAAAACCACAAAAAAAACAAACCTTAAATATTACGACCGTATAGAGCGATACGAGAGTGATAACTATACGAGAGACACGTGTGGTCCCTTCCAGATTGTCATCGTGTGGTCTAGAACTCGGTTGTAACACTCGTCTTATAAATCCATTGTTTAATCATAAAATATGGACTTTTCAAAACGAAATACATAATTAACAAAAACTTAGTTAATAAACTAAGATGTACTTCATTATAGTGTTTAAACATAGTCAACTAGCTAGATTAAAACATTCAACATTTAGGAGTGTTTACAAAACAACATGGTTTGAACTAGATTAGATTAGCGCGGAAGCATTCAAAACTTGTCTTCGGTTCTTGATTCCCTTGCTTGATTGACATCTGCAACGAAACGAGCCTTACCTAAGGTCAAAACCACATCAAAAGTCAGTTTTGACAACAAAATATCAAGTATATATAAGTACTATTGCCAAACAACGAAAACAAACAAGAATTTCAGCGAGTTGGGTCTGTCGCGCCCCGTGACAGATTGGGTCTAAGCTTTCGCGGCCCGCGACGATCGTCGCGTGACGCAACGGTGAATGTAGCTTGGCGTCGCGTAGCGCGACGGCTTCATATCGACAATAGGGTTGTTGTTTGGTGCTGTATATTTGCCCAGCAATTTTATTTTCAATGTCAAACTTTAAACTAACATAACTTTCGATTTACATGTCCGTTTTAGCCGATTCTTTTTCCTATATATCCGTATTATAATTACGGATCTAACCATGTAAGTTTCACTTAACGAAACCCAGTTTATGAACGTACGGTTCACAAAAACCTTGTTTCGATTATTCAACCCATTAACTCTATGCACGTATTGTTTATCATTCTATTCTTCAGCATTCTAGACATATTTACCCATTCCCGGGCTTGTACTTCATGGCGTATCCATTATATTACATGACTTTATGCTCGCATTAGAATCCCATGCTCATTTTTCTTAACAATTTAAGCATGCTTCTTGTGCAACTCTTGCATCTAGTTTCTACCGTTTGACCCGATATCACGGGTTCATAAACTTAGCTTAACAAAACCATTCTTTGGTATATTGCTACTTAGCATTATCACAATATGAGATTTCAAGTCTCTACACACAAGATCTATTTAAGTACATAGCTTTGACCCATTTGGTTGTCGAGTGAAAATCATCCCTTTAATGACAACCAAACTATGTCTAACCGATATTTTGACCCGTTTGGGTGTCGAGTGAGCTTCGCCACTTCAATGACACACCAAACGCATATTCTATACAATGACACCTTTAACAAGCTAAAATTTAATCATTTATGCACAATGTAACGGAACAAGTTACATACCTTTAGAGCACCCCTTTCAAGCGTGTATCACCACCGGCTTGTCCACTTTACGCTCTGGTTTCCTTTCCTATAGAGTTCAACCGCAAACCTTTTAGAACTCTTTTCTTACATATAACGCATCGTTCGTCATAATTTTACAAATATGCATTTTAGCTCAAATTTCCAGTTTTAAGCTTTCTTTTCGGCATTTTCACAAACACCTTAAAGGCATATTTTCTCACAATTTATAATTAAGTTCAATATTTGTCATTTAGCCAAGGTTAACATCAATTTAGGCAAATTCACATCAATTTTCACATTAACCAAATCTGAATTTATTTCATAGAACTTCAAATTATACTAAGATAACATTATAATCCTAGTGTTCAACATGTTTCTACAAAACCCACTTATCACCTTCAATGGTGATTATGAATCTCACAAGCATTAGGAAAAATTTCAACAAGTAATTGACTAGGGTTTATCCCTAGACACTATTTCATTCCAAGCAACTATCATGCAACATAAATTCTGAATTTTATGTATTCACTCAGAAATTTAGATGGAGATTTTCCATGGAAATTACATACCTTATGATTCCTTTTCAGAGGAGATCACTAATTTATGCTCTGATTTTGATTTAGAACCGAATTTGATCTTTAATTTATGAATTTTGTGTAAGTTAGGGTTTTGATGAGGAGCTCCCGGATCACCCCTGTGTTTAGTCGACTAGACACACACACCTAAGTGTGTGTTTGGTGTAATTGTTTTGTTTTAATAACACAAGTTTCAATCTTATCAACTTTGGTCCCTCAACTATCATTCGGTTCTTATTTTAGGTGTTTTTATCACACTAACTTATTACCACAAGGCTTTTCATCTAACTAGGTTATTTTATTCCTAGTTAATTTCTTTTTATTCATTATCAACATCGGATTTTATAATAAGAGGTTTATATTTTAGGGGTGTTACAAGTCCACCCCCCTTCAAAGGGTTTCGTCCTCAAAACCGAAATACGTACCGAACAATGTAGGGTAGAGCCGTTGCATCTCCTCTTCGGACTCCCACGTGGTATCCGAACCCTTTCTGTGTTCCCACTTGACTTTTATTTGGTTAATCTCTTTATTTCTTAAGGTTTTTACCTTACGGTCTAGAATTGCTATTGGCTTCACCGTGTAGTTAAGACTATTATCCACCTCAATGTCATCGTAGTAGATATATGCTGTTTCGTCAGCTAGACATTTCTGGAGGTGTGATACGTGGAATGTGCTATGCATTCCACTTAGTTCCTTGGGTAGTTTGAGATGGTATGCGACCCTACCAACTCGCTCAATGATTCTAAATGGCCCAATAAACCTTGGGCTTAATTTCCCCCATTTTCTGAACCGAATAATCCCTTCCATGGAGATACCTTTAACATAACTTTGTCACCGACTTGAAACTCAATTGGTCTTCTTCTTTTGTCTGCATACGACTTTTGTCGATCCTGAGCCGCTTTCAAATGGGTTCGGACCAAATCAATTTTCTCATTCGTAATCCAGACTACATCCTTATGTGCAAGCTCACGTGGACCAACATCATCCCAACATACTGGGGTTCGGCATTTTCTACCGTAAAGCATCTCGTACGGAGCCATACCGATGCTTGCGTGGTAATTGTTATTATATGAAAATTCAACCAACGGTAGATAGACATCCCAATTACCCCCGAAATCAATAATACATGCCCGTAACGTATCTTCTAACGTCTGTATTGTTCTTTCACCCTGTCCATCTGTTTGTGGATGGTACGCTGTGCTAATGAACAATTTAGTTCCCATTTTCTCTTGGAATTCGCGCCAAAAATTCGAAGTGAACCGAGTATCTCTATTGGACACGATGGATATCGGTACCCCGTGGTGTGCCACTATTTCGTTGGTATACACCTCTGACATCTTTTCGGACGTATAAATCTCACGAATCGAAATGAAGTGAGCACTTTTTGTCAATCTATCCACCACTACCCATATAGCATCGTATCCGCGGTTGGTTTTGGGTAGTTTAGTCAACAAATCAATTGTGATTTGCTCCTATTTCCAAATTGGGATGTCCAACGGTTGTAGCTTACCGTATGGCTTTTGGTGTTCTGCTTTGACTTGTAAACAAGCCAAACACTTCTCCACATACTTTACAACATCTCTTTTCATTCCGGGCCACCAATAGTTTTGCTTTAAATCGTTGTACATCTTGGTTGCCTTTGGATGGATAGAATAACGGGATTAATGAGCTTCGTCAAGTAGGAGCGCCTTGACTCCACACGAATTTGGAACCCATATTCTCCCGAAACGAGTCTTTAACCCGTTGTTACCATCCGCCAATTCTTTCAATTGACCCACTATTCTTTCTTTCTTCAAATCTTCCTCTTTCATTGCTTCAACTTGAGATTTTTGAATTTGTTCAAGTAGACCCGACATCACAATTAGTTGCATCGATTGTACTTGAATTGGTGTATAGTCTACCTTCCGGCTCAACGCATCCGCCACCACGTTAGCTTTCCCGGGATGGTAATGTATATCACAGTTGAAATCTTTAACCGTTTCTAACCACCGCCTTTGCCTCATGTTTAATTCCTTCTGGTCGAAGAAATATTTCAAACTTTTATGGTCGGTAAAGATAGTGCATTTTACCCCATGCAAATAACGCCTCCATATCTTTAAGGCAAATACCACTACTGTTTTGGTCAAAAATTACCGAAGCAATTAAGTGATCAAATTAGTTAAGTGAGGTAGTGTGCTAAAAAGTGTGTTGAAAATATGTTGGTTAAGTTGTTTAGAAAAATAGTATTCAGGATACGGCTCAGGATAAAGAGCTGTATCTGTGATCAAACAATGAGCAGAAAAGTAAAGGTTGACACGTGATGTACGAGGAAAGCCCTTGATCAATCTAGATCGCCGACATAAAACCTCGGGAGCTGACAATCGCAGCTGCCTTGTTCTTCTTATTGCTTCAAACTTCAGGATACAGTGCAGGATATGATATAGATCAACTAAGTGTTACAATGAGATTTGAGTACAAGTGTTCGTGTGTAATGATTGCTAGAGACTAGAGAGCAAAGTGTGTGAATGAGTGTATGTCTTAATCTGATCCGATCAATCTATTTATAGTAAAAAGAAAGCAACCAACTATCCTATTATTCCGGGATCCGGCGAATATTCCACATGTGAACGTTGTAATCCACATCTTCCGGCTTCAACGTCTTTCTCCCAACTGTTTTGCCCGAGTCTCAAGGAGAAGAAGTCCATATGACCGTTAGCAAACCCCAGTTTTTAACCTGCACGTGGTTAATTCAATCAACCTCAGGATATCGCCCAGGATGTTAGCAATATCCGTGTCCAGTATCCTGGTCACAAATAAACAATTAGAAGCAGGATATTGATCAAGATATGTACGCTCAGAAAATGACCCATAACAATTGTCCCCAAATATATCTGTTGGTATACCAATCCAACGGATATATTTTAAAAATTTTATCTCATAAATTAAAGCAATTAAACCTAGACGACGGTCAAAATCACATCATAACCTCCAACGCGCTTTTAACTCGATGGAGATCCATAATGCCCCTATATGTACTCTCTTCTTGTTTGAAAAGCAGATATCTTCAACAGAGTCTCCAGGTAATCCCCTACTTCTTGTTCATCTTTTATCAATTTTTCTTTCATCTGCCATGGCCACCAGGACTCGTTCCCAAACCGGTGAATCATCCGAGACTTTTACCCAACAGAATCTCCTCAAAAATCCCGAGAAAGAAGTCTGTGCCTTTGATAATGCAGACATTGCGGCTTTGAGAGCTTCCGGTGCTTTTCCTGATAACACACTCTTTAGACCATTCGATCGGATGTTTCTTCCACAGATTGGATTTGCTTTCCAGCATACCCTTTTTCACTGGGTCTTCGATGTCACACCCCCAAAATCCACACGCGGAGTATCACCGCTTGGGAGCGTGACTGACCAGGACCAAGCCACCAATCATATAGAACATTGTATAAAGTAAAAGTAATTGCAATATAATTCAGAACAAATCCATATGAAAGGTGTTTCCAAAACATAAGCCAGTTATCAATGTTTAGCGGAAGCGTATATATAAAAATATCCAATGTAAAAGTGTATCAAGTATCATATGGGTTCCATATGATGTTCACGATCCAAGTCCACAACGACCGCGCCTCCAGTGCAAGCTCCCAGTACCTAACGATCTGCGAGGCATGTAAAGGAAAGGATCAACAAAATAGTTGAGCGAGTTCACAGTACGTAAATGCGTAATAGTAAGTAACGGGTGGCTCTACCGGGCCAATAGTAAGTTATACAGGTGGGGGCTTCCCATGTTAAGTGACCACTAGACTATTCGTATTATGACCACGTAGGTGTTATCCCAACCTACGGAAGAAGTAAGTAATGCGTACACGTATGTCTTACGTGCGTATCCTTTGTATCGAGGATAGTAATTTGCATATGACCACGTAGGTGTTATCCCAACCTACGGAAGAAGTAAGTAATGCGTACACGTATGTCTTACGTGCGTATCCTTTGTATCAAGGATAGTAATTGGCATCTGACCACGTAGGTGTTATCCCAACCTACGGAACCACGTAGGTGTTTTCCAACCTACGGAACCGTCCTGACATCCGAGGACTATGATAGGTGATAGTCTAGGAAAAGCGTAGTGTATGTACGTTATTAGTTTATCATCAAGCCTTTAACCCATTCCCACAACCCGGGAATCCCATGCCTTAGTAAGAGTGTGAACTCACCTTGGTTTGCTCGGTATGCTAGGTTATGTACTCACAAGTAATTAATCACGTCCTATTGTATGCATGTATAACAAATCAGTTCATGTTCGCAATGATACGTATGCAAATCGAGTGTCACACAATTGCAAATGTAAACATTCATCATCAAGCATGGCATGTCAAGTAAATCAAACATACATTCCACTATCTTTCGAAAGATGTTTATAACCTACCATCCTTCGAATCCTACCTTATCTTTCGACACATTAGTGATCCTTCGACACATACTAAATATCACAGTTATCTTTCGGACTGGTTGTTATGTTTCGAACCACCAGTCATCTTTCGACCAAATGGCATCTTTCGGTCAACCTAATTATGTTTCGGTCAAATCTATCCTTCGGTCAACAGATATCTTTCGGTTACAACTATGTTTCGACAACTATGTTTCGACTACAAGTATCTTTCGACACATATCAGTTACGTCAACAACAGTTACAATTTCAGAAACCCTAAACATGCTAACAGCCGTCAACAACATTATCGATCAAACAACAATCATGCAGCAATCATAGGATCATCATCAAATCATCATGCAATCATCATAATACTAATACCCATCGTGATCCCTAATTTATGCGTACACCAAGCCGATTAACATAGTATGTCACATTATCGAACCTTATTAACATAACATATGAACACATACCGAAATCTTGAATGAACATACTAACAATCAAACATCATATAACGAATCCGAACATATATCAATTCGTATCGGCCGATTAACAACTATTCGATTATCATATAAGCAATACCCGGTTAACAACATCCGATCGGTTAATGATTACAAGTCCGGCCAGTTATCAACCGTATCCGGCCGATCAACAGCCACGTCCGGCCGGTTAGCACACTAATTAACATCAATCATTCAAGCAATCAATTAAAAGTAATACGATATCAGATACTAACCGAGATTAAGGATGATCAACAAAAGGGATTTGGCTACTAACCGAGATTAAGGATGATCAACAAAAGGGATTTGGCTTCGGATGTGAGGGTCTGCCGTCACACACACAAGGAGCTAGGGTTGAAGAATGACAGCCGGTTACGTGCTTTTACGTATAAATACGTATTACAGAAATGGGCCAAGCCCATCTGAAAGACTGGGCCGAAGGATAAAGTCCCTGGGTCGAAGGATATGTTTCGGGATCCTTCGAACCGACAGTTGATCCTTCGAATCGAAGGATATCCTTCGTGATCCTTCGATCTGCATGTCAAGTTTCGAGTTCTATACTAAGTGTTTTTAATAATAATAATTCTAATATTATTTTCTACCACAACAAGTAATCACATATAGGCAAAACAACAATACGTTTCATTAAAACACCACGCGTACAATTCAAGTTCACAACCCAAGCAACTAAGCAGTCAAAGTCAACGCGCATTTAATGCGAAAGCGAAAGTCAGAAACTCGAGTTGTCACATTATCCCCAACTAATTGGAAATTTCGTCCCGAAATTTGGTATGCACTCACTGAGGAAGCTAGGTAAGCTGTATCGTTTACTGGTTTTCCTGGGGTGTCACATCATCCCCCCGTTGATTTGGAATTTCGTCCCGAAATTCAGTAGTAGTAGCTTCAGCCTCAGTAGTGGTTGTATTGGTTTCGAATAACTGGGGTACTTTTCTGTCATCTAATCCTCGCGTTCCCAGGTGTACTCTGGGCCACGTCGGGAGTTCCAACGAACTCGAACAAGAGGGATTCTCTTGTGTTTGAGGACCTTAACATCCCGGTCCGTGATTTCAACTGGTTCCTCGACGAACTGCAACCGCTCGTCGATAGTGAGTTCCTTAAAAGGAACTATAAGGGTCTCATCTGATAGGCATTTCTTCAGATTCGACACGTGAAATACATTGTGAACTGCACCGAGTTCAGCTGGTAGGTTCAACTTGTAGGCTACCTTGCCAATCTTTTCTGAAATTTCGAATGGTCCGACGTACCGCGGATTCAGTTTGCCCCGTTTGCCAAAACGTACCACACCCTTCCAGGGTGAAACTTTCAATAAAACCCGGTCCCCGACCGCAAATTCCAATGGCTTTCTACGCTTGTCCGCGTAGGCTTTCTGACGGTCGCGTGCTGCCGCCATGCGTTGTCGTATCTGTGCTATCTTTTCTGTGGCGTCCACAACAATATCTGGACCCGTAATTTGACTATCCCCCACCTCTGCCCAACAGAGAGGTGACCGGCATTTACGTCCGTACAATGCCTCAAATGGAGCGGCTTGAATGCTGGTATGGTAACTGTTATTGTACGAGAACTCCACCAAAGGGAGGTGCTTTTCCCAGCCGTTGCCGAAATCAATAACACATGCCCGAAGCATGTCTTCAAGGGTTTGGATAGTTCGCTCAGACTGCCCATCCGTCTGAGGATGATATGCTGTGCTCATGTCTAATCGTGAGCCGAAAGATTTGTGCATCGCTTGCCAAAGCTCTGACGTGAATCGTGCATCGCGATCCGAAATGATAGAAGTGGGCACTCCGTGCCTCGAAACAACTTCTTTCACGTAGATGTCTGCTAGGGTAGAAAACTTATCCGTTTCTTTGATAGCCAAGAAGTGGGCAGACTTTGTGAGCCGATCAACGATCACCCAAATAGTGTCATTCCCACGCTGGGATCTAGGTAAGCCCGTAACAAAATCCATGGAAATTTCTTCCCATTTCCATTGCGGTATCTTAGGCTGCTGAAGCAGGCCTGATGGTTTCTGGTACTCGATTTTAACCCTTGCACAAGTTAAGCACTTGCCGACGTAAGTTGCGATAAGAGCTTTCATGTTTGGCCACCAATAAGTTGTTCTGATATCGTGGTACATCTTATCCGACCCTGGATGTACCGAGTAACGAGACTTGTGTGCTTCGTCTATTACGAGTTCGCGTAAACCGCCATAGAAAGGGACCCAAATACGCCCCGTTACATAGTAGGCGCCGTCTTCCTTTTGTTCCATTTGTTGCCTTGAACCGCGCAAGGCTTCAGCCTTGACGTTTTCGGGTTTCAGTGCTTCTAACTGAGCAGCTCGTATCTGTGCAGGAAGACTGGACTGAATAGTAAGCTGTAGCACTCGCACGCGCTTAGGTAGAGTGTCTTTCCGACTGAGGGCATCAGCCACAACATTGGCCTTGCCTGGATGATACTTGATGGCGCATTCATAGTCGTTTAGAAGTTCAACCCATCTCCGTTGACGCATATTCAAATCCTTTTGCCTAAGAATATGCTCGAGACTCCTGTGATCGGTGTAAATCGTGCACTTGGTACCGTACAGGTAGTGTCGCCATATCTTAAGCGCGAAAACAATAGTTCCCAGTTCTAAATCGTGCGTCGTGTCGTTTTGTTCGTGAATCTTGAGTTGTCGCGAAGCGTTGGCAATAACCTTATCACGCTGCATAGCGTCACTATAAACCACGAAGTCATCTGTGCCCTCCGGCAATGAGAGAATAGGTGCGCTGCAAAGCCTATCCTTTAAATACTGAAAAGCGGTTTCCTGGGAATCTCCCCAACGGTAGGTGACACCTTCCTGTGTCAGCATTGTAAGCGGCTGCGCGATCTTGAAGAAGTCTTTGATAAATCACCTGTAGTAACCCGCCAAACCCAAGAATTGGCGTACCTCTGTTGGTGTACGCGGTGCTGGTCTGTTCCTGATCGAATCTATCTTGGATGGATCGACATGGATCGCATCCCTGTTCACTACATGGCCTAAGGAGTGGACTTCACGTATCCAGAAGTCGCATTTAGAAAACTTGGCGTACGTTTGCTCCTTCCGAAAAGTTCCAAGATAAGACGTAAGTGTTGCTCATGTTCTTCCTGACTCTTGGAGTAGATCAGAATGTCGTTGATGGAGACAAGGACAATTTGTCCAGGTAGGGTTTGCACACCCTGTTCATAAGGTCCATAAATACGGCAGGTGCGCTCAATAATATCAAACCATTCATCATATCAAACATAAAGTATAGTAGTTAGAATAGTTCATAAAACCCAACATGATTAATGTTCAAACCAAACTTTGTTTGAGTAGCGTAAACATAACAATGAAAACCCAAAACAAGTTATAAGTTCAAATAGCGTTCATTGCGTCTCCTCCTCCTAACACGAAAGCTCTACCTCTTGCCTCGTTGCCATTGTTGTTGTTGTTGTTCTGGTTCCTGTTTAGCTGCGGGCAGTGTCTCTTGATGTGACCTTCAGCACCACAATTATAGCACCCCTTGTTGCCCTGTTGCTGATTCTGCTGAGCGTGTGGCTGCTGCTGATTCTGGTTCTGGTTCGCAGGACGAGGGCTCCTGCAGTCTTTGGCCTCGTGACCCATCTTGAGGCATCTTTGACAACGACCTCTGTTACACTGGCCGCTGTGGTGCCTGTTGCAGTTGCTACATTTCGGAAGATTTCCCCGATATCCTCCCTGTTTGTGACTACCCGAAGAGTGCTGACTGGGGCTTTGATAACCTTCAGTCTTCCGTTGCTGAGCCTGGGACTGGACTGACGCTGATGCTTTACTTGAATCCCCCTCCCATTTTCGCTTATTGTCACTGGGAGTAGCAGTAGTAGCAGACGTAGTAGCAGTAGCAGTAGCGCTGATGCGCTTAGGCAGGCGATTCTGATCCACTGCCTGATCTGTGATGCGATGAGCGAGACGCTGGATCTCCTGGATGTTGTCGAGGTTAGCTGAGGTAACATGGCTCTGAATTTCTGGAGCCAAACCTTTGAGATACAACTCGATACGCTTGTATGGAGGGTCCACCATAGTTGGACACAGCACGGCCAGCTCATTTGACCGTTTAGTATACGCTTCAATCTCTGATCCAACCATTTTCAGATTATACAGCTCGTCTTCCAACTTGTGAATATCTTCACGTGTACAATACTCTCTCTTGATAAGTTCTTTGAATTCGTTCCAGGGTGTGGCGTTAGCAGCTGCCAACCCGAATATCTGCACTTGCGCGTTCCACCAAGTTAACGCGATTCCCTCTAGGGTACCGGTAGCGTATTTCACCCTGCGTTCCTCAGGGCATTCACACATTTCGAATACTGATTCTAGCTTCTCGAACCAGTGAAGGAGTCCAACTGCTCCTTCTGTGCCGCTAAACGTGCTGGGACGGCATTCCATAAAGTTCTTGAATGTGCAGGCAGGTTGTTGCTGAGCGGGTTGACCTATTGTGTACGAATAGGGCAAAGTTAAATACAAGAATTAATGTAGGATCTAAAGATCCTAGTGCCTATACTGCAGGGTATACTACCTGCTTGGGCGGCTGCAACTGCCGCAGCAACGAGAGCCTCTAGCTGGGCTTGAGTCATGGTAATTCGTGCGGCCATTGATCTTCAAACCAAAGGCAACGTAAGTAAGAAAAAGGGTTCGCGAGTAGTGCGATGACAGAAGAGTGTAGGCACGTAAGTGTTCTCAAGCAATAACAAGTTGTGAGCAAGGTAATGTAAGCATACCACGAGCAAAGTTCTATGCAAATTCTAGCATGTAGGCAATAAACATAAACCTTATTACCTAGGAAGTTGAGTCTTGCACGTGGAGCGAAGCGTCGTTGTGGATCGTTGAGAGCACTGTTCTGGTTATAGTCTGGTTTTAATAAAAACGTTTTTCCATATTAAAACCAAGTTCTCTATAACCAATGGCTCTGATACCAATCTGTCACACCCCCAAAATCCACACGCGGAGTATCACCGCTTGGGAGCGTGACTGACCAGGACCAAGCCACCAATCATATAGAACATTGTATAAAGTAAAAGTAATTGCAATATAATTCAGAACAAATCCATATGAAAGGTGTTTCCAAAACATAAGCCAGTTATCAATGTTTAGCGGAAGCGTATATATAAAAATATCCAATGTAAAAGTGTATCAAGTATCATATGGGTTCCATATGATGTTCACGATCCAAGTCCACAACGACCGCGCCTCCAGTGCAAGCTCCCAGTACCTAACGATCTGCGAGGCATGTAAAGGAAAGGATCAACAAAATAGTTGAGCGAGTTCACAGTACGTAAATGCGTAATAGTAAGTAACGGGTGGCTCTACCGGGCCAATAGTAAGTTATACAGGTGGGGGCTTCCCATGTTAAGTGACCACTAGACTATTCGTATTATGACCACGTAGGTGTTATCCCAACCTACGGAAGAAGTAAGTAATGCGTACACGTATGTCTTACGTGCGTATCCTTTGTATCGAGGATAGTAATTTGCATATGACCACGTAGGTGTTATCCCAACCTACGGAAGAAGTAAGTAATGCGTACACGTATGTCTTACGTGCGTATCCTTTGTATCAAGGATAGTAATTGGCATCTGACCACGTAGGTGTTATCCCAACCTACGGAACCACGTAGGTGTTTTCCAACCTACGGAACCGTCCTGACATCCGAGGACTATGATAGGTGATAGTCTAGGAAAAGCGTAGTGTATGTACGTTATTAGTTTATCATCAAGCCTTTAACCCATTCCCACAACCCGGGAATCCCATGCCTTAGTAAGAGTGTGAACTCACCTTGGTTTGCTCGGTATGCTAGGTTATGTACTCACAAGTAATTAATCACGTCCTATTGTATGCATGTATAACAAATCAGTTCATGTTCGCAATGATACGTATGCAAATCGAGTGTCACACAATTGCAAATGTAAACATTCATCATCAAGCATGGCATGTCAAGTAAATCAAACATACATTCCACTATCTTTCGAAAGATGTTTATAACCTACCATCCTTCGAATCCTACCTTATCTTTCGACACATTAGTGATCCTTCGACACATACTAAATATCACAGTTATCTTTCGGACTGGTTGTTATGTTTCGAACCACCAGTCATCTTTCGACCAAATGGCATCTTTCGGTCAACCTAATTATGTTTCGGTCAAATCTATCCTTCGGTCAACAGATATCTTTCGGTTACAACTATGTTTCGACAACTATGTTTCGACTACAAGTATCTTTCGACACATATCAGTTACGTCAACAACAGTTACAATTTCAGAAACCCTAAACATGCTAACAGCCGTCAACAACATTATCGATCAAACAACAATCATGCAGCAATCATAGGATCATCATCAAATCATCATGCAATCATCATAATACTAATACCCATCGTGATCCCTAATTTATGCGTACACCAAGCCGATTAACATAGTATGTCACATTATCGAACCTTATTAACATAACATATGAACACATACCGAAATCTTGAATGAACATACTAACAATCAAACATCATATAACGAATCCGAACATATATCAATTCGTATCGGCCGATTAACAACTATTCGATTATCATATAAGCAATACCCGGTTAACAACATCCGATCGGTTAATGATTACAAGTCCGGCCAGTTATCAACCGTATCCGGCCGATCAACAGCCACGTCCGGCCGGTTAGCACACTAATTAACATCAATCATTCAAGCAATCAATTAAAAGTAATACGATATCAGATACTAACCGAGATTAAGGATGATCAACAAAAGGGATTTGGCTACTAACCGAGATTAAGGATGATCAACAAAAGGGATTTGGCTTCGGATGTGAGGGTCTGCCGTCACACACACAAGGAGCTAGGGTTGAAGAATGACAGCCGGTTACGTGCTTTTACGTATAAATACGTATTACAGAAATGGGCCAAGCCCATCTGAAAGACTGGGCCGAAGGATAAAGTCCCTGGGTCGAAGGATATGTTTCGGGATCCTTCGAACCGACAGTTGATCCTTCGAATCGAAGGATATCCTTCGTGATCCTTCGATCTGCATGTCAAGTTTCGAGTTCTATACTAAGTGTTTTTAATAATAATAATTCTAATATTATTTTCTACCACAACAAGTAATCACATATAGGCAAAACAACAATACGTTTCATTAAAACACCACGCGTACAATTCAAGTTCACAACCCAAGCAACTAAGCAGTCAAAGTCAACGCGCATTTAATGCGAAAGCGAAAGTCAGAAACTCGAGTTGTCACATTCGATACCCCTTTCCCGAGTTCATGATGCAATTCTTTCGGACCACCGGCATCTCTTTTGCTCAAACCATGCCCATGGTTTGGAGAGTATTAATCGTACTTAACCAAATAAAAAACCTTCACTGTCCCGACCTTTGTATCGAGGACCTGCCAATCTCTTATCGCCTCCGGTCTCACGGTTCTAGCCGATTTTTGCTTTTTTCGACTTCCAACAAACCCCTTATTCTTAAAGCTACTAAAAATGAGGACGGATGGCAACGCAAGTTCTTTTTCGTCAAACGAGACTCCATTGCTGAAGGTGCCAGCCTTCCGGTGGAGTGGTTAACCACCGGTTAGGTCATAAATGTTCTCATGTACCCTTAGATTTTTATCCTTTGCTAATATCCTTCTTTTTGATTCTTATGCAGTAAACTTTAAGGAAGTAGCTCCCCCTACCGCTGAATCAGAGAAAAGAATCAATACTGTTTATCGATTACCTGCAATAGATAGGAGTTTCACCACACACATCCCAAGTTCCAGTCAATACTCGTCAGCTGAAATGTCTGGTAAGGACTACTTTTAGAATAGTTAGTTAGTATAGTATAATAGAATGAAGAGTAATAATAATGTAAAACTTTTTCCTTTATGCAGCACCGACTAAGATCCCGGAAGTTTTTGATCTCGACGAGTTGGACAGCTATTCTGACCAGGTTCAGATCAAGAAGGAACCTAATCCTAAGGCCACAGCCTCATCCAAACCCAGTGGTTCCAAAGCTATTGTCATCACCAAACCTTCGTCAACTACCAAGCCCCGGAGTTCCAGTTCTCGTAAAAGGAAAGAGCCCGATTCCCCCGTCATCTCTGACACTTTTCCCTATGAGAAGCACGGGTTCATCGAAGCTAGCGGGTTTATGACTTCCTTTCTTAACCAGGTTAGTATTCTCAAACCACATCCTGCAGCTTATATCATTTATAAAGATTTATCAAAATCAATACCTGTGCTCTTACTTTCGCAGGGTCTTGAACGCCTGGTTAACCTATATCAAGAATCCTGCGGGCTTAACAAGACGCTTGAGTACAAGTTGAAGGAAGCAGAAGTCACTGTTATGGGTGAAATCCTGAGCCCATATCCTGAGAATTATCTTGAATTATATCTTGCTTATATGATATCTGTTCACATCCGGGATGCTAATTCACGATATTGGTAACATCCTGAATGGTATCCTCAGGGTTACTAACGGATTATGTGCAAGCACGTGGGTTAGAAGCTAGCAACGTTCATGAAGACCTTTTCTACTGAAGACTCGGTCCAAGTCGTTCACAAGAAGCCGTTGAAGCCGCTTTACTCGGTCTTTAACGTTCACATTGGAATATTCCGAGCATCCCATGTTTATAGGAGTTTTAGTTTACATTTCGTTACTATAAATAGATGGGTATACCAGATCGAATAGGATATCACAGCTACACTCACTACACTTACACACTTGTTCTCTCGCAACTTGTACTCTCACACAAAGCATTGTAACACTTAGGGATCTGGTCAATATCATGCATTGTATCCTGAAGTTTGAAGCAATAAGAACAACTAGGCAGCTGGGATTGCCAGTTCCCGAGGTTTTATGCCGGTGATCTAGATTGATCAAGGGCTTTCCTCGTACATCTCGTGTCAATCCCTTTACTTTTTGCTCATTGTTTGATCGTAAATACAGCTCAATATCCCGAGCCGTATCCTGAACACTGTTTTTCCAAACAACTTAACGAGCACATTTTCGATACACTCTTTAGCACACTACCTCACTTAACTAATTTGATCACTAAATTGCTTCGGTAATTTTGACCAAAACAATTTGGCCCCCACCATGGGGCAAGTGGTGCTATCTTTACTAAAAATCTTTGTGAAATCATTAATCGGTTTTCTGTTTTCAAAACTTTTTGCCACATTATCTGCAATGGCCTCAAGATCAAGCATGAGCTCTTCCACCGTGTCTGCTATGACTTCTGCTACTACTGGTCCGGTGCTTCCACCACCTCCTCCAAGGATGCAATCTTCTTCGCAACCTCAGGATATCATCCCTACTCGGAATATTCAGGGATCTGCTCCGATTTTAGCTTCAAATGATGAAATTCTAACCTTGTTTGGAAGTGTGCAGGAACAAATGAGGCAACAACAGGAAACAAACCAAATGCTGTTAAGAGAGATACAACTCTTAAAAGCTGGCTCAAGCAAATCCACCGAAGATATCGTCACTCCTCTACAACCCAGAGCTTTGAACTTTAGTTCAGCTATGTATACTGAGGATAATAGGGGAAATATTGTGCCCAGCCTTCCTCAGAATCATACTCCTGAAATACCCTCCTCGGTTAGGATGTCAACCGTGAGGAGCTTAGGATATGCTTCAGGATATGGGCAGAATCCTCCGACTGGTAACGTGCCTAATAATAAGAATACTTTTTCCACTAACAGTGTTGGATCTTTGCAGGATGCAGCTATGACATCAGCATTATCCAGGGAGCTTCAGAAGCTAAAGGATATGATATCCAGTGTACCTGGGGTGGTTCAGCCAATTCCTGAAGTATCCCAGGATAGCCACAGGATATCTCGGTTCGTACGTCCTATTTGTGATGCTAAAATCCCAAAAAGATTCCAGACTCCAAACATGAAGCTTTATGATGGAACCACGGATCCTGAAGAGCATATTGCCCAGTAAAGGGAGAGAATGGAGATCAACCCTATCCCTCCGGAGCTCAAGGAAGCTTGCTTGTGCAAGGGTTTTGGTTCTACCTTAACAGGATCAGCCTTGAAATGGCTCCTAAATGTTCCTCCTCATTCGATTACATCATTTGCTCACTTAGTGAATTTATTTAATAGTCAGTTTTCTTGTAGTAGAAGCTTTGAAAAACTAACAAGTGACGTTTACAGGATAACACAGGGGCCTCAAGAGTCCCTAAGGGATTATGTGAACAAGTTCATTAGGGAATCTTTAGACATCCCGCATCTTGATGTTGCAATAGCTGTGCAAGCTTTCAAGATGGGGCTGCAAAAAGATTCTCAATTTTACCAAGACCTTGTAATGAACCCATGTAGGAACTTGGACGAAGCTCGAAACCGGGCCCTAAGATATATTCGGTTGGAGGATGACAAAAAGATGCAAGAGAGGATGAATGCATCCTCAACATACGAATCGACTAACAGGAAGTCAGAATCCTCGTACAAACCATACCGCTCTAAGCCATATGGTAGAAATGATAACAAGAGAGTGAATGCTGTTGAAGACGAGGATTCTGAAGAATATCCTGAACTATCTGAATATTGCTTTTCTATTAACATTCCTGAACTGATGTATGCCATGCAAGGTTTAGGAGACAAGGCTAGGTGGCCTCGAAAGAATCAACAAAAAGCTGATTGGAAAGATAAGTCAAAATGGTGTGCCTTCCACGAAAATTTCGGACATGTGACTGAGGATTGCATTGCCCTAAGGAAAGAAATAAGCTATCTTTTGAGCAAGGGGTATCTGAAAGATCTCTTAGGAAGAAAGAAGAATAAAGGTCAGGATACTGAGAAGGATTCTGAACGAGCAGCCTCACCTCCTGCGGATGCCAAGATAATAAACTTCATTTCGGGAGGATCCGACATTTGTGGGACTTCGTATTCGGCAGCAAAAAGACATGCAAAAGAAGCTAAGGCTGAGAGGGGAGACAAACCTTTCAGGATGACTACCCTCACAACTGACAAAATGATCACATTTGATGCTGATGATAGGGATACTGTCCAGGATCCTCATCATGATGCTCTGGTAATAACGTTATATGTGGCTAACCATTTTGTACGCAGGATATTGGTTGATAATGGCAGCTCCATCAATATAATCCAACTAGAGACTCTGAAGAGAATGAATGTGTCTCCGATGGATATCACTTCAAAGTCCACCGTGCTTGTTGGGTTCAGTGGAGAGGCTAGGAACACAGTGGGAGAGATAAAGTTACCGGTATATGTTGAAGGAGTCAACTCGATACAACGTTTCTGTGTGATGGATTCTCTGTCCTGCTATAACATCATACTGGGAAGACCATGGATTCATGATATGAAGGCCGTACCATCAACATATCACCAATGCATCAAGATCCCTACCCCTTGGGGAGTTGTCAAAGTCGATAGTGATCAGCAGGAGGCGAAAGAATGTTACTCATCCTCAATGAAATCCTCGACCAAACCCAGTGCAACATAGCAATTAAAGATGCGGGCCTAGGATATCGTGGAAGATCCGGAGCAGGATGTGAAGAAAGTTATCCAGGATCAGGATAATCCTGATATCTCAGTGCTCGTAGGAACCAATATCCCCCAGGATATTGAAGATCAATTAACTAATTTTTTTGAAATGCAGGATGTCAACATTTGCATGGAAGCATGAGGATATGACAGGTGTATCCAAAGACATTATTACTCACAAGCTTGGAATTGACAGGTCATTCAAGCCTATACAACAAAAGAGAAGGAAGTTCGCCCCTGAACGAAATGCAATTATCCAAGAGGAAGTTGAGAGATTATTGAAGTCCAAGATGATCAGAGAAGTCAAATTCCCTAGGTGGCTAGCAAATGTGGTAGTGGTTCAAAAGAAGAATGGGAAAGTGGAGAGTTTGTGTAGACTACACAGACCTAAACAAAGCTTGTCCAAAAGACCCGTTCCCTCTTCCACATATCGACTCAATGGTGGATGCTACTGCCGGGCATGAAATGTTGACTTTCATGGATGCATCCTCAGGATTTCAGCAGATTCAAATGGAACCTTCTGACCAGGAAGATACTGCCTTCATGACACCAACAGGTATTTATTGTTATACTGCTATGCCTTTTGGTTTGAAAAATGCAGGTGCGACATACCAGAGATTGGTAAATATGATGTTTAAAGACAAGCTGGGGGACACCATGGAGGTATACATTGATGATATGGTGGTAAAATCAAAGAGAGCCCAGGATCACCTCCAGGATATTAAGGGAGCATTTGATATCTTGGACTAGTATAACATGAAGCTAAATCCTGCTAAGTGCCATTTCGGAGTAGGGGCAGGAAAATTCGTAGGATATATGGTGACCAAAAGAGAAATAGAGGCGAGCCCGGAGCAGATTAAAGCCATCTTGGATATTAAATCACCGTCAAATATGAAAGACGTTCAGTGATTAACAGGGAGAGTGGCAACACTAAACCGATTTATTTCAAGATCCTCAGAAAAATGCAAAGAGTTCTATGATATCCTGAAAAAGAATAAGAAATTTGAATGGGGTGAGAAGCATGAAGCAGCCCTGCAGGATTTGAAGTCGTATCTTTCAACCGCACCTCTATTGATGAAGCCTGAGGATGGTGAACCATTATCCCTGTATCTTGCAATGTCAGGGAATGCAGTAAGTGCAATTCTTGTAAAGGATCACGAAGGTACCAAGGGAGGATAATGCTGAAGCAGATGCCTTGGCAAATCTGGGATCATCGATCAGGATACTAGATGGGACCCAAATACCAATATTACATATCTTGTATCCTGCAACGAATCCTCAGGATAAAGAAGTAGCAGGTATTCAGGATCCTGGAGTGGAGTATCCTGAGAAGAATCCTACATCCTGGATGACTCCAATCATGAGATATCTCAAAGAAGGACATATCCCCGGAGATGAAAATCCTAAGGCATTTAGGATGAAGGTATCACGATTCACTATTATAAACAATGTTTTGTACAGGAAATCTCTTGCAGGACCGTATTTGAGGTGCTTAGCGGACCCTGAAGCTAAAGAAGTGCTTCAGGATATACATGAAGGGGATTGTGGTAACCACACTAGGGGCAGGTCACTGTTCTCCAAAGTATTAAGGACAGGATATTATTGGCCAACGATGAGGAAAGATGCTGCAGAATATGCTCAAAGATGTGATGCATGTCAAAGGCATAGTAACATACTACATCAACCAGCTGAACCACTATATCCTATAGCATCCCCCTGGCCGTTCATGAAATGCGGGATGGATATAGTAGGGAAGTTACCGAAAGCTGAAATCACCTGTGATAATGGGTCCCAGTTTATAAGCAAGAGGACTACTGACTTTTGCAAGAATTGGGGGATCAAAATGATCACGTCTACTCTGGTGCATCCTCAAGCGAATGGACAAGCAGAATCCTCAAACAAGATAATTGTCAATAACTTAAAGAAGAGACTTGGAGCCAAAAAAGGAAGATGGGCAGAAGAATTACCCTTTGTTTTATGGGCTGATAGGACGATGGTAAAAAATGCGACAGGCCAGACCCCATTTTCCTTGGTATTTGGAGCAGAAGCAATGATTCCAACGGAAATGACGATACCTACTGCAAGATCTATCCTACAGGATCCTGAACGGAATCCTGAGGCTTTATGTCAAGATTTGGATATTATAGATGAAAAAATGGATGCAGCAAAGTTAAGGATGGCAACATATCAACAAAGAATATCAAGGGCATATAACAAGAATATAAGAACTAGGAGATTTTGAGTTGGTGATTGGGTGCTGAGAAAGGCTTTTCAAAATACCACTAATCCTGCCGATGGCAAGCTAGCTCCAAAATGGGAAGGACCGTATGAAGTTGGATCAGAAGCAGGGAAAGGAGCATATAGACTCAAGAATATGGAAGGGGATATGCTACCGAGATCCTGGAATGCAATACACTTAAAGCTCTATTTCAAGTAAGAGTAGAATTTAATTTCTATCCTAATGGTATGTACTCTATCTCTTTTAAATATATATATGTATTATCTTGAACCCAATACTGACTTAAGCATCGGAGGGGTGTTAGCCAGGCTAACACCCACCTTAGTTTATAGTTGTTTTGCAGCATATGCTCCAGGATATAGCTCCAGGATTTGCATTCGGGACAAATCAGATGACTAGAGGATTGGCCCCCTCTCTCACGTTTAAGGGATCTCGATCCCTTCAAAGGTTTAAAGGTATTCACCTTTCTTTTGAATTGGGTTTAAACACCTCGCCTGGAGCACAAGTTATCTAGGTATAGTTCAAGGTAGCGGGACCAGTTCATGTAAAAGTGGCTGACAATTTCGTTACTGTTGGCTATATCCTGGATCCTGAAGGTATATGAGGATTGATCACCCTCTCTCACGAAAGGGTATTTTCATACTCTCTAAGGTTTAAAGGTTTTCACCTTTCTAAGACTTGGAGTTTATACACTCTCGCCTGTAGCACATGAAACTCAGGATTCATCCCCAGGATATTAAGGGTTTACCCCAGTATGTTAAGGATTCATTTCAGGATAACAACGTTTTTGCCTCGAGGTGTTTGGAATTTATTCAAGCCAGAGCATGAATACATTTGCATTTCAGTGTCACATACATGGGACATATATTATACTATTCAAAGGTTGGATCCAAGATTATAACTGTGCACTGGGGACATTCCTAAGGTGGAAGATTAGATTTGACTCTCCAAGAGCCTTTGGTATGATCTCTGCTTTTCTCAAAAGACTTAAGTTTTCTAAGTTATATGATGATATCCTGACCAGGATATCTCTTAAGATACTTATCAGGATATTCTCAGATGATCTTCCCATAATATTTCCAAGAGTTCTCAAACAAAACAATTTTCATAAGTAAAATTCATGTAATGAAAGGAATAAAGCCAAATAAGGGTTATATTATTAACATAGCAAAAGATTATGCTTTTGGCTTCGTCTCAAACCGAGACCCATCCACCAAAAGCATGATTAGTTTTCCAACATATTTACTTAACAAATGAAGGCTTCGTCTTGGAACCCAAGATACCTCCACCTTCACTTGTTAAAAGCGTTCAAAATAAACCATACTAACTGATGACCAAGGGCTTCGTCCTGAAACTCAGGATCCCTCCACCTTTGGCCATCATATTGTCTACGTGCAGGAAATTAAAATTGTTCAACAAACAAGAAAAGTAAATTGTTCAAAACACCAACCATCAAATCTAAAAAAGTGGGCTCCGGCCTAAGCATCAATATCCATCATCGCCCACTCAGATGCCCTCACACAGCGGCATCCTCTCCAACCTTCCCCGGCTTCTCAGCACCAGCATCCTGCCCAGCATCCTCACCAGCATCCGCTCCAGCATCCTTCTTGTCTCCAGCCTGATCCACCACCTCTGCTGACTTAGAGGACTCACCGGCTTCTGCGGGGAGTGGCACAGCTTTTCCTCCAAGATCCTTCAGTTTGGCCACCCAAGAGTCAACCGGCCAGGCTGGGCATACGAGGCCTGTCTCCTTGGCCTCGTAGGCCATCTTGATGCGGGCTTGTAGCAAGGAGACGATGGCAGAGGCCTTGATCCCTTCCCAGAAAGAAACCATGGCCTGCTCGTGATCCATTTTTGCGGTGGCAAGTTTAAGCTCAGCCTCTTGGGTGACCTTCTTCATCAAGCTCTCGTAATGCCGGGACTTTGCTTCAGCAATGGCACCTTGGTCAGCAACAGTGCTTTTAAGCTGTTTGATTCTGGCTTCGTGGAGTGCAACAGTACCGCATGCATCATTATATAGGTAGAGCAGATGCTGAAGGCCCTGCACATTAAATTCAGGTATGGGTCAGAATATATTAATCAGGATATCCTATCAGGATATATATGCAGGATATGTAGTAGGATATTACCTTGTTGAGGAAGGATGTCATTGGCTCTAAGGAGTCAGAAAAGCTGAGTTCATCATAGGAGAACCCCTCGGAGCCTGGGACACTAATTTAAGAGCCCTTCCTCTTTTTTGCTGTGGAAGCACGGGTCCTTAGGTTAGCCTTAGGGGTCGGCAGTGGCTTGGAGCTGGTGGCAGTAGGTGTCTCTTTCTTGACCATGACTGGAGTAGGATAGTTGTCGAGTTCGTCAAGGTCAAGGAGGATTGGAACTTTGCTGGAATCTGCACACAGGGAGTAAAAATTCTTTCCTATATATTTCAAATAAAAGCATGTATGCAGGATATTGAACAGGATCCTTACCAGACATGTTTACACTGGAAAGAGGGCTTGGAGACGGTGGAGATGGGTTGAAACTTCTTTCAGGTTCAGGAAGGAGTCTGACGGCGTCAATTCTCTTCTGTGATTCAGCAAAGGGAGGTGCAAGCTTCCTAAAATCAGCTGTGTACAAGGAAATAACAAAGTCAGTTCAAGATACGTGGCAGGATATAAGACAGGATTGTCCTAAAACCCTAAGTCCTACCCTTTTTTAACCATTTCACCGGATAATCCGCCCCACCAGGGATTGAATCTCTTTTTACAAAAAAGAACTTGGATTTCCATTCCTCTTCATTCCTGGTGGCTCGGAGAATCAGTGGGTCACTGGAGGTGGAGTAGAACAAAAATCGACAAGAGCCATGACATCTAAGCCGATATGCTAAAGGAAGGTCGTGAACAGAAAGATCAGGGATATGGTTGTTCTTGATCTGGTCAAGAACAGGCAGGACCCGCCAAAGCATTGGCATTGTTTGACTAAAAGAAATCTTGGTGAGGTTGAAAAACTCGGTGATAAATTCAGAAAAAGGAAATTGTAGCCCTAAAGTAAAGGGGAAAGCATTGAAACATAACCACTCGTCGGAAACCATATCCGATCGGATTTCCCGATCAAATGGCCAGAACACCGTCCCTTTTGGGAAGATGCCGGAGGTTTTGAGGGCCGACAAGTGGGCACTGTCGAAAGAGCATATTTCCTTCTCCGGATCTTGGAGAATATTCTGGTGAATGAATGTGGGGGCGGAATCGCCGGAACTGGATCTTGTCTGCCTTGTCATGATGTTACCGGAATATTGAAGAGGGTAAAAAAGGAAGATGAAGTTGAGAGAGAAAATGTTTACCTTTTTTCTCTTCGGAGATAGTTAAAAGAAGATAAGAATGAGAAGATATAGGGAGCAATGAGTAAATATAGACTGATCGGTTACAAGCAGTCACATCATGGGTCTTATCACTTAATTGCCTCGTTCTCTGGAAAAAATATAACCGTTAGTGACCAGGATACTTAACGGTAACATTTTTTGGGGACAATTGTTATGGGTGAAATCCTGAGCCTATATCCTGAGAGTTATCTTGAATTATATCTTGCTTATATGATATCTGTTCACATCCGAGATGCTGATTCAGGATATTGGTAACATCCTGAATGGTATCCTCAGGGTTACTAACGGATTATGTGCAGGCACGTGGGTTAGAAGCTAGCAACGTTCATGAAGACCTTTTCTACTGAAGACTCAGTCCAAGTTGTTCACAAGAAGCCGATGAAGCCGCTTTACTCGGTCTTCAACGTTCACATTGGAATATTCCGAGCATCCCATGTTTATAGGAGTTTTAGTTTACATTTCGTTACTATAAATAGATGGGTATACCAGATCGAATAGGACATCACAGCTACACTCACTACGGTTACACACTTGTTCTCTCGCAACTTGTACTCTCACACAAAGCATTGTAACACTTAGCGATCTGGTCAATATCCTGCACTGTATCCTGAAGTTTGAAGCAATAAGAAGAACTAGGCAGCTGCGATTGCCAGCTCCCGAGGTTTTATGCCGGCGATCTAGATTGATCAAGGGCTTTCCTCGTACATCTCGTGTCAATCCCTTTACTTTTTGCTCATTGTTTGATCGTAGATACTGCTCAATATCCTGAGCCGTATCCTGAACACTGTTTTTCCAAACAACTTAACGAGCACATTTTCGATACACTCTTTAGCACACTACGTCACTTAACTAATTTGATCACTAAATTGCTTCGGTAATTTTTGACCAAAACAGTCACGATCTCCGATCAAGGCATGATTGTAGCCGCCAAATCTCGTCACTACAAGGTGAAGTTCAAGGTTATGAATCAAGAACACCAGACTGCTCTCAACAAAGCTACTTTTCAAGCCCAAGCCGATCTTGAAGCTGCCTACGCGCAACATGAACGGGATATGGTCAGCTACCGGGATAGCCTTAAGAGTTCCGTCGTCACTACTCTTCTCCAGGCCAGGCTGAAGATGGCCCATGAAGCCAAAACATTAGGTTTTGAATGCCCTTCTTGGGACGTTGGTGCCTGGGAAACAAAGTTAAAAAATCTCGGCAGCATTTCTACCACACCTACTGCCGAAGGATCTTCCAAAATAGCTGAAAAAGCTAACGATGCTGAGAGGGATGTTTAGGCGGATCCTGAGACGGGTGCTGCTGAAATTACCGCGAACGCAGATGGCATTGCCCACTAAAACTTATTTCCTTTTGTTTGAACAATCTTATGTTTTATGAACAATTTTCATTTCCGTATTAAAACCATTTGATAGCCAAAGGTGGATGGGTCCTAGGTTTCAGGACGAAGCCTTTGGTTATCAACTAGTACCGTTTATTTCCAATAATTTCATCTTTCATTTTTCTTGCTATCATTTCCTGTCTTTCTTATTACAGACCTTAGTTTTGCAAAATATACTCAGTCATGTATTATGAAAATAGAATTTCTAAAAATTCAATCACCTTTAAAGAAAATTAAAACATAGTCCATTTTTAAAACCTGTTTTGATGATACTTGTTTGATCAAAGTTTCAAACCAGTACCAGCTTCAAATATCTTAATCAAATATCCTGAAAAGTATTTCGAAAACGTATATTTTGAAGATATATTCCGACAAGTTATCCTAATCAAGATGTTTAACCTTTTGTCAAACATAGTATTGTCAAAAATTAGCATTTACAAAGGAAAGATCATACCAGGAATAGGGTATAATCCTATTCTCAAACTTCAATCCCTTTGCAACTCTTTCAATGAAGATGTCCCCTGTCTGAGACACTTAGTGTATTAGGTCCGAGCCTTATCCTTCAAGCTTTACACCGTTGCCTCAGTAGGAATGTCCCCTATGTACAATGTCTTCAAATACTTAGAAATCTTCTGGATATCAGTTCCAATTATATAGAGAATTTTTCGCGTTACAGGGGTAAAACCCAAGAATGTACTGGAGATAAATCCTTAGTATCCTGGGGATAATCTGTCACACCCCCAAAATCCACCCGCGAAGTACCACCGCTTGGAGGCGTGACATGACCAGGATCAAGCCACCAATCATATTGAACATAGCATTTAAATATTAAAAGTAATCAAAACAACCCATCACAATATAATTGGTGTTTAACAAAACGTAATTTGAGTAGTGGAAGCATAAGTATGTAAATCCAATGTAAATCATAAGTTCAATGTTTAAACGTTAACATGGCATCCACGATCCATGTCCCACAACGACCAGCTCCTCTCTGTGCAAGCTCCATATGTACCTAAGGTCCTGCAAGGCATGCAGCAGAGAGTCAACAACTAGTTGAGCGAGTTCACAGAAAGTAAGTTCAAAATAACAAATCGTATGTTCATTTAGTGGGGGCTTCCCATGTATGTATGTACTAATGAGTGGGGGTTTCCCATGGTTATGTTTATTACTAGTGGGGGCTTCCCATGTTTATCCTTACTAGACTATTGTAACCATGTGTGTTCTTCTTAACTCGAGAACAGGAATACGTACAAGGTTACGTATGTTTTACGTGAGTGCCCTTCCCCGAGGACAGTGGTACGTGTGGGGTTTACGTAGGTTTTACGTAAGTGTCCTTCCGACCCGGAAGACAGTAGTAGGTATGAGTTTACGTGGGTTTTACGTAAGTGTCCTCCCGACCCGGGAGACAGTGGTAGATACTAGTTTACGTAGGTTTTACGTAAGTGTCCTGACTAACCTGAGGACGATGGTATATAGTCTAGCAATAGCGTAAGTACGAGTAATTATTCAATTCAAATCTTCCAACCCAATTCCCAACCCGGGAATCCCATGCCTTGGCTGTGTGAACTCACCTTGGTTTGCTCGGTATGCTAGGTTATGCGCTCACAAGTAATCAGTCAAGTCCTATAGTGTGCACGTGTATTAAATCAGTTCATGTTCGTAATGATACGCATGTAATCTATGTCACAAAGCGTTTGATAGTTAACATCATGTATCACATATGCAGCTAATCACATTCATGCAACTCAAGCTTTACATTCAAGGCTTTCTCAGTTTGTTTTAACTCAGTTACTCATCAACAGTCTTGGTAAGTTTAACCGTGTTACAACGTTAATCAGAATTAACAGAACTAGCATGCATAGTAGCGTTAACACACATAACAGGGTTAACACATCAACAGGGTTAACATACTAACAAGGTTAACATGTGCAGTTTGGGTTCGGTCCAATAAACAATCACCCACAACAGATTTGTCCTATATGTCATTCAATTTAATTATACTTGTATGACTTTTGCACATACATATGAATGATCACATGCCTACTGACAAACAATTTACATGCCCCATACACACACTGGCCGACAACATTATTCAAATCATGTGCTCATTATCATCAAATTCGTTATTCAATATTAGCAGTTTAATATAATCATTTACTGCATGCATATAATAGAACCATATATATATCATTCATTACTCGATCATCAGAACAATCAAATCATCATACTAAATACAATGCATCAATTACTCAATCATGAAACTCGGACCAAGGGGTTCCCCATATAAAAACTCGGACATCAACTCACACAACAAAGGTCGGACAGTGTTAACAAGCATAAAGTCGGACTAGTTATTAGCATATAAAACTCGGATCATGTACCAAGCCAAAACTCGGACCCTATGCAATATATAAAACTCGGATCCCTTGCCTGATACAAAATTCGGATCCCCCTTGCCTTGCATAAAACTCGGACAACCTTGTCCCTTGTCAAAAAGTCGGACCCCCCTTCCCTTTACACAAAAGTTGGACTAGGTTAACAAGGCAGAAACTCGGACCATGTTTAGGGTTTAAAGGTCGGACCTTGTATCCAACTACAAAACTCAGACTATTTTAAACAACCAAAAGTCGGACTACGTGCAAGATCAAACATCGGGCAAAACATCAATCATATGAACACTCAACTGCTGTGCAACAGTTACGTTTTTGTTTGTACGATCAGGAAACCCTAATTCATTCATATGCATTGCAGTAATCCAATTATCAATCAATCATTCTACATATCTCGTATCTTAACATCAGGCAACCGATTACACAACTAATCAACATCATTTCACATTAATCAGAATTCAATCAGTAAATACAGAACTAGTATGTGAAGAACTAGGGTTTACATGAATCACATAATCAAGAATTGATAACAACAAACAATCATTAAACAATTACCTTGGATTGATTCTAGATAAAGTGTGGAATCAAGAGTGATGATTGAGAGCTTGCCAATGATTAAGAAGATGATTGTAGAGAGGCTTAGAGAATGTGAAAGTACGTATTTTGATTCTTGTGTGATGATTAGTGAAGGGGATTAGGGTTAAGGGTGATTAAAGTTTCACTATTAGCACTAAGCACCCTTAAGTATTATCTATTATATATTACATGCACAAGATACACAATTTATAGTTTCATCACCACATTCAAGTATTTGTCAAATCATTCATAAACCTTATCAAATCCAAAACGTATAAAGTTACAAAGCAAACCAATTGTGCAAGTAAACACTAAACAAGCAGTGAACGTGCAATAAATGCGAAAGTGGAATCTCGGAAACTCGAGTTGTCACATTATCCCCAACTTGAAAGAAATTTCGTCCCGAAATTTAGCATGCGGTTACTGAGAAAGCTAGGTAAGTTGTATCGTTTACTGGTTTTCCTGGGGTGTCACATATTCCCAAATTCTCATGCGCTACAGGCGCGAGTGTATAAACTCCAAGACTTAGAAAGGTGAAAACCTTTAAACCTTAGAGAGTATGAAAATACCCTTTCGTGAGAGAGGGTGATCAATCCTCATATACCTTTAGGATTCAGGATATAGCCAACGGTAACGAAATTTTCAGCCACTTTTACATGGACTGGTCCCGCCACCTTGAACTATTCCCGAATAACTTGCGCTCCAGGCGGGGTGTTTAAACCCAATTTGGATGAAAGGTGAATACCTTTAAACCTGTGAAGGGATCAGGATCCCTTATACGTGAGAGAGGGGGCCAATCCTCTAATCTTCCAAAGCATCCTGAGTGTGTATCCTGGAGCTACATCCCGAAGCATATACTGCAAAACATTTCAAAACTAAGGTGGGTGTTAGCTTGGCTAACACCCCTCCGATGCTTAAGTCAGTATTGGGTTTCAAAGAATAAATTAAACCAAACACAACTAAAAGAGATAGAATTCATACCCTCCTGAGTTAGAAATTAAATTCTAAACTCACTTGAAATAAAGCTTAAGGTGTATAGCATTCCAAGATCTCGGCAGCATATCCCCCTCCATATCCTTGAGTCGATATGCACCTTTTCCTGATTCTGATTCAATCTCATATGGTCCTTCCCATTTCGAAGCCAGCTTTCCATCAGCAGGATTGGTAGTATTCTGAAAAGCTTTTCTTAACACCCAATATCCAACTTTGAACCTTCTAATCCTTATATTCTTGTTGTATGTTCTAGATATCCTTTGTCGATATGCCGCCATTCTTAGCCGTGCTGCATTTCTTGTCTCATCAATAGTATCCAGCTCTTGGCATAGAACTTCAGTATTCTGCTCAGGATTCCGGAGGTTGGATCTTGCTGTGGGTATCACCATTTCTGTCGGGATCACTGCTTCTGCTCCAAATACTAAGGAAAACGAGGTTTGACCAGTTGCATTTTTTACCGTCGTTCTATCAGCCCACAAAACAAAGGGTAATTCTTCTGCCCATCTTCCTTTCTTGGCTCCTAATCTTTTCTTCAAGTTGTTGACAATTATCTTGTTTGAGGATTCTGCTTGTCCATTAGCTTGAGGATGCACCGGAGTAGACGTAATCATTTTGATTCCCCAACTCTTGCAAAAGTCAATAGTCCTCTTGCTTATAAACTGGGACCCATTATCACAAATGATTTATGCTGGTACCCCAAACCTGGTCAGGATATTCCTCTTTATGAAGGATACTACTTCTTGGTCTCTAACTTGGACAAATGTTTCAGCTTCAACCCACTTAGAGAAATAATCCGTCATTGCTAGCATAAAGACTTTTCCTCCCGGAGCTTTTGGTAACTTCCCTACTATATCCATCCCCCATTTCATGAACGGCCAAGGGGACGCTACAGGATATAGTGGTTCAGCTGGTTGATGTAGTATGTTACTATGTCTTTGACATGCATCACACCTTTGAGCATATTCTGCAGCATCCTTCCTCATCGTTGGCCAATAATATCCTGTCCTTAATGTTTTGGTCAAAAATCACACAAGGATAATGTAACCAAACTTTATGTAAACGGGGTGTGATGCTTGGTTAATTATAAAAGTAAAGGATCACTTTTATGAGAAATACGCAAAGACACAATGATTTATACGAGGAAAAAGCCCTTGATCAATGTATGATCTCCGGCATAAAAAACCTCGGGTGATGGCAACTACCGATCACCAACTTCAATATAAGAAAAATATAGTTACAACTTCGGATGATAATGAGCTGAGTACAAGGATCACTATAGTTTCGAGTGTCTAACCGTGTGAGAATTGTGTTGTGTGTCGTGTGTGTCCTTCCGAATGAGGAAGAGTGGTATTTATACAAGTGTAGGTGACCTATTTTAGGTAAAAGGACTAATAATCAGCTCATTACCCCTTTAGAAATAAAAGACAATCTAGCCTAAATTGCCGCCCATAAATCAAGCTAAGTTTCCATATCCTTTGCAACGTCTATCTTCGATTAAGCTCATGCTATAATTGTGAAGACGCGTCCCTTGATTATGATGCTAAGAGCGTATCCTGCTAGATGTTCCTGCAAAATAACATTGTTTTAAACGAAGGTAACTGTTAGCATGAGGATCCTTTGATGGTCCATGATCCTGATCCTGAAGTCCTGCTGAGGATCACTGTCTGCCAAAGAAACAAGGATCACTGGTTAGGATCACGTGTAAGGATCACGTATAATAAAAATCCAGCCCTAACAGTCCATCTCCGATTAAGCACATGCCATAGTTGTGAAAACGTGTCCTTTAATTGTGATGCTAAGAGCGGATCCTGCTAGTCATTCCTGCAAAACAACATTAAATTCAACGAAAGCAACTGTTAGCATGAGGATCCTATGATGGTCCGTGATCCTGATCCTGGGAGTCTGCTGAGGATCACTATCTGCCAAAGAAACAAGGATCACTGGTTAGGATCACATGTGAGGATCATGTATTGTAAAAATCCAGCCCTAACAATTGCCCCCAAAATATAAGGAGTTTATTGTAAATTAACGAGTTGTATTTTGTTTTGATCTTATCTGCAACAAACAAGTCGGATAACTAGCCGTTAATCTCGAACTAGCCGTTGCAACCTTTACGTCATTGAGGTGACATCCCTGCAAATCATGATAGGAGATAGGGTTAGGATCAATCTGCATTTAAGTTCAAGATATACTCCCTTTATAATCTCAACCGAAGATCAATCAGGTATTCTCTTCTTTTCTTTCCTCTCTTGCTCTGTTTTTCTGCTTTTACCCTGCCAAGAGTATGTTGCTCCGAAATTCTCCTCATAAGGATCACAAGAAGAGTAGTCCCCTAAAAAGCCAAGGGATCATCAAGGACTCTCCTACTGAGAGATGTTGTTACACCGATGCTCTCATTGATAGGATCCGTCACTGTTTTCCGGCGGATACCGTCTTTAAATCTTTTTCTCCTATCGCCCTAAGTGATTTTATCTCCGACACCTGGGTGGCTTTTCCTGCAACTCCGTTCTCCATAGGATATTCGTATCCTTTTCCAGCCTTCACCCAATCTTTCTTTTCCTTAACCGGCATTTCTTATATCCAAGCTATGCCGATGATCTGGAGGGTTCTGTATACCTTCGAGAGGATCATCGAGCAGAAAAGGATTGACCTAGGGATGGCGGAGTTGGCCGAGCTTTATGATCTTACCTCGTTTGGCTCTTATCGATATTTGTTGAAACGGAAAGCTGGGGAGGATCACCCTGTTTTTATGGTTACAAAAAATGATACAAACTGGAAACGACGCTTCTTCTTTGTCAGAAGGGATACCATCCCTTATGGGAAGGATCTGCCCAAGGAGTGGGCCACTCATGGTAGGATAGAGGATCCTCGAAGGATCACTATCAGACTTGTCTCTTATGATGAGGATCACTAATGTCCTTTTTATCTTTTGTGCATCTATATCCATTGCTCATCTTAAGTTAACCCCTGCCGCAAGAGAAAGAGTTTTAGCCTTTAAAAAGCTTGATCCTGAGGTCAGAAGTTTCCAAGTCACCGTCCAAGATTCACAAGAAGTATCCTCCGCATCTGCCACTATGTCAAGTAAGTATCCTTGTAAAAAGTAAGTTATATGTGAGATTGTTTGATCAATAAGGGAACTTATCTTGTTTTTTGATTGTGTAGGTGCTGGAAAGTCTGCCAAATCTGCCAAGTCTGCCTCCAAGTTTGGGATAGATGATCTCGCCAACGTCAAGTCTTCGAGGAGGAAGACTTCTGCTGCCAGTCCCTCCGCTTCAGCCCCTAAAGCACCCATTAGGGGTAAGGGAAAGAAGAGGAAGACTTCTGAAGATCTCCATGGATTTCCTCTGCTTCGCCAATAGTTTCTCGACTATGTTAATGAGGTAAGGATCACTGCCCCTGTTGGTTATCCTTCTTGAATATCCTGCTTGCATATCCTGCTTTTTTGTGGATCACCTGATCCTGAATCTACCTTATTTCTCTTTTGCAGAAACTTGCTGAGATTGAGACCTATCTTGGACATGTCGAGGATCAGGAAAGCCAAATCGCTGACCTCCAACAAATGGGCGTGTTGAAGAATCTCAAGATTGCAGATCTTGAGAAGGAACTCCGGGCTACAAAGGATGAGGCTGCTCAAAGGCTGATTGACATGGATAGCGAGAAGCAGGAGATTACGCAGGATGCCAAGGTTTCTGCAGCAATTGCTATGTACAAGATACAACTACAGATGGCTGCGGAGGCTCAGGATCCTGCCTTTGACAAAAGCACATGGGATGTTGAGGGTTGGAAGGCAAGACTGGCGGAACTGGAGGACGAGGATGAAGCTGAGGATATCCCAATGCTGGAGGGTGGTGATGCTGACAAGGATCAGGGCGGAGAAGCTGGTGGTGATGGAGCAGCAAAGGTGTAAGCTGCATGATTGGGCGATGATGGATATTTGTGACTAGGCCGGAGCCCAATTTTTTTAAGCTTGGTAGTGGTTTGTGGTTGTGGTATTTGAAAAAATTGATGGTCTGTAATCTTTGAACAATAGTTTTTAGGGTTAAGGATCCTGGATCCTTTGGACAATAGGTAGGATCGCAAAAGGTGGAGGGATCCTCTGTTTGGGGGATGAAGCCTTTGTGATCCTGCCGCCTTTAAATTCCTGCACCTGCTAAGACCGCATAGACAATGGACACCCTTTGCCAACCGATGTGGACGGGCCACGTTTTGCTGGTAGAAATGTGGGTTGGCAATTTTGACAACTTTTGAAGGGTCAATCCTTTCGTTAATAAATAAAATCTTAAACTTTTGTCGCTTATCTTGTGTTATTATCCTTTTTAATTTCAATTGTTTTGACACATGTTTGTTTGAGTAAGAAAAGTTGAGCAAATTATGTTTAAGAAATTTAGAATATGATCCTGGATCAAATATCCTATAATCGAAAATTTTCAAGGTAGTTTATTTTAAGGATCATAGGTTCAGTTGTCAAAGTGCAAGGGTTGTTTAGTATAATCAAAATAGTCAAGGATCATACCTGAGGATCCAAGTTAGGATCCTAACCTTTGATCAAGATAACTATAAGTGAAATTTTAACGGATAACAAGGATTAAGGATCCTTATTTGTTTAGCTTTGAGAACCTGAAAAATGGAACATAACTTGGGACTAAGCCAATGTAAAAGATAAATTAGTAGCCGGGGACATGCCCAAAGGATAACTGGGGATGATCCCAAAGGATCACTGGGGACAAGCCCAAAGGATAACTGGGGACAAGCCCAAAGGATAACTGGGGACAAGCCCAAAGGATAACTGGGGACAAGCCCAAAGGATCGTATGTAAACTGGAGTATGGCCCTTACTGGCGACTATCCAAACTTAGTGACATGAAAATGTCAAAACCTTAGCTAACGTGAAAACGTTAGAAACCTTAGGAACGGATGTATGGTACGTCTACCATTATACGGAGGATCCTGGGTATAGCCAGTACGATGAGGTTGTCAGCCCCGGAAGTGGGTACTGGTCCCAAAGACGTGAACTATATCAGGATCATCGTGCGCTGCTGGCGGAAACTGGGGATAATCCCAAGGATAACTGGGGACAAGCCCAAGGATCTGCGTTGCTTTTGAAGATCTTTGACGATATGCTGTAGATACCTGAACTATCATAACTCAAATGGTTCGTGAGAAGAGGATGAAGGATACAGGATCCTTATCCTTTGGTAAAAAGTAAGGAAATGTAAATGTTTTAAGATAAGGACATTACCAGAGTAAGGATCACTGACATCACCGGGATTCTTTGAGGATACTTCAATGTAAGGATCACATGCTTGAAGGATCATGTTCACATAAAGTATCTCTTTAAGTGAACAGCATTCCAGGCTCTTGGTAATAAGTTTCCTTCCATAGTTAGCAATCTGTATGCCCCCTTTCCTGCTTCAGCTTCAATTAAGTAAGGGCCTTCCCACTTTGGTGCTAACTTCCCGTCAGCAGGATTAATAGTGTTTTGGAATGTTTTTCTCAACACCATATCTCCGACTTGGAACTTCCTTATCCTAACATTTTTGTTGTAGGCACCAGCCATTCTTTGTTGGTAGCTTGCTATCCTTATCCTAGCCAGATCCCTAATTTCCTCAATAGTATCCAAATCCTGAGCCAGGATTGTAGCATTCTCTTCAGGATCACGAGCACTTGTTCTAGCGGTTGGGATCACCATCTCTGTTGGGATCACTGCTTCTGCCCCAAATACTAAGGAAAAAGGTGTTTGACCAGTGGCATTCTTGGGAGTTGTTCTATCAGCCCATAGCACATAAGGTAACTCCTCTGCCCATTTTCCCTTCTTGGATCCTAGCTTCTTCTTCAGATTGTTGATGATGATCTTGTTGGATGATTCTGCTTGGCCATTGGCCTGTGGATGAACTGGTGTTGATGTTATCATCTTGATTCCCCAACTGTCACAAAAGTTAGTAGTTCTGCTTCCAATGAATTGGGAACCATTATCACATACAATTTCAGAGGGAATGCCAAATCTAGTTATAATGTTTCTTTTGATAAAGGATATAACTTCTTTTTCTCTGACTTGAGCAAAAGCTTCAGCCTCTATCCACTTAGAGAAGTAGTCAGTCATGGCAAGCATAAATACTTTTCCACCAGGTGCTTTAGGGAGCTTGCCAACTATATCCATCCCCCATCTCATGAATGGCCAAGAGGATGGTATGGGATGTAGCAATTCAGCTGGTTGATGAAGGATATTGCTGTGTCTTTGACAAGGATCACATTTCCTAGCATATTCTATAGCATCCCTTTTCATGGTTGGCCAGTAGTATCCTGTTCTAAGGATCCTTGAGAACAATGTCCTGCCCGCAGTGTGGTTTCCACAATCTCCTTCATGGAAGTCTCTCAATACTTCTTCAATTTCAGGATCCTCGATACATCTTAAATATGGTCCTGCAAGAGATCGTTTATATAGCACATTATTTAAGATTGTGAATTGAGATACCTTAATCCTGAAAGCTTTAGGATTTTCTCCCATCGGAATCTCCCCGTATTGCAAGTATCTCATGATTGGTGAGATCCATGATCCTGAATAAGAATAAGCTTCTTCACTAGGGATTACTGCAGTATCCTTTTCTATTTCCATGGCCACCTGATTTTCAATAGCAGGAGCCAGGATATGGATGATAGGGATACTTATGTCTTCTGGAATTTTTAAGGATGATCCTAAGTTGGCCAATGCATCAGCTTCCGTGTTATCCTCCCTTGGTACCTGTGTTAAGCTGAAAGAAACAAAAGAGAGTGCCAATTCTTTGACTATCTCTAAATATTTGGTTAGTTTTTCACCTTTAACAGCATAGGATCCATTAAAGTGATTGGTGATCAATAATGAGTCTACATATACTTTAAGATATTTTACCCCCATATCCTTAGCAATTTGCAAGCCAGCAATTAAGGCTTCATATTCAGCCTCATTGTTAGTTGCTTGGAACTCACAGGCTATGGAGTGGGGTATTATGTCCCCCTGTGGCGATTTTAGTAGTATCCCGAGCCCTGTGCCCTTGACATTTGAGGATCCATCAGTGTGTAGTATCCAAGGATCCTTGGTCTCATCCAGCTGCTGGACTTCCAATTCTGCTTCTTTTTGTAGATCACTACTGAAATCAGCCACAAAGTCAGCTAGTGCTTGGGATTTAATGGCTGTTCTTGGCTCATATCTTATATCATGGGCACTAAGCTTTACTGCTCACTTAGCCATTCTTCCTGACATCTCTGGTTTCCTGAGGACATTCTTAATTGGAAAGTTAGTTCTAACAACAATAGTATGGGTTTCAAAATAATGCCTTAGCTTAGTTGATGCCATGATTAATGCAAGAATAAGTTTTTCGAGGTGTGAGTACCTGGATTCGGCATCAAGTAAACTCTTACTTACGTAGTAGATAGGATATTGTGTACCTTCGTGATCCTTAACAAGGACAGCACTTACAGCGGTTGAGGATACCGCCAAGTATAAGGATAACACATCTCCTTTTTCGGGCTTTGATAATGCTGGTGCTGAGGACATATATTCTTTAAGGGCTTGTAAAGCATTCTCATGTTTCTCAGTCCATTCAAACTTCTTGTTCTTCCTTAGGATATCGTAAAATTCTTTACATTTTTCTGAGGATTTTGATATGAACCTGTTCAGAGCTGCTATCCTGCCTGTTAGCCTTTGCACATCCTTAGCATTGGCAGGGGACTTGATGTTTACTAGTGCTTTAATTTGCTCCGGACTTGCCTCAATGCCCCTCTGAGTTACCATATTGTTAGGGCTGGATTTTTATTATGCATGATCCTTACACGTAATCCTAACCAGTGATCCTTGTTTCTTTGACAGACAGTGATCCTCAACAGGACTTCAGGATCAGGATCATGGACCATTATAGGATCCTCATGCTAACGGTTACCTTCATTTAATACAATGTTATTTTGCAGGAACATCTAGCAGGATACGCTCTTAGCATCATAATCAAGCGACGCGTCTTCACAATTATGGCATTAGCTTAATCGGAGATAGACGTTGCAAAGGATATGGAAACTTAGCTTGATTTAAGGGCGGCAATTTAGGCTAGATTGTCTTTTATTTCTAAAGGGGTAATGAGCTGATTATTAGTCTTTTTACCTAAAATAGGTCACCTACACTTGTATAAATACCACTCTTCCTCATTTGGAAGAACACACAACACAACTCTCACACGCTTAGACACTCGAAACTATAGTGATCCTTGTACTCAGCTCATTATCATCCAAAGTTGTAACTATTTTTCTTATATTGAAGTTTGGTGATCGGTAGTTGCCATCACCCGAGGTTTTTTATGCCGGAGATCATACATTGATCAAGGGCTTTTTCCTCGTATAAATCATTGTGTCTTTGCATATTTCACATTGAAGTGATCCTTTACTTTTTCTACAAACCAAGCATCATACCCCATTTACATAAAGTTTGGTTGCATTATCCTTGTGTGATTTTTGACCAAAACAGTTTGGCGCCCACCGTGGGGCAATTGGTGCTTCATTCATAAGAAAACTTTCTGTTCGAAATCATTTCAAAGAATTACATGGCTTCATCATTGAAAAACATGTCCACGGCGATGTCTGCAGTCACCTCGTCTCAAAGCACTCTACCTCCTCCACCGGCAGGATCCCAGAAGAATGCTGAGAAGAGACAAACTCCTATTAACTCTAAACCTCCATCTTCTTCTGCTATGAATTCTTATATTCCCAGTACTAGTGATGTATTTACTTTGATTTTGCAGATGAAGGATCGTATGCAGCGGCAGGATGAAACTAATGATAGGATCCTCAGGGAAATTGGAGATCTCAAAAGACAAAAGAGAACGGCAGAGGATCATTCCCCACTGATGCCCAAATCCTTGAGCTTTGATACTCCAATGATCACTTCTCAGCCATCGGGAATTCCAGACGTGCAAATTATGGGAGAATCAAGAGGATTGCACCTCGGTTCGACCGCAATGACTCAGGCACCAGGCTCACAATTTCAGCCGGCAGGATCCTATCCCCAGCATATGGGATCCTTCATAAATTCGGGAGCTTATCCGGGAGCACAGCAGTTTCAAGGATCCTACTTTGTTCCAGGATCATCCCAGGGTCAAGGATCCTCCTTTGCTCCAGGATCATTCCAGGTTCAAGGATCCTCCTTCGTTCCAGGATCATCCCAGATACCAGGATCCTACCAGATACCAGGATCCTCCCAGATGCCAGGATCCCTAAAAAGTTTGCAAACAGGAAGTCTAGATGTCCATCAAGGGGACTTCATTCCAATGCAGACCATTGCTTCCACTGGTCCATCCGTTATTCCAGAATCCCAGCAATATGGATTCACTAACTTGAACCCAATGGGAGGTAACACTTTAAATAATTATCTTACCACTAACCATGGATTCATGCAGGATACAAGTGTCAATCATGCTATGGCCAGGGAATTGCAGAAGCTTAAAGATATGATCTCAAGTGTTCCGGGGGTAGTCAAGCCTATCCCGGAGATTGCAGATGGAAGCCACAAGGTATCTCGCTTTGCTCCACCAATTTGTGATGCAGAGGTACCCAAAAGGTTCCATATCCCTACTATGAAGCTGTATGATGGCACAACGGATCCAGAGGAGCATATAGCACAATACAGGGAGAGGATGGAGATCAATCCTATCCCAGAAAAGTTGAAGGAAGCATGCCTATGTAAAGGATTTGGATCCACTCTTACTGGATCAGCTCTTAAATGGCTGCTAAGTCTTCCCCCTTACTCTATTACTTCATTTGCCAATTTAGTTAATTTATTCAATAACCAATTCTCTTGTAGTAGAAAATTTGAAAGATTAACTAGTGATTTGTACAGGATAACTCAAAATCATAATGAATCATTAAGGGATTATATAACTAAATTTAGTAAAGAATCCTTGGACATTCCCAACTTGGATATGGCTACGGCTGTTGAAGCCTTCAAAATGGGACTGCTTAAGGATTCATTATTCTATGATGATCTTGTTATGACACCATGCAGGAATCTAGATGAAGTAAGAACTCGAGCACTCAGGTTCATCCGGCTAGAGGATGACAAGAGGATCCAGGAGAGACAAGTAGGATCCTCAAAACAGGAGAAGCAAGGATCCTCCTTCAAGAACAACAAATTCAAATCCTACCATAGAAATGAGAACCAGAATGTGCATGCTGTTGACCAAGAAGAGGATGATGAAGATTATCCTCCAATCTCAGAATATTGTTTTTCCGTTGATAATCATGAACTAATCCTTGCAATGCAGAATCTAGGCGAAAAAGCTAGGTGGCCCAGGAAGAATGATAAACCATCCGGGACTAAAGACAAGTCAAAATGGTGTGCATACCATGAGGATTTCGGGCATCTAACTGAAGAATGCATAGCTTTAAGAAAAGAGATTGGATATCTGTTAAGCAAGGGGCACCTAAAAGAATTATTGGGAAGAAAAAAGCAAAGGACTCAGGATCCTGAAAGGATCCCTGAAAAGGCTCCAGCACCCCCGGCAAACGCACAAGTGATCAACTTTATTTCCGGAGGATCAGACATCTGTGGTACATCCTTCTCGGCGGCCAAAGACATGCAAAGGAGTCAAAAATGGATAATGGAGAAAGGCCTATTAGGACATCAAGTGTCTCAGAAGGGAAGATGATAACGTTTGATGAGGATGATCGCATTAACATTCAGGATCCTCATCATGATAGTCTAGTTATTACTCTCTTTATCTCTAACCATTTTGTCCGCAGGATCCTTATCGATGGAGGAAGCTCAGTGAACATTATCCAGCTTGATGTTCTGAAGAAAATGGGTATCCCAGAATCAGACATCA